>NC_058132.1:666104452-666266210 GCF_016433145.1 Gracilinanus agilis | reverse complement strand
ATATATATATATATATATATATATATATATATTAGGGTTTAAATTTTTTTAAAAAAAGAATTAAAGGAGCACCTCCAATGGGATTTTTGAAATTAAATGAGATAGAAAAAAATTGGAAAAAGAAATTAGAGTGATGCCCAAAATCATGAAAACAGAGTAAATAGCTCAGTAAAGGAAGCCAAAAACAAAAACAAAAACAAAAACAAACAAACAAACAAACAAAAAAGCACCTGAAGCAAACAGAAAAGGTACATTTAGTAAAAGGGGCATAAGAGTTCACTGAAGAGAAAAACTCCTTAAAAGGCAGAATTTGCTGTATGGGAAAAATAGGTACAAAAATTCAATAAGGGAAAGAACTTTCTAAAAAGTAGAATTGACCAAATGGAAAAGGAAGTACAAAAGATCACTGAAGAAAATAATTACTACATGTGGAGTCAACCTGGTGAAGGTACACAGATACACTTAATATCCACCAAATTACTCACTAAATAACTGTGATATAATATCTCAAAACAAATTCTGGTGTAGCATAGCACACCAAAAGAAAGGGCGAAATAGTGTTTCAACCCAAAACAATCTAGAAGACTGTCATGAAATATCTAGTACACTGAGATGGGAGTGGAACACAAAGCACTGTGCCAAGACAGGTCTTATGAGGCAACAACTTTGGAGGCAGGTGTATCAGTAGCAAAAGCTTCTAGATCTCTCAGCTATAGATGGTAGGGGCGGTTAGTCACACAACTGCTCAGAAGAGTAAAAGGGTCTCTCTTTCCTGGCTCTGCTTGCAAGACTCTTGTTGCCTTGTCATATGCAGATCCCAGTAAGAGTCTGGGGCTTGTCCTCAGGGTGAGAAATAGCACATGTACACAGCAGTGCTTTTAGCCATAGGGGAGCATGGGATGCTGGTCATAGTACCAAAGCAAAAAGAGTGCTTATGGTTATTTGCAGACTAGAGGGAAGGTCATGAGAATATTAAATATACCTCATCTCACATCATAGCATCTTAGGAGAACTGAAAACTTATAGATTCCCCAGAACTAGCTCAGAAGGCAGCTGGACAGAGAACCTGAAGGTTGGAATATTGCTCCAAATGTATAGAATCTAATACTAACCTTCTTTTAATTGAGAGAAAAGAAGAAAAGCTGACAAATGGGCAAACAATAAAGAAAAATCTCAACAAAGAAAGTTATTTTGATGTTTGGGAAGACCAAAATAGAAACTTAGAAGAAGACAGCAAAGTCAATACTACTGCACCCAGTCTCTTAGAAAATTAGGAATTGATCTCAAGTGCAGCAAAAAATTAATGGAGAATATTCAAAAAGGATTTTTGAAAATCATAGAACTATTAGAAAACCTGGGAAAAGAAATGAGTGTTATAGGAAAATCATAAATAAAGCATCAACAGCTTGGAAATGGAGGCACCAAAATATTGAAAAATTAATATCCTAAAAAAAGTAAAATTGGTAAAAAAAGGTACAAAAATTCCAATAAAAAGAACTCCTTAAAAAGAAGAATTGGTCAAATTGGGGGAGAAATCTTATACATATAAACACAAAAATGCAATGAAGAGAAGAACTTCTTAAAAGGCAAAACTAGCTTTACTTAAAAAAAGGTAAAAAATTTCTTTGAGGTGAAGAACTCTTTACAAAGTAGGACTAGCCAAATGGAAATGGAAATACAAAAGATCACTCAAGAAAAGTATGCCTTAAAAATTAGAACTGGGAGAGTTGAAGCTAATGACTCTATAAGACATGAAGAAACAAAATCCAAAGAATGAAACAAAATAGAAGAAAATGTGAAATATCTCATTGGCAAGACAACTGACCTCGAAAATAAACCAAGTATAGATTATCTAAGAATTACTGGACTATCTGAAAGCCATATTCAAAAAGTTTAGACATCATCTTTCAAGGAATTAACAAGGAAAATTTCCCCAATATTCTAGAACCAGAGGGTAAAATAGAAATACAAAGAATCCATTGAACACTCCCTGAAAGACATAAACAAAAGAAAACTCCCAGGAATGTTGCAATCACTTTTCAGAACTCTCAGATCAAGGAGAAAATTTTGCAAGCATCCAAAAAAGAAACAATTCAAATATTGTGTAGCCACAGTCAGGAGAACACAAAATTTAACAGCTTCTATCTAAAATGATTAGAGGGCTTAGAACATGATATTCCAGAGGGAAAACGAGCTAAGACTTTAAGCAAGACTCACCCAGAGAAACTTCACATAATCTTTCAGTGGGAAAAAAAATGAGAATTCAATGAAATAGAGGACATTCAACCATTCCTGATGAAAATACTAAAGACCACAGTTTAATGGAAAATTTGACTCTCAAGTACAAGACTCAAATGAAACATAAAATGATAAATGGCAATGAGAAATCAAGAGACATTCAATAAGTTTAAACTGTTAATATACCTACATGGGAAGATGATTCTTCAAATTCCTAAGACCTTCATCACTATCAAGGCAGTTAGAAGGAGTAGACATGGATAGAGGGCAAGGGTTTGAGTTGACTATAATGGGATGATATCTAAAAAATAAATTAAGGTATGAAAAAGAATAATGTGTTAAGTACAGAAGAGAGGGAGCATTATTATTATTATTATTATTATTATTATTATTATTCCTATTGACTCCCAGAGGAGCATAGGGCCGCAACCATCTCACGCCAACGGACTCTGTTCTGGGCAACTTCCCCCAACTGGGCTCATGTCATTCCGACGGTCTTTGTTTCATTTTTGGCATATCTTCTCCAGGCCTGTTTTCGCCTTCCGACTTTCCTCCTCCCTGGTGGGTTCCAACTCAGTGCTTGTCCGGCAACGCTGTCCTCTGATTCTCATAGCATCCTGACTAATGGGACACTGAATTGTTCCCTCCCAGAGTCTGGTATTGGAGATCCTTTCAGGCCATCTGATGTTCAAGATGTGACACAGGCATCTGTTAACAAAGACCTGGAGTTTGTTGGCTTTTGCCAGCATGCGTCATGGACCCTGTTGGAGAGCAATCTTCCAGAGTAGGCGATCATTGGTTTTGTTGGTTTAATGAGGTTGCAGTTTCTGTAGCAAGTGAGATTTTTATGGGGTGAGGTTGCTAGCCTCACACCCAACCCTCCTCCTTTTTCAGCCGGGCTTGGGACCGTCCTTGGCGGAGTTGAGGGAGCATTAGGGTGGGATTAATTACTTCACATAAAAGAGTCATGAAAGAGCTTTTATTGTGGAGGGGAAAATGGGGGAGGTGAAGAAGTGAGTGCTGGAATTTTACTCTTATAGGAATTGACTCAAAGAGAGAAGAACTTAATTGGGCACAGAGATTGGTTATAGAATTGGGTATAAAATCTATCTTACCCTTAAGGAAAGTAGAAGATGAAAGGGTCAAAAGATGAGTGGTATTAATAGAAAAGAGGGAAAATTGTTGAGGCTAGACAGAATGAAGGGAAAGAAAAAAGGATAAATGAGAAGGGGAAAGGATGGAAAGTAATACATAGTAATCATAATGGTGAAAATCTTTTTTATCATTCTATTAAAGATCTCGTTTTTCAAATACATAAAGAAATGAGTCAAACATATAAGGTTATAAGTTATTCCTTTATTGATAAATGGTTAAAGAATATGAATAGGCAGTTCTTAGACAAAGAAATAAAAGTTACCCATAGTCATATGGAGAATACCCTAAATCACTATTAATTAAAGAAATGCAAGTTAAAACAACTTTGGGGTATCAGAAAAGACAATGACAGACCTTGGAGGGGATGTAGATAAATTGAGACACTACTGCACTATTAGAGGTGTCATGAACTGATTCAACCATTCTGGAGAGCAATTTGAATTTATGCCCCAAAGGCTATAAAGCAGTACACTTTAATCCAGGAATATGATTACTAGGTTTGTATCCTAAAGATAATTTTTAAAGCAAAAGAACCATGTGTAGACAAATCTTTAAAGCAGCTTTTTTGTGGCAAAGAAGTAGAACGTGAGGGGATACCCATCAGTTGGGGAATTGCTGGTTAAATTATAGTGTATGGAATGGAATACTATTGTCTTATAAATAATGACTAGTAGGAGCAACTCAGAAAAAGTGGAAAGACTTACACAAATTGATGCAAAGTGGAGTAAGCAGATCAGACTAACATTGTGCACAGGGAAAACAATATTGTATGATGAACAACTATGAATAAAATGTCTATTCTCAGCAATGCAGTGATCCAAAATAATCCCACAGGACACATGACAAAACAAGAAAACAAACAAAAATCGATTCAAGGAGCCTGAATTCAGACTAAAGGAAACTTTTCCCCTTTTTTGTTAATTTTTTTTGTTTGAGTTTCCTTCCTAAAAATGATTGACATTAAAAAATGTTTTACCAGATTGTACATGTAAAATCTATACTACCTCATTTGCTTACCACCTCATTTGGTTGGAAGGGAGGAAAATTATAGACTCCACATTTTTTAAAGATCAAAAATTAAAAATTACTTTACATGTAATTAGGGAAAAATAAAATATAAAAAATAAAACACTTTGCATTATTAGTGAGTGTTGAAATTAATCCCTTCTATTTCAGCTGCTCTATTTATACATAGAACAGTTGAACTATTCTATTCAAATTAATAAATATATGTAAAGTACTTTGTAAACATTAAAGCAATAAATAAATATCCACCACCACCATCATCATCATCATCCTCACCATAATCACTCATTTAATCTTAGAAATGAAGATTCTTAGAGCTAGAAGGGACACTGGAGGCCAATAGTCCTTTCCCCCATTTTACACATGGGAAAACTAAGGACCACGGGGATGAAGTGACTTAACTGAAGTTGCCAGGGAAATGTTCATTCAAAATTCAAAACTAGGTCTTAAGAGTCCAATGCTATTCCACATTCCATTGATCCTTGCCACCCCAATCCTGTTCAGTCTTCCCAGAATTAGTGGAAATGGCACATTTCTTTCTTTAGACAAAGTTCCTGGCACAAGAAATAAAAACTGCATTAATTATAACTCATTTTAATGAACTTTTTGGCACTTATGCATTGTTAAATTCCCAAGATATTTAATCAATTATTTTTAAATTATGAACTATTCATGTCAACAAATATTATGGTTGAAATATTTTGCATGTCTTCCATCTTTGAGTCCATTATTAACATCAATTTAACATGACTATTATTATAGATGATGCTGAATTGCATTCAGTAAATTTTTATTGTTTTTGGTTCCCAGGGTTTCTCATTTTTATGCATGCTAAAATGCACAGCGAACTGAGCACATTTTTATAGACTAAAGCAGATATTCTAATCCCTATTGTAAAACCCAGTCAAGCAGCCTAGCTGTGTACTCATTTGTCTGAAGGACAAATGATCCTCTTTGGAACAGAGGATGCAGAGAGACCTTAGAGATAACTGTCTTTTTTCCTTCATTTTCCATATAAGGCTAATGAAGTTCAAAGAGCAGAAACTACCTGCCCAAGGTCACTCAGCTACTCAGTAATTGAAGTTGGATATGAACTACTATTTTTAATCCTCTGAATTAAATTCAGCTCTTTTGCTTGACATCACAGACCTGATTATAATTGATAAGTGAAATAATTTAATTGTACACTGAAAGTGAACTACATAGATCATGGCCACATTTTTCATAGGTTTCTAATCTGTAGATAAGGCTACTTGATGCCAGAATGAAAATATGTTCATATTTCCTTGGAGATAAAAACAATAATTTGCATTTCTAGGTACATACACATAGACATACACGTGTAGACAGATTTATACCACACCAATTCCTTATAACCTTCTCTAATTGACCTCTATCTCACTCTTCCAAATTTAATCCAAACCTTCTATTTGATTCTCAAATTCACCCATATATTCCCTTTTCAATTTAACTGAGGAAACTGATTCCACTTTACTGGAAAGAATGAAGCCATTTAATATCCCTCTCTAATCTCATTGTCTTCTTCAAAAAACCCTGAGACATCACCCCCAATCCTCAAACTCTATAAGAGATGTGACCATTCTCTTTGCCCAGGACAACCACTTTATTAGTATACTTGATCCAATCTTTTCTCACTTTTCCTGTAGATCATATTTTCATTCATCTACCCCCTTTCTCCCTAATCTTCAACCTCTTTCCATAAACTGGTTCCTTATAAACATCAAATATACAAATCTCTCCCATACTAAAAACCATAAATAAACAAAAAACCCAACCCCCCCCCCAAAACACAAGTCTTTATTAGACTCCATCTTCCAGCTATTTTCCTATACCACTTGAGGTTCCAAGCAAACTCCTGGGGAAAATATTTTTTTCTATAGTTGATTGCTCGACTTCTTCTGTCACTAATCCCTCACGACTTTTGCAGTCTGGTTTTCAACCTCGTTACTCAACTTGAAATTTTCCTTCCAAATTTGCCAATGATTGTATAGTTGCCATGTCTGATGTTATTAATTCCTGTATGCCTTTGCTTCATTTGAAACTTTTGACCACCCCTTACCTCTGGATATATTCTCCTCTCTGATCTTTTTTGACACTTTCCTCTGATAATCCTCCACATGTACCTGTCTCACGTCTCAGTCTCTTTTAGTTATCCATCATTGACTGTGTAACCTTTAAGTATGAATGGTTCCCAAAGTTTGGTACTGGTCCCTTTTCACTTCTCCTTATCTAACCTCATTCTTGGTGATCTTGTTCTCTTCCATTGTTTGAAATACCATTTCTTCCCAAATGACTCCCAGACCCATTCATTCAGCAACAGTTTCTTCCCCAGTTTTTAGTACTTAATCACCAATTGCCTCTTAGGCATTTCATTTTCTATTTCATAGGAAGATCCTAAATTTAACATATCTAAGACAAGTCAGTATCTTTACTCTTAAATTCTCTTTCAAATTAATCTGCTTCTCTCCAGGAAGACAGAGTGAAAAGGAGCAGAACCTGGAGAACAATGTATGCAGAAACAAATACATTTTGGCACAATTGAATGTAATTTCTACTAGCAGCAATACAATGACCTAGGACAATCCAGAGGAACTTAGGAGAAAGATGCTATCCACAACCAGAGAAAGAACGGTGGGAGCAGAAATCCAGAAAAAACAACAACATATGATTGTTCATGTAGTTCAATATAAATATGATTAGAGTTTTGGTGTAAAAAGATCACTCTACTGCAAATATGAGTAACATGGAAATAGGTTTTGAACAATGAGACATGTACAACCCAGTGGAGTTGCTTGCCAGTTCCAGGAGGGGGAAAGGGAAGAGGGGTGGAAAAAAAATCATGGAACATGTAACCATGGAAAATATTCTAAATTAATTAATTAAAAAAAAGAACAAAGAAGATAGTTTCAGAATAAAATAAGGAAGTATGGAAGAAACAACTCTGTTCAATCATGGTCTCTTCATATATTTTAACTCTCATTGACTACCAAGGGGTGGCAAACTCCCTGAGTCACCTAAAACCTCAATTATTCTCTGCCTTTTCTTTGAGAATATCTCCAATTTATCCTATATCCAACTTATTACTATCTAGTTATTTGCATATAATCTCTTCATTAGATTGTGAGAAACCTTATGACCAGAGCAATGTTTTACTTCTCTTTGTATCCCCATCACTTAGCACACTAACTCATAGTGTATAATAAATATTTATTGACTGACTATGCCTGACAAATATACTAATCATTAATACCTATTTCCATTTCATCACAGAATTAGGTTCTCTTTATGTTTTATTCAGAGCTATAATATGGTTGTTCTTCCTTTCCTTTATGCATTTTTTCATTCAAAATGCTAATTAGAGAGCAAAATATTTTACTGACCAGATCCAGATATGTTGAAATAGAGTCCACAGAACATATAAGAAGTAATGAAAGTCAGAAAAAACAAACCACCCGAGTTTCACATATTCAAATGTTAAAACACAAATATAATTAGGCTGAGTGTTTAAAATCTTGGTTCTTAGAATAAGAACTGAGATTGCTTTTTACATTATGCTTTTCTTTGTAGGATATAATTAGCATTGTGAAAACTTCACAGACTGATTTTAATGATGAGACACCGCAAAAATAGTCTTTAACCATATTTCCTTACTTTGAAACTATATGTGATACATTGTCTCCCCTCATGCTTAAAGCATGCTTAAAATCATCTTTCTGACTCAAGGAAAAGACAGTTATTGTCAATTATTCAATTAACCAATATTTATTAAGCACTTACTCTATTCCAAGCACTGTGCTAATTTGGGGCAGTCCTACATGTGATCTAAGACATAACACACAGTGATGAAATTTTGATAAGATGAGATTACCTTGACACCTTGTTTTTCTCACAGTGTTATGGAAATCTAAAAATTACCAGTAGAGACTTAAGATGATTCCAATTTTCCAAACATGAATCCACTCATTAAAGGATAGCTTAAGAGGCTATTGAAAGGTAGAGTTAGAGTTCTTTCTCTGGGTACCATTATCTACTCTTTCAAAAAAAGGTTCCTTTTGACTATAATCATGAAATGACATGAGCATCGTTGATGACCAATTTAGAACTTGTTGAAACTGGAGATGGCTTCTCTGTGCGACGTAATTCATACCACTCGGGACAAGCTTGGTGTTTGAGGCATAGAGATAGAAAACATAACATTGTCAAGGTCCTTTCAAATGGAAAAATGCAATCTTCATGTTTTTTTCTTCTTTCTCTCCTTTATTCCACTTAAAATTTTGATAATTGTTCTCTTTGGATTCTTCATCACGCATAAAGGCATTCAATAATGAGGATGATGGGAAACATCAAAATTAAAGAAAATATGAAGAGATTTAAAAGTAGAAGACAAATATACAAGATCATGGAAATACATTAGTTGCATTTTGATAAATTTCTGAGGGAAAATATGAAAAGACTATTATTTATAGAATTGTAAATCTAGAGTAAGAACAAACCTCAAAGCCTCATAATCTTAATGTTTTCTTTTGACAGATGAGAGAAATGGGGTCTAGGAGATTAAATGACTTGTCCATGAACACACAAGTATTGTTAATAAATAATAGAAGGATCTAAACTAGTGTACTGGTCTTTGTTACAATTTATTATCCTAAACTTGTCCTTTCAATATCCCTTTAAAGTTGATGTAAGTACTATATAAGGATGATATCTGGGCATGCATGGAATGAATTTGTTGAAAGGGAAAAGGAAAATTATGCTGCCAAAAAGACTACTTAGACTGGGAGAGATGGGTGGACTTCTTATTAATTCAAATCCACTGTGCAGTGCTTGTGATATAGTCCTTAGTTATATATATGGCATAGGGCACAAAAGAAAGCTTCTCAAAGATCAAGTAGCTATTTTCTGCCTCTTGCTCTATGACCTACATGCACATCATCAATAAACCCTGAATTCTGCTCAAATTTACTGGGATTGTTAAAAATAGAGCAATTTTCCACACAAAGTAGCCAACTCCGCAGGCAGAATGCCACACAAGATTTCTAGGGTCTCCTCAAAGTCAATACTCAATACCAATCTTTTCTATGCAATACTCCCTTCTAATTGCTGCCTCAAAGAATCCTCCTCTTCATTTGAATCTCAAATCTGGTGCCATTTCCTCTAAGAATCCTTCCCTTATTAACTCTTTTACTTGGGATTGGATCCACATCTACCATGACCCAGTCCAGAAATTTTGCCATGCATTTATTTGATATTTATTCATTGGCCTCTGTGTTATATAATGTAGCTCTCTGAGGGTTGAAACAATTTCAGTCTTATTTCTTTTTATTCCCAATCCCTTCCTAGTTCCTGGAATATAGGATTAATAAATGGTTAGTGAAATATTTAATTTGAGGAGAACCTAAGAAGTTATCTGCTCCCTTTTAATTCCTACAAGAACGGATAATGGTGTAGACCTAAAAAAAAACAACAACAAAGCAACCAAAAAGAAATCCATCAGCAGAGGAAGTTACTAAGATGTTAAAAGGAATAAGATTATTAAAATATAGACAAGTGGCTGGGAACAACCGGACATTTTTCCAATAGAAGATAAGTTCCTTGAAGACAAGGAATTTTTTTTATCTTTGTCTCCTTCAGGATGGAGGTGGTGTCTCATCTGATGAATATTTGTTAAATTAAATTTTGTCACATGATAAACATTTGGAATTGAAGTGAAATATTTAAACTTATATTGGCTGACTGATATGCATCTGCTTCATGCATCTCAGTACCTCTATGGCAGAAAACAAAATTTGTTGCTGGGATAAATGACATAACAGTTGGTATCCGAGTCAACCAATATGACTAATAGGTATATTTCCTATACATATGCTATTTTTCTACAATATTGGGAATTCAAAAGAATTATAAGGCAGTGTGCCTGCCTGTAGAGAGTTCACAATTGAGTGCTGTGGTCAAAAATGTAGAACAGAAAATATAGAAACCAATTTGATATAGAAACAATAGGGAACAATAAATGTACTTAGAATTCATAAAATGACATAGAAAACAGTGACTTAGTGATTAAAAGTCAAAGACTTAGGGATTAAAAGTCCTGTAGCTTTTATTCTGGCTTTAATGTTTTGTTTTGTTTTGTTTTTAAGATGTTGACTCAAAACTTCTGTGAGGTGTACAGGGAGGACTAGTACCTCTGGGGTGAGGACTTGCCAAGCCCTGGGGCTGCTCATCTGCCTTTCATGCCCACTTTTCACCCAACTCTCATCTGTAGCTCCAAGATGATGTAGTAGATGCAATGGCCAAAATCCAGGAAAACCATCTGGGTAGATGGGTTAAATCAGGCTGAGGACAACTGAGAAACCTCAAACACTTCAGTGAGTTAGGGGGATGTCAGCTCCAAAGAATATGAGGCCAAACGGACATATAAAGAACAATTTGTTCTCTTGGCCATGAAGGTGGCTGAAACAGGCTCATGTAGTGTGTAGAGCTTTATAAGATATCCTAGGTGTTGATATCATCCATAGCATCCCAGGCAATAACCAGTCATCCTGACTTTTGTCTTGCTGTCGGACTTCAGTGACTCTAGAAGAGAGAGCTAGGTTTTTTTGTTTGTTTTGTTTTGTTTTGTTTTACTTCATGCAACTTGGTCTTACTTAGATCCAACTTATACACAAGACAAAGCATTACCCTCTCATTGTCATCAAAAACAAAGGATGGACAAAAAATGTCACAGAACTTCAGTCGCTGAGGGCCACCTGAAACACAATATTGGTTGTGAAAAGGTTGCATTACATTAAAATGAAGACTCTTGTAAGGAAAATGACAAAAAAGAATGTAATCAGAGAAATGTATTGTCAGGAAACAAAAACAATGGGCTGGTCATATTGCAAGATGCAGAGGCAACTGATGGGAAGATGACAGGCTCTACACATACGATTAAAAATAAAATAAAGACAAAAACCCAAAGAACAATGGATAGACCCACTCCAGAGGATTAATGGAAACAGAAATGAAAGCAGGAGGTTTTGATCTGTCGTGTTGACTGGGGAGGTTCATACCAGTGAGACTGCAAATCCCTCAAAATTTCAAAGAATCACAAAAGGTTGATAAGATTTCATAGAATTCTGTCAGAAATTTATTTTTGAAGTAGAAACTGGGATCAATTATAGATCTCAGAATATAGTATAGCATTCCATAGACTTTTTTAGGGCATTTTAGGGAACATTTTAAAGAATTATTTCTAATGATTTCTGCTAGAAAGCTCCTTTCAGTTTATTAATTTGCCTCTGAGTAAGTTCATCAAAAAGGAAGGCTGAACATATGTTATAGCAGTTAAAATAGATACATATAATTTCTCATTTATTTTGTCATTAGACATGATTAAGAAAAGAAGTTGTAGAGTTAAGATATTGATAACATTGTTAAAATATATTTCACTCTTTTATATATATTGGAATCCAAATGTTTTTAGTTTTATCAGTTAAAAATGTGTAAAAAGTATTTTAGTACTAAGAAGTATGAAAGTCAATAGATAGCTACAAAAGACCATGTAAAAATTATTATAGTTTATATATTTTTTCATTCACTTGTAGAACTTTGCACAGTCTTCTTAAGGACAGACTTGGTTACTCAAATGAGACGGAATGGTTGTTGATTCTCATAGAAAAAAAACAGATGAAATATATTTATTTTCTTGAAAATTATGACAAGTAATTAAAAGGGCAGATATACATAAATATATCTGCCCTTTAAATTATTATATTAATTATTTACAATATATAATTATAAATAATCATTCTTATTCTTATTGATTTTTTATTTTTATTGATTTTATTCCTTTATTTATTATTTATATTATATTAATAATTATATATATATTAATAATTATATATATATACTTGCATATGTACCATTAATCCACTGTCAATTAGAGTAAGAAATGAATAGGTAGATGGTAGTTGGGTAAGACTGTTGGGGAAACCTTGAATTGCTTTTAATGATTCTAAATATGTATGAGGGGAAAAAAGTGGTATTTTGATTTCTGTTTTGTGTTTCATACATAATAGATATTTCCTAGAGGTGGCAAGGATTCTTTACCTCTTCCTTCCATTCTGAGTATGTTCTTGAAAGAGAAAAAAATAATTAAATAAACACATCCACTGCAGTGACCACATCTGATGATGTACATGATATTCTGCCTAGCAGTTCTCTTTTTCTCTACAGAGATGTTCATTCAACATTCTCATGAATCATTTCCCCCAATTACTCAGATTGTAGCTTGTTCTTATAAACATTGCGTATATATTTATATATTTTTTCTGATTCTGCTTACTTAATATTTTATCAGTTCTGACATATATTCCCATCTTTCCCTCAGTTCCTCATATTTTTCATTTCTTCATGAAATATTCAGTTAATATTAATTTGGGGAAAATTAGGGACTTGATCTCTATTTTCATAAGCGTATGAACAGAAACTGCATTTCTTCAACTTATCATCCTGGTGAATTGGAACATTTTATTTCTAGTTCTTCAGGATCAGAAAGAGAATTATGATGTCTCTTCCCACCTCCACCCCCCTGCAATGTTTTCACCATTTTTTTTGGCTTTTGACTTCCCTGAAGTTTATTTCTAATATTTGTATTTCTGGGTCAAAAACATGAACATTTTCTTTTTACTTTTCTTGCTTAATTACCGGTTCCTATCCAGATTGGTTGAAACAATTCACAGCTTCACCAACAGTATATAATATACAACTCTTCCCACAAGTTCTCCAACATAGACTGTTGTTGGTGTGCCTGTTTGCTTCTTGTTTTTTTTTCTCAGCTTTGATAATTATCACGGTGATAGGTAATATACCTGTTTGAATGTTTAATCTTCTTATTACTTATTTTGAACATATTTCATAAGATTATATGTTGTAATTATTTTTTTAAATTCAAATCTTTTTGTCATTCTCGGAATAGTTTTTGTCTTATATATTTATAGCAAGAATTCTAAACTGGAATTAATGAACTTAGCTTGAAAATGTTTTTTAACTATACTTCAGTATAACTGGTTTCCTTGGTAATCCTAAGCATTTTGTTTTATGAATTTAAATACATATTCTGAAAGGGAGTTCATAAGCCTTACCAGACTACCAAAGAGGTTTGTCACATTCACACAAATCATTGGCATGATTAGCCCTATTTTCCACATGATTTCATTGAGTCTCAAATTAGCTAAATAACACTATTTTCCATATCCAATTCCATGAACACAATATTTTATTACCCTTCTCTATGCTTCAGCTGAGGTTTTCCGCTATGACTGGACTACTTCTATTTATATCCATTTCTTGGGACCCCTTGATCATTTTAAGAAACTCATATATGAACTTTTAGTGCCTTAACTTTTTGTTTTTTGCCTTTAGTTATTAATGTCCTTTCTCTGCTCCTCCTATAACATGGTATTTGTTTACTTATTTTTATTTATTTATTTACTCATCTGTGAGATTTTATTTTCACCTGGAAAATGAAAACTCTTTGAAAGTAGTACTGCTAATTCTCTTTCATGCTTATTTCCAATTTATCCCATTTCTAGTTTGTTTGTATGCAGTTGCTTTCATGTTTGACTCCTAATAAACTGTGATCTGCAGGAGAGCAGACTGTCCTTTACAATTCTTTATATCTGCAACTAACCACACTGCCATTTTTTACTGACTGAATTACTACATCCACAAGATCTAATACAATGGCTGATATGTAGGAGGTACTTAATAAATGCTGATTGGTAAATTGATTAATTTGTCAATAATATCTAATGCAAGAATTTTCACATTTTACAAATTCTCTTATTCTTTTTATATATAATGCATAATATAATATAACTTTTTAAAGTTATATTTTGTATTTTGAACTTAACAATTACATATATAAACAATATAAAATTATAAATATCAACAAGCACATTGTAATATGCAAAGAAAAATAAATCAACACTTTTTTAACATGGAAAGAAAATTATACTATTTCTGTTCCCATGTGTATATTGTTTTTTAATTCAATATATTTTAAATTATTATTTTTTTAATTTTTAATTTTGAATATTTTCCCATGGTTACATGATTCATGTTCTTTCCATCTCCCCCAAACTCTCCCAGCCCCCATTACCAACACACAATTCCATTGGGTTTTATATTCAAATTATTGTTTTTGCCCTCAATTGCTTCATTGATTTCATTCATGTAAAAGTTTTCTATTTTATATGATCCCAATTGTCTAAGTTCCTCCTTGTGATCTTCTCTAATTCTATTTTAGTTAAGAGTTCTTTCCCTTGGTAATTTGCCAAAAAGATCTCTTATTGTTCTCTGCTTAGTCTACGATGCGAACTTTCACATTCTTATTGATGTAAGATGTTGATAAAAACACAATTTCTGCTATATAGCTTTCAAGTTTTTCCTAGCAATTTTTGTCAAAACTGGAGTGTTTCCAGAAATTTATGTTCTTGGGCATATCAAACACTGGGTTACTGTTTTCAATTAATTTTCTTTCTTGTCTATTTTTTTTTCTGATATAATGTTCCACTTTTCTGTTTTTCTTTAAAGAAGTACTAATTAATTTTGATGACAATTGCTTCACAAAATATTTTAAGTTCTAGTTTTGCTATCTCCTATTGTCATATTTTTCCCTCATTTTCCCTTGAAATTAGAAATGTTGTTCCAAACATCTTTCTATTATTTTTGTCAAGTTCAGAAACATCAACTAGTTGGATTAGAATAAAAATAAAACAATGCCTTATTTTACTATATCATTTAAATTTAGATGATATAAAATTTATGTTTTGTATCATCTGAAAATTAAATTTTAAATCTCATGATGAACAATGAATGCATATTTATTTTTCTGTCCATTTTTTTAATTTAATTTTTCACCAATTACATGTAAAAAGTTTCCAAAATTTTTCAAAGAATATTCTTTCATTTCTATTGGATAACAATTCTTAAACTTTTGATTTCAGAAGTCACTAATACATTAAAAGTTCTTGAAAAACACCCAAGCCATTTCTTTATGTAAGCTATCTCTATCAATATTTACTGTACTAAAAAGAAAACATACATTTTATATTAATTATTCCTTTAAAATATTAGCAATAAACCAATTACATGTTAACATAACACATTTTAATGAAAACATATATTTTTCCAGCATACACACAAATGGAAAAATGAGGTATTGTTAGCATACTTTAACAAGTCTCTTTCATGTCTGGCTTAAAATAAATCATCTAAACTTTCATATCTGCTTCTGGATTTAATCAGTTGTTTTGGTTGAAGTTTATGAAGAAAATCCATCTTTTGGCAGATATGTTGTTGGAAAAAAGGTATTATTTCAAGAGGTATATTATAAAGCAACCTCTGAAACACAAATTATTGGGATTGTAGTCTCTGGAGGTCAAGGTTGGAGGATTATTATTCCAGAATGGGGAAAGGGAAGTGTGACAGAAAAAGATGGAAGATGTCCATTAGGTTCTAGTTTTCTGGTGGATGACTGGATGGATTGATGACAATTGTTCTGTCCCCACTAAACATTCTAAACTCAACATTTGCATTTCCTTCAACTGATCTTTCTTATTACAGGAGGCAGAGAGAATGGTAGATGAAAATAATTCTGTTTGAAGAGGCAAGGGAAGCATGTCAGAATTACTTCCAGTACTCTTTAAAATATTTAGTTGGGGAGAATAAAATATTTAGTTGAAAGAAAGAAAGAAAGAAAGAAAGAAAGAAAGAAAGAAAGGAAGGAAGGAAGGAAGAAAGGAAGGATGGAAGGGAGGAAGGAAGGAAGGAAGAAAAGAAGGAAGAGTAAGAAAGAAGGAAAGAAAAAGAAAGAAGGAAAGAAAGAAAGAAAGAAAAGAGAAACAAGGAAAAATCAATGAAAAACAGTCAAAGGGAGGAAGGAAGGAAGCAAGGAAGGAAAGGAAAGAAAAAAAAACCTTTTTTTTCAAGGGCATGTTCAATCAGATTCAGGAAGTCACATGAACATTTGTTTAACATTGATCCAAAGGCCATCATGTAGAAGTTCCTAGTTCAACACCACAGGTGATACTTAAATATGGATATGCATTAAAACATTTGGTCAAAATGTACTTAAGACATCATTGATTCAAGTTATGCAAAGAGACAAAATTTGTTTTCTGAATATTTTGAAAGGTTAATCCCAGTATCTTCCAATCACTTTCTAAAGCAATTAAAACTTTAATTAACAGAAGTCTTACTTTATTTGGCAAGAATTTAAAGTATCAATTTAGGGAAATTACTTTATTTTTAATTATTGCTAAATTTTCTTTGCCAAGCCACACGTGGCAGAAAGACAGAAAATGAAATCTCTGTCAGAGAGATGGATCATTCAACATTTCCTCATGGTATGGCTTTTCTTTTGGCTTCAATTACAATATTTCAGTTGTTGCAATGGCCTATGAAGCATAGTAGATGATGTCGTGGCTAAAATATATATTTAAATTTAAATGTTCATTATCAGTCTCATCATATGGTTGTTTTAGTTTTTAATCTTCCTTTGTTTCTGTGCTTTCAAACCTGAAGACCAAAGGACAGGATCAAAATAATGATCTCGGTAAGCATAGAATCATTTTTATAGAGCCAGAATAATGCAAATGTATTTAATTGGTGACTTTTTCCAGGTCATTTATCTATTTAAATTATTGCTCATCTAAAAGGCTTCCCAATTATGGCCATCCATGTCATTTATTTTCACTCTTTCTCCAAGCATATAGTCTGTTATCTGAGAGAGGAAAAGAGATATTGAAGCACATAGTGACAGCATTTAAGTCGCCCAATCGACCTTCCATGCAGATCATTTCATGCTCCCATGACCATAGTTCACAAGATCATGATCCTCAATGTAACTTTCATTCCACTTTCCAAAAATTACCTTTGCTAAATCTCCTTCTCTTATTATGCAAAAAGGAGATGCTTTGAGAGCATAAATACTCTAAAAGCATTTTTAAAGGTTATGAAGAGTTCATTAAAAGAATTTTTTCACATCTTAAAAATAAAACTGCCTTAGTTTGAATGAGATTCAGAAAAAAAGTTCTGAAGATTTTTGATTTCTTTTGTTTTGGCCTGTATGTGTGTGTGTGTGTGTGTGTGTGTGCAAATGTCAGAGCACAGGGTCAGTTGAAGAGAGCAGTGAGAGTGTAAAGAGGAGAATTAAAAATGTTTGTAAAAAGAGTATTACTAGTCTACAAGAATTTATTAGGGGCTTACTACATCTTAGGCACTGTACAAGTCCATAAGTATACAAAGAGAAAATTAAATAATTGCCACTCCTTTGAAAGTGATCTTTAAAATTTTGTACATATTTTATTAAACTCCAAATTGTGAAAAGAAACTCTATTAAGAACCCTACATTCATGATTAAAGTAATAAGGAGTTTCCACACCTAAATATGAATGTCTTAATAGTCAGAATGTCACTTAACAGAATCTATTTCTTAGGGCAATCATTCATGAAGTTATTAATTCTCTCTACAAGGCAGCATTATTGAAACATGAAAGTATGCAATCCTATCACTCAGTAGAGCACCCTAATTTTGGCTGTTAGTTGAAGGTCCCTCCTTGTCACCATCCAATCAATTAATAAATATTTGTTAATTGCACTATTCAAGTCACTGGAGATAGAGATAAAAATGGAATATTCCTTTTACTCAATAGAGATAAAAATGGAATATTCCCTTTACCAAGGAATGTATTGGATGAGAGTCAACAGCTCATGTTCTACAATGATCTTGCTTTTCCAAAATGTGTTGTTTTATTATCATAACACTCTCTAATTAGCCAACACTCAAATTAATTACATGCTTGATTGGATATAGACCAGATAGTCAGTCCAGGTGTAAATCAATAGTTGGCTAAACATTCACAAAATCACCAAATGTTAGAAATGGAAACAACTTCAAAACTCTCCCTTCTTCTCACCAAACCCAAATCCTGCTACTGCATATTTGACATTTTACTTGATTATTTTCAAATGATAGTGAAGCCATTATGCACTGAAACAAGACAACCCGCTTCACTTAGGAAAGCTGTCATTGCTGGGAAATTTCCCCCAATATCAATCATAAATTCATTCCTTTGCAAAGGAATGGTTATTTCCATGAAATGATGGCAGGTCTTCCTACCTTAAACATCTCTGCTTCTCACTACTTCAATTCATCCTTCATTCAGGCACTAAAGTGATTTTTCTAAAATGTAGGTCAGATCTTATCACCCCCTACTCTGTAAACTTCAGTGAGTCCCTATTACCTCAGAAAAAACATCGTTCTTAGCATTTGAAGTCTTTCATAATCCAGCCCCTCTGAATTTTTCAGTCTTCTTGAATCTTACTGCCTGACAGATCCACTTCATTCCAGGGACACTGGCCTCCTAGTTGTTCCACTAATATTATGCTCCATCTCTTAGTTCTGTACATTATCTCTAGCTGTCTCCCATGCCTGGAATGCTCTCTCTCTTCCCCTCTGACTACTGACCTTCTTGGCTCCATTTAAATATCTCTACTATAATTGCCTTCTCCAGTATTCTTTCTCCAACCTCTCACTTCCAGTGCCTTCCTTCTGTTAAATTTCTTTATATATCTTGCTTTTCATATATTACTTTATTATCTCTCCCATTAGATTGCAAATTCTTTGAGGAAAGGTGCCATCTTTTGTCTCTGTATTTTTTAGCACAGCACAGTGACTAAGACATAGTAAGATCTTAAGAAATGATTACAGGTTGATTTATTGGTTATGATTCCTCATTATTAAAAGCTGGTGACTCATTGATGTCACTTTTTAATCTGTTTTTTTTTTCCAATGGGGCACACCTTTTTACAGGTCTTTCCAAACCAGAAATATTTTGAATATGATCCAACAATAAAGTGTAAGCATGTTGTCCAAGGACCAGCCAGTCTGAGCAGCATATGACTTAAATAAGAAAGAAATTCTAAGTAGGCAAAATAGAAAGACATCCAATAAAGAAATAATACTACAAAGATGTTCTACTAGAGCTTTCATGGATTTAAAAATGCCTTGGTAGTATGGTCTATCTACTGAGTCACCCAGCTGCCTCGTTAACCTGAACCAAACACTATAGGTGTTCCCCTGGCAAAGATGCATGAGGAGAGTCAAAAGAATCATAACTGTTCAACAAAAGACATCACTTACTAGATTTGGAAGGGGCTTTGGATCTTATATAATTAGATAGACAAACTCAACCTGCAATTTTTATAATAGTCAATCAGATATTAGTCAAGGGAACCAGTAAATCAAAGCTATATATTGAATGAACCCTTTCATAATTCAGATATTTCTTTTTTTCTCTTACGTTTTTAAGTTCCCAAAAGCTCTGTATTTTCCTTTATAGTGGGATAAATAGTCTTAAATAGCAGTTGTGATATCTAGAACAAGCATCAACAAATACATTTGTGACAATTTAAAAAATTAAATAAGATTAACTCATATGAGTGGATGGGAGAAGTATTCCTCAAGTGGTTCATACCTTGGAGTTCTTAACAATTCATGATCAAAATCTTCTTAATTCAATTATTCTTGACAACTAATGCTAATTTCCCATTTAGTAATGAGAAGTTTCTACCCTTCTGAAGGACAGCATATATTAGATTTATGTGTCTTCTAAATATTGGTTCTATGGTCAATTCCAATGGGTTCCATGAGACCCACAAAAATAGGCTCCAAGGCCACTCTAGTCATATTTATGTTAAGAAATTATATTCAATGTATTTTGCCTTCCAGTACCTAAGAAGTCACTGATACATGTTGGAGAATTCAAAACAATGTATTATTAAGCTAGACATTTAACTGTTTGGTTTTAAACTAAATAGATATCCGATGGTATAATATACACACACATATACATATATAATACACAGACACACAGACACACACACACAGACACACACACAGACACACACACACACACACACACACACACACACACACACACACACACACATATATATATATAGCAATAGGGAATAGATTTATGATTTCACTGGGATAAGGAATTCTGGAATGAGGATACATCTTTAATAAATGAAGGCAAACACCTTTGTTGCCCTTTATGGTCTTACATTGTATTGACTAGAAAATTGAGAAGCTCAATGAGTTGTTCAGGACTGCACCGCCAATCTCAGAGTTAGACCTTGTACTTGGGTTGACACTCTGTTACTTTTCAATGCCATTTTGTAAACTTTTGAGTGATGTTTAAATGGGGAACAATTAAAGAGAGCTCTACCTCGATAGTTCAAGGGGCTAAGGAATCCACTTGTGCTCCTTCTGGTACTACCACCCCCTTCCAGGGTGGTTTGGAAGAAAGTAACTTGTCATTCTTAAAATGAGAAATAAATATGAGTGGTTATTAATAAGATATGAGAGAGAGGATCATGCTGTCTTCATTTCTGATATAGTGCCCTATTTTGGTGACCACCTGATCTCTGGAGATCTTATAATTATTGATGAAAGCCATTACTCTTGCTCTCATTCCAAGTGCCTCATTGATTATATGTTGTAGCCTGTCACCTCTTCACTGTTCTTTCTGTATTGGGAATCTTGTTCTGCAGAGGCAGAGATATTCCATTCCTTGCTGCTATTGAACAATCCCAGGAGAATGGCAGCATTGACAAGTTGGCCAATTGTTTTCAAAGGAAGGATATGTTTCTAGTTCCACTTGGGCATTTGGATGGTTTAATATATGTTGCAGGCATAGTGTGATAGGTGGCTAGAAAGTGAAGCCAAAATTCCAGAAGCCCTTGGCTCAAACTCTGTCTCCCACTAGCTACAAGATCCCAAGCAAGTAATCCATCCTGTGGGAGTTTCAGTTCTTCCATTTTCTCGAGGATTAAGATATCTCCATAACACTTACATCACTGGGTGGATTTCAGGCTAAAATGAGCTCATTACATTACTTTGAACATTTTAACATGCTACATGAATGGCAGTTATTATCTTCAATCCAGACATTAAAATATTTTGTACTTGACGATTTTCTATCCTAAACATTTGGCATTTGTGGCATTTCAAGACTGACAACCATAAACTATCATCAGGAGGATATATGCCCCTTTTGTACCATTTTGGAATCATTGAAAACACTACATAATGTGCTAAATGCGATCCCATCTTGTCTTTTCTTCTTATTCAGTCCTGCTTCCAATTCATCGTCCTTCATGGTGCAATGGATAAATTCGAAATCCAGCCTTAGCTATTTGCTAGCTATGCAACTCTGGTTAAGGCACGTTGCCTCTCTCTGCCTCAGTTTCCTTAGCTACAGAATATGTTAAATGTTGTATAGACTGAAGGATGCAGTTGCTGTATTGGCTGGTGTTACAGGAAAGAAGGCTAGTTGAGTGTTTAGAGGGTGGGACGTGGACCACTCAAATCTGGTCTCAGATACTTACTAGCTGTGAGACCTTGGACAAATCATTGAACATCTTTCTGTCTTGGGTTCCTGGCTTGGAGAGAATAGTAATAAAAACTACCTTCCATGGTTGTTATGAAGGGAAAATATGTTTGTAAAGCACTGAGAAAATAGTAAATCATTATATAAATGCTATCTCTTTATTATTATTACCAAAAAAAACCCAAAAGGCATAAGTAAAAGACTAAAAAAAAAAAAAGAGTAAGTATGATGTGAAATAGGCCAGTTAGAGAAAAGGTAGAACATAGATTTTATAAAGAGGGAAGAGGAAATGAGTTTTTATAAGGCATTCGAATGATCTTACTATTTATTACCAAGGAGCACTGAATCCAGACCTTCATTTCTTTTCAGTTAAAGCCAAACAAGGCATTCATAGGATTTCAAAGTTTTTCATTGTCACACAAGAGTTTTTAAAACAGGCAGAATCCTTTGCAGGGAAAAAAAAAGTCCTGGAACTAAACCCAAGGAGCAACTTATCATTTGGGCCCTAATAAAAGAAACATCGGGGAACCTGGAAGACAATGTCTTCAACTTGGATTTTGCAAGAGACAGCACCAGTGTTCAAATGGAGGATTTTTTTTGTATCGACTCTCTCTAGAAGCGGAGAGCGCAGCAGTAAATCATGTCAGTTGAGGTATTTCTGCAGGGGCCTGAGATGAGAGCTTTCTGGTACTTTGCTTTCAGATGATCTAACACTGTGGAGAAGGATATTTGAGAATGTAGAGAGATGAATAGTTAATAGGTCCATTCCATTCTCTCTCCCCAATAGATGATGTCTTTAGGGAGCCTTGAGTAGGTGCTGGATTGTAATCAATTAATGATTGTCTTTCCCAAGAAGTGCTTTGGCACAGATGTTTTATGTTGCTGGTTAAAGTGAGTTTCTCATGATTTAGACTTGGGAGATTTCTGGGTGCGTGCAGGGAGATGGGGGCAACTGGAGTATGTTCATTCTGCTTTGTTTTAGAGTCAGACTTCTATTCTGGTCCAGAAATAAAGTTGTTTTCAGCACAGAAGTGAATATTTATTGAAAGTGGGTTCTCCCCCTCTCTACTATTTTCCCCCTCAAACACAGTCTTTGGATTGCTTTTTGTTTGCTGGAGAGGCAGCTTGGCATGATGAAAATAATATTGCATATTGAAGCAAAGAATCTCTCCCTAAACTACATGTGTGACCTCGAGCAAGTCAGCAATTTCTTCAGCTAAAAAATGGAATTGCAAGAAAAGACAACAAGAAAGTACCCTCTCTGAAGCCTCAGAACACCAAGAACTCTTAAAGCAGAGATCAAGAAAGCAGTAGAGCATCACAGAAGAAAAGTGGAGTACAAAACAACAGAGATGGGCAAATTGACAGAGCTGGCTTGTTCTCTAAGTGTTTATGATTTACATTGACGTGAGACTACAGTGGCCAGAGAAGGGCATGATCCCAAACATAAGTGACTGGATTAGAGGCACAAAGGGAGTCTTATCCTCACCAGGACATATTGGCTATGAGATTTGCATCTATGAATTTAGTTGAATCAAAAGAAAAAAAAAGATTAAAAGATTAAACAAAATCTAATGGAAAAGATTGTAGCAGATGTGACTTCCAGCTGTAAATTCTTAATCTTATGATCTTATTAAGCACCTGCAATAAAATTTTGGTTGAGACTTAACATCAGCATAGCATTCGATTTTAGTCATGCTCATTAAGTGCCTCTTACATATAAAGTATAGTGTTAAATGTTAAGGATATAAACACAAATATGAAAACCATATCCTGTCTTAAAAGGGCTGAAAGACTACTGGTAGACAAAATGGTAGAAAATATTTAAAAATATAATTAAATATAAGAAAGCTCCAATGTAGCCTATATATGTACATATATATGTATGTGTGTGTGACTATCTATCTCTCTCTCTCTCTCTCTCTATCTATCTATCTATCTATCTATCTATCTATCTATCTACTTATAAGCTCTCAATTCACTCTCCCAACCCCAATTGCACTAGTTGGAGGAGTCTTTATTTTTTTAATTTGTTTTTTGTTTTTTAATTTTTATTTTGAATATTTTCCCATAGTTACATGTTTCATGTTCTTTCCTAGAGGAGTCTTTAAAGGAAGACTATTGCCTCATATTCTTTCATTCTAAGAATTTCTAAGAAATTTTAAGCATTTCCCAGATTCATATTGAGGTTCTAAAGCTATGTCTCCAAGTCCTCTTTCCACTCTCTAATATAAATCTTGACTAGTTATTTCTTTAATTTAATCTAACCAGCTGACATCTCTTCAATATCACTAATTACCAATGAATTTTTATTAGTCTTTACAAGGGGAGATTTAGTAGGCATACAAAAATATCCACCTGAAATAGGGTCAACTCTTCCTTCTATCACCTTGGTGTCAGAAGAAAGTGGATTCAAACACAAAGTGGTTGCTACCAACATTTCTAACACTGAGTTCACTTCCAGATGTAACATAATTGATAGGTGATTTGCTCCTTTGTCTGCAAGGCATGATACCTTGGCTGCTAAGTTGCTGAGCTGGGTGAAGCAGACCACTCTTCAGAAACGACTCCTTCCTAGACTTGGTCATTCCATTCCAGTGGCTCCTCTAATCTTTACGAACTAATAAATCCCTAGATGAAAGGAGAAATAGATACAAACTAGAAATATATATTCTCCACAGAGTCTTGCCTAGGAGGTGATGACTTCACTCAATAACTGGCTTGTTTGGTTGGATGAAGGGGATCCTCTAGACATCAGAGAGTCCTTCAAAATTGTGCCTAGCAGGAAAAAGAGGAAAGGAAGAAATAAAGGAAGGAGGGGGAAAATGGAAGAAAAGCATAGAGGAAGAAAAGGAAAGAAGGAAAAGAGGGTAGGAAGGAAGAAAAAACAAAGGAAGGAAAGAAGGAAGAAAAATAGAGAAAGAAAACATTCCTTAAAATATAGTTGTCCAGAAGTTGATTGGACAACTTCCTCAATTATATTAAATTTCCTATCAGTGGAGATCCTCCAGAGTTAGGTAAATGAACACTTGCTAATGATGGAGATTTTGTAGTAGTGATTTGTTTGACTAGGTGATCCATAAGGTCCCTTCAAATTCTTATATTATATGAGTCTATATTTTCCTCTGCATTATCCTCAGTTGAGTATTCATGAGTCGGGTAAGGATTTGAGAATCTTCACTCCTAAAAAGTCCACTGCAAATGGAAAGCTATGAGAGACTTCATTTTTTATAGGCTGAATAAGAAATGAGTCACTCCTCACAGTTTCAGGCTGTGAATTCAATATGTTTCTGTTGTTGAATTTCAGGATTTGTGATGGGGGTTCTTATAGCTGGCAGCATCTTTAGTTTTTTTCTTTTGACTCACACCCACTTGGCCTATATACCTAGTGAGACAGAGATAAATCAGCTGACTTTGAGGGGGGGGCAGGATTCTGATTTGTTTTAACGATGGTTGTGCTGCATGGTTACACATTCAAAATCGATTGCTTCAATACCGCCTCATAATCCTACAATATTAAAGAGTATCCTGTAACATTTACTCTTGATCCTCTTTGGAAACCAAATTTGTCTCTGTTCCTAAAATACAAAGTATTAAAGATTTAGATAAATCGCACTGACTGCTACCAGTGGGCTATCCTACAGTGAAGTGAGAAGTATAGTAGCACATAAAAACAGCTCTGATTTTAATGGCAATGATATGTGCTGGATCCCATCAGATTCACTGTCCCCAGACCTCCCTTTGAAATTTTATAGAAATCCTGATATATCTGTACATAATGTCCGTGAGATGATTGGCAGCAAAGTAGTAGATGGTGTTAAATTACTTATCAATATACCAGATTATGCAAAACTCAGGAGATGCAGTTTGGCAGAGTCGGCAAATAGCTATCCTTAGAGTCAAGATGAATTGAATTTAGATTCTAGCTCTGCAGCATACTTGCTCTGTGACTGTAGGCTAGTATGTTAACCTTGCATTGTCCTGGGAAATTTTCTGAGGCTGCATATTTCACATGAGGAGCCGATCTGCATTGGTAGAGGGAGTTTCCTTCACTCAGAATTCCCTCGACCAATGAAACCATAGTTCCTCCTTTATACCAAAGGAAAGAAAACATAATTGAAGCAGAGTAGGACATTGAACACGCTATTGAAGCAGGACATTTGTATTTGTGAGCACTCATTCATTGACTGATGCTCGCTAATTTACCTACTATGGCCAACTGGTTGGTTGTCCTTCATTTTGAAAAGGACAAATGTGATTCTTTGACTTGCCTGTGAACTGGATTGAAGTGAGACACTCACACAATGTCTTCAGCCTCGTTTTTTTCTTAGAGTCATTGAAGTCCAGTAGTGAGGATTCAGTGGATGGCTTCCCCGTCTTTGATGACTGACCAAGGGCTAGGTCCTCTACAGTGCCTGTTGCAGAGGCCACCTTCCTCTGGAACAAATTGTTCTTGTCTGCCCATTTTTCCAGGGGAAATCTTCATATGTTTGGGGGAGATGTGCCCTAACTCTTCTATGAGTTTCAAGCCTATTGACTTCTCTTAACTTGATTTGTCCTGATTGCCAAGACAGTTTTACCAGTGTGGCTTCTAGGCTTGTTATATCTTCTTGGAGCCACAGTTGAGTTGAGTCAATGGTATACACCAAATATAGATGAGCAGCCCTGAAAAGGACTTTACAGACCCATAAACCAAAAGTTCTAGTCCTCCCTGAACACCCCATATAGACCCACTACTCTGCCTCCTGATGCCCCCAAAGGATAATACCTCACACCTAATATGTTATACTTCTGGGTTTATAATTGACTATCTTATTTAATTTGATCCTCCCCACAAGTATGGAAGCAATCTGTGAAGGAGCAGCATTACACAGTGATTGGAATAGGATCAAAGCTTTAATGTAGGACGGAATCTAGGACCAAATTCAAACAGATAGTAAATGGAAGATTTGGAAACTGAACCTGGATTCTCTGACTCCCAACATATCTCTTCAGCAATTTTCTAGCTGTGTGATGACAGGTGAGTAGTCTCTCAACCATCATGAGTCTTAGTTTCCTTATTTTTGTGGGGAGTTGCAATGGTAGAGTAGATTTGCAGTTGGAATATCTGGGTTCCAGTCCTCTACCTGCCAGTTTTTTTATTTGAAAAATGAGGAATTGAATGAGATTGTCTTTAAAGTTGTTTCCAACTCTAAATTTAGTGAGTAGGGATAATAAACTGACTAGCATTTAGAAAATATACTAATATCCACAAAAATAGGTTTGAATCTCTCAACACTATGTGACAAGTTTTATAGATTAATAAACTGAAACTACAAGATGCTAGAACCACAATTATATACTTAGAAAATATCAAGTAGTAGATTTTGAACAGGTTTTCCTTTCTCTGAATTTAATATTCTATGTAGACAGTACTTGTTATCTAATATGTTTCAGACACCATAATGAATGTTATATAAAGATTAAAGTACTCTATAAATGTCACTATCACCACCACCACCACCACCACCACTACCACTACCACTATTACTACCACTACTACAACTACTACTACTAATTACTACTACTACTACTACTACTACTACTACTACTACTACTACTAGAAGTACTTATTTAGGGAGATTGGATCTTTCCCACCCTAGTAGTAGCAATCTAGGAGTCACAAAGTCAATGGCATGTTGAAAGACCAGATTCCTGGGTTCCCCTTGAGGCTGGTGGCCAGAGCAACAGCTAGGCACAGCCAGCCAAATGTGGCACAGAGATAGAGCTCAGAGGGTTTTTAAACCCAAATGCTCTCTGGATCTTCATACTAGTACCTATGGGGTTGAGCTTTGAGCCTTCCATGAAGTTCCTCATCTCATCAGGTGACCTCTGGCAAGCAGCAGTAAAGTCTGAGCCAGCTAAATGGAGAATCAGATCTAGAAAGATTTTGATCTATTTCCCTCTCAACCTCTACCAATCTCACTATCTTTATTAATAAATGCTTATAAATATGATAATATGGTCCCCAGATAAATTTTTATTTATAACACACTACTGTTACTAGTGCTACTACGACTATTGGACTATTGTTGGTATTACTGGTCTTACTACTACTAGAATTTATATATCCATTTAAGTTTTACAGTGGTTTTAAAATACATTATTTCACCAATCCCTTAAAAAAATTGGAAGTGTTATTTTTGTCCCCCATTTTATCAATGAAGATAATGGGGATTAGATATGTCAGGTGACTTTCTAGGTGTTTGAGGAAGGATTATATATATATATGTATATATATATATATGTATTATTACGAGTGTTGGTATATATTATACACACATATGCAAATTATCACATGGAGAATCAATAATAGAGTTGAGATTTAGAACTTGATTGAGTTACAAAGGAGAAAGGGAAGTGAGGTAGAAAGTCATTAAAATGATCTTATTTGACCAATGTGGGGCTTCATAAGAAACAATGGGAAAAACAACTTCCATCATATCCTCTGTCTCAGAGATTTCTAACTTTTACGGCAAGATATAGTCCTGGAATCATAAAGCCTTCTGCTGAAGATGTAGGTCTCTCTTCCAAAGCTTGGAATGAAGTACTTCAGTACTTTGCCTCCAAGCTGGATGATCCTTTGCCAGCCAAGTTGTGGAGAAAGGTTCTGTTTGGGATTGGTGTGTATTGGATGACTTATGATGTCTCTTACACCCTTGAAATCCTGTTACTATAGGAACAGCTTCTCCCCAATAGCTAAGGTTATTCAACCAGGGCTAGAATGCCAGGTAAGCATTTTTATAGTCTCTGCTAGCTTTCTAATAAAGTACCTACATTTGTTCTATAGCTCTATAGGCTCTAAATGACTCACTTATTTGTAATTTAAATAAAAATCAAAGAATGAATTATCTGTAATAGATTAGATCAAAAGCTATCTCCAGAACTTTGAAAGAGTCCTGTCCCTTGAATGGATATGAATTTTCCTGGCTCTGCCAAGAAATTCCCAGCTGAGTTTAAGTATAACATCTATATCAACTAGGCTCCAAATCTCCCTAGCTTGTTTTTCATCATATTATCTAATGTTGCAGCAGTAAGAAAGAAGTATATAATAGAACCTTTCTAAGTCAAGAAAATGATTAGGGGGCATTAGGGTAGCTCAGTGGATTGAGAGCCAACTAGAGACAAGAAGTCCTGGGTTCAAATCTGGCTTCAGACATTTCCTAGCTGTGTGATCCTGGGCAAGTCACTTAACCCCCATTGCCTAGCCCTTACCATTCTTCTGCCTTAGAACCAATACCTGGTATTGCTTCTAAGATAGAAGGTAAGGATTTAAGAAAAATAGAAGAAGCAAATGGTTAAATCACAAGCTCCTTGAAGGCAAAGACTCTCCTTGGTTTCTTTTTGTATTCCCAGAACTTAGTACAGTGCCTGGGACATAGTAGGTGTTTAATAAATATTCATCAAGTTGTATGGAATTGAGTTTTCTGTCAAACAATGCACCTTGAATTTAAGTGGCATAACCATCTTCCAGGCAGTTGGCAAATGGAAATATAGATTAGCACCCTTCTGATGTCATATATTCTCATCTTCTGGTAGAATCTCATTGTTGTCCATATGTGAGATGATAAAATGGCACCAGAGTGGTGAGTTTTAAGGCTTTGAAAAAGTAGATATGAGTACAATAGCAATGGGAGAGAATTCTGAAATCACCTCCAGAATATATAGGATCTAAGATGCAGTCAGTTTTAGGGGATGGTGGCACATGTCTATAATCCATTATAGGGATACTGAAGCTACGTGATCTCTTGGGCAGAGAATTCTGAGTTCTCTTTATTCTTGGTGCTTTTTTACAACTGAACTAAGACCTGGACCAGGCTATCCAGAATCCATATCTCTAAGGGTTGAGGAAATTTGCTTTCACCCACTGTTGATCTATTTCTGACTCTGTGGATTTGCCTCCTCCATCTGCTACCAAGCAGATGCATAGACAAGAGAAGACACTTCAGCTCTCCAGCTTCCTAACCCTCTCCAGTAATCCACCCAAACCATTTCCCTAATTTGTTTTTCAGTCCTTTCATTCATATTGGACTCTTCATGACTCCATTTGGGATTTTCTTGGCAAAGATACTGGAATGTTTTGCCATTTCTTTCTCCATCTCATTTTTCAGATGAGGACTAAACTAACAGACTTGCCTAGAGCCACACATTTAGTAAGTGTCCCATAGAATATCTTTACTCTTGACCTCTTAACAAAATTTCCTTCTCTGATCAATATTATTCCCTTAAATGTTCTGTGTTTTTACCAAATCACTTATCAAAATTGAAAGCACTTTGAAAGTAGGTGTTACCTCTTGAAATAGTTGTTTTCTCAGTGATTAGAGAAATGACTGGCACATAATAAGTATTTATCATGTATTTGCTCAATCATTTATCATATGCAAAACTAGATATCAGTGAAAGTAAATCATTCCTTTCTTTGGGGGATGAGTTTCTCAGGAGGTTATACTGGTAACCATCCTTAAATTCTCCTCTGGCTTTAAGTCTGTGGAAGATATTATTCATTTGTATATAAAAGATAATAATTCTTACTAACAACAAGTCTACTTCTTGTCTTCACTCTATTTACTTTGATATTCTGTCTTCATTCATTTCTTTGCTACTTGATTTTCTCTTCCAATCTGGCTTATAAAAAGCATAGATACCTATAGGTACTTCAGTCAAATTATCTGCCCACAAAATCTTGTAACCTATGTGAATGGCAGACCAAGTACAAGGCTTATTACAGAACACCACAAACTCAATGAGGGTAATGTATAACTAGAGAATTTTGTACCTTTGAACTTCATCCCCCAGAAGTCCTTCAGTATCTCCCAGAATTCCTTTTAATCTCTCCACCATGTTGTGTGGTCTCATTTTGTATATAGTTGTGGGTAACTCCATCTCATTTTTTTTTTCTCTTTTTTTTCCTGTGACTGTGGCTTGATTAGTTAGTTTTTTGCTTTAGTTATTATTTATAAACTTTATAAACTGTAACAGCTATTATATATTAATTTTAATCTTTACAGAAGGCACCTTATTGTAACTAGTTTCTATATCTCTCAGAATCTATTACACAATAACCAGTGTGTTTAATACTTGGGATTCTTGATTTTCTCTTTGATGAATATATCTTCTGAAATTTGAGGTTTTGGATTCAGGCACTCTGGACTTGCCCCTAGTAATCAAATGAAAGTTTGAGAAATGACCTCTCCACAGGCAGATAGGAACTATTGATATATAATGTTGCATACATTTTTGGATGAGGTCACTGTGTTGTCTACTTGTGAGGATTTTTTTTAGTTATAAGGGAGAGTTCTATCAAAACTGGGGAATTTCTGCAACTTAATTCTGGTATCAAAAAATAAGACATTAATGAAACTTTAAAACTGAGAGGAATTAAATATATTTCATTTTATATTGTTATATTTTGTCAGAAGAAAAATTATTATATTTTCAAATTTTTAAAAACATTTCTTTAAAAGTTCAAAAGTGTGACCCATTCTGTGTTTATTCCATTAGTGGAAAATAGGGGAGAATGCTAGTATCTGCAAAATGACCCACTATACATTTTACTCTATAAAAAATATTTTATATCACCTTCATTTCCCATATTACTCTTACCTTTCCACACCCAGAGAGTCATCCTTTAAAACAAAACAAAAAATAAAAAGAAGTGAGAGGAAAGGATTTTAATAATCATCATATCATCCAAGCCCAACAGTATAGTCAGTGTCCCTGTGAAGAGACCATGATGAGTTACTAAGAAGTAGTACAAGTGCCGAACAATCACAACTAAGGCAATTTATTACTTCAATCATCTGTCTCACTGGCAAGCGTAGGTGGTGCTGGAGGAGGTATATGGTGGGTTGTATAGCCTGATTGGAAATATAGAGCTCTAGGTCTCCGCCCTTACATTTAGGCAGATTTACAGGGACCAAGTGGGAGAAGGTCTTTAGGAACAGTCAATTAACTGACAGCCCTGCTTTCATCCCCAATTAATCAAATTTAATCTTGTATAGATGGATTAGTTAAGTTTAATAAACTATAATCAAAAGAACCTTTCATTACTGGCCTAAATTTCTTACCGATTACATCAATTGGGGGTACAAAGGGACTCCCCCCAAACAGAGGACAGTCAATCAGTGATGACTGTTAGAACCTAGCAATAGGCCAGTCCTCAATATTCCATACCCCTAGTCTCTCTCCTGTTCAAAGGAATCAGAAAGATAAATTCTTTCCAAAAGAAAAGTGTAGACATTATAATTACAGTGTTATGTTTGGAGGATGATGTTGTTGTTGCAATTACTTCCATTTGCATTGTCATATTCATTGCCTATGTTATTTTCCTGGTTCTGATTTCTTCACTTTGTATCAGTTCATATAAATTTTCTATGAGTATTATTCTTTGAAAAATGCACTTTAAAAAAACCATACTCAATTAGTCAGAAAAATCTATAAGCTAAAAGATATATGTTGGTACAAATATTCTTCATTTAGTGGGTACAAAGAAGATGCAAATTTTGGTTTTGTTTTGTATTTTTTTAATCAGAATTCACCTCTCCTTCTTTGAAGAGGTAATTGTGGATATAGAACTGTGAGGATTGTTCTATTGCTAGCCTCTAGCTGACAAAAGCAACTCTACTTTTTCCCCTCCTTGTTTCCATAAATTATTTTCACATCTTGTCCAAGGCCATCTCATTACACGTCATTTTTATAAATTAAAGCATTCCAGGCAGCAGACACGTACTTGTATGCATTATGGCTTACCAATATATATGGGAAAATGCCATTTTCATAGGAGTAGCTGCAAATAAGGGCTTCTTCTGTAAGGAAAGTCCCTTGTTATACTTCAATTAATAGCCAACATCGTTCTGCTTTTGGGCCATCACTTCCCCCCATGTGTCATCATAAACAACATGCATAGCCGATCACCTTTTGGTTGCTGTACATTATTATAAAGTTAATGTATCTCAGGCATCCCTCCGATTTCTACCATACATCATCCTGGGTAAAATTGTTGGCTTGGCACCTGCAGCTGCTCTCAATCTGTCATCATAAATGATAAACGAGCACTGGATTCTTATTTTCGGTTGTACATTATCATCGCTGCAGGAATGCAAGCTCAGCATATCTTGACTTGCTCCCATGCTCCTCAGTGAAGATAACGGATTTACATTGGGAAGTGGAAACCCTTTTAGCTTAAAAAAATGGATAAATGAAGCTGTAACGTCCATGGCAGCAGCCCAAAAGCTTATAGAAACTATTTTGTTGTCATGTATAGAAATCAGCTACTAATCCCTTTTAGTTTTAATCTTAAGCATTCCTGTTTTATGAAGTGAAAATGGTCAAAGCATTAGAGGATTTCGGGCTGGGAGGGAACTTGGGAGATCATCAGATCCATCCTATCTGCTTTCACATGTAAGGAAATCAAGGGCTATAAAAAGGTTAAATGATTTGCCGTAGTTCACATTGGAGGTAAATGCTGTAGTCAAGATAAGGTACTCAAATACTCAAATGGATATTATCACATCAATTCAGGAGCTCTCAAAAGCAATACATACACTGGAGTTTCCTGCAATCCAACTATACATCCTTATTCTGTAAAACTCTCATCTGTAAGATTTTCCACAGTGGGGATGCCTAGTATGCTGGAAGCCTTCCTCTCTTTCTTCCAGTATTTCCAGGGTACCAGTGTTAACCCCCTTAGAATCCAGAGCCTGACAGATCTCCCAAACGCTTCTTTGGTGACATGTTTTACTGATATTCTTCGTAGATATTGGTTGGTTTAATGGTGCTGCCTGATTTCACTCACACAAGTCTTTCATTACCCTCTTTGTGATGATAATCTTTAGTTCTTCAGAGACAGTGCCATCCCAGGTCTCATTATTATACATCAACATTAGTAAAATATATGCATTGAAAAGAAAGACCTTCGCTGTTATCAAAAGCTTGGGGTTAGCAAAAGCACTTCACAATTTCCCTCCAAACTATTTAACCTACTTTCTTCCTACATTTCAACTATAAACCAAACTCAATGCTCAAAAAAGAAAAAAAAAGTTTGCATATTTCTTGTTAGATGATAAGGATTCACTGAAGATGTTTGAGGAAAGTGTTTTCATGATTCAGAAAGGGAAAATTAGCCTGGCATCGATATTAATCATTCAGTCAATAACATTTATGATATACCTCTTATATGTCAAGCATTGTAAAGGATGAAGGATGTGGTTAAAGGGGGATATTTGGGGTGTAGAAAGGCATGCTAAGAAACTTTGACATCAATTTGGAGTGGAGAATGATGACAAGGAAAAGTAGGCTATTGGGAGCAGGAAGAGAGAAGGGCATGGATTGATGCCCAATTCTCACTCACTATTACTTCTGATCACTAGCCTTCCTTCTGTCCTCTCGATCACAAAAGAATTGCTTCTTTCACATAGAGACCTTCAAATATTTGAAAGCATTTAACGTGTCCACACACCACCCACATAGACATCAAACTTTCTTCTTCAAGGTTTAACATCCTCAGGATAGTCTGTCAGACGGCATTGTTTAATCCATGATAAATTATACTTCTAAAAAGTCCAAGGGTAGAGAAATTTTGAGACCAAATATAAAAGGCCAAAATATTCAGGTTAAGTGGAGTACACTCCAAGAATATTTTCACATAACCTTAAACTTGCATAGCCAAGCAATATTTGCTCCCCCAAATTTGTCATGATAATGTGACTATTTTGTTGCCAGTAAAGAGACATTGCATACTTGGATCGAATGCCAATGAAGAGAAGATTTCTTTCCAGTGTTTGAATGTAATCTTATCCAAGGTGCACTTAAGGAATATTGATTACTTTTGTTGAAAATATAATCATTTCTGAATATATCCATTTTCCCCTCCATAACCTTTCTGTGTAACAACAACAAAAAGTCAACCAACATATCTAACACATCTGATAGAATATGTAGCATTCCATATACCTAGCCTTTCTTCTCTGCAATAAAAGAAGGCTATACATTTCCTCCTGTCATCCCTGTACACATGGCTATAATTATAAATAGACTGTTCAGATTTGTTTTATTATTTTTTTAAAAGAACTTAAATTCCTAGAGGCATTATGTATATTTTTTCAGGCTTAGCTTACTTCACTCTGTACGTCTTCATAATGATTTCTCCTACACTGAATTGATTATATTTGTTGGTTCTTATAGCTCATTTTTCATTATATTCATCATAATTTGTTTAACCATTCCCAAAATATGGATACCATAAAGCATTTAATAAGTGCTGATATTTGTGAGAAACTTTGTGAGATGCTGGCGATATAATTCAATACAATACAAATATGAAAAAATATGTAATAACAAAACAAAGGAATAAAGTAATAAAGTTCTCCTCATCTTTAAGGGACTTGCTATTTATCAGTAGGATTTATTTTGTTTCCTCTATAAGTTCGGTTCTGGCATCTATAAAGTATTAGAAATCGGATAAGGTTCATTCCTTCATCTATAAAGATACCTAAGTGGCATACTGGATAGAATGTCAAAACATGAGTAAAGAAAACATGAATTCAAATCTTGCCTCATGCAGTAGACAAGACATATTCTCTCTCTCTCTCTCTATCTCTCTCACTCTCTCTCTCTCTCTTTCATACTCTCTCTGGCTCCTGGCTCATGTCCACCTGCCTTCAAATGTTCCTTATCTTGAAAAACAAACAAAAGTAAAACCCTTGAGAATTCTTTTGTCCCACTATTATCCTATATTTTTTTTCTGATTTTTTTTATCTAAACTCTTTATAAAGACCTCTTAGAATAGGTGCCACCACTTTTTCTTCTCTCACTCTCTTTCTATCCCTTTAGAATATGACTTCCAACCTTATTTCTCCAAAACTGTTCTATTCAATGTAACTGATAGTCTCTTAGAGGATGAATCCAATGACCTTTTGGCAATTCTCATTGTCTTTAACATTTCTTCAAACTTTGACATTATTGATCATTATTTCTTCCTTGATACTCTCTTCTCTCTAGTTTTTCAGTACACCATTCTCTCCTAGCTTTTCTCTTACCCATCTGATTGTTTCTTCTATGACTCCTTTTCTAGGTCCACATTCAGAGCACACTCTAACTACAGGTGCTCTTCAAAAGTTCTTTCCTGATCTTTTTTTTCTCTCTCTCCTACATCATGCTGTGATCTCATCAACTCCCATGAATTTAATTTCTGCCTCTATGCTGATTATTATTAAATCTACCTATACTGTCCCAATCACATTTGACCTTTCATAGTATCTCTGTCCATTTCAGACTTCTAGAACTGGAAGTCCACTAAAGATATTCAATAAAATATATACAAAATTGGAACTCATTATCTTTCCCCCAAACTCTTTTCCTTATCTCTGACCCCCAGTCCATTTCCAAGTTTTTGCCTATGTCGGTCTGTCAATTTCATTTTTGTACCATTTCGTAAAAATATGCACTTCTCTTCCATACTACTCCCACCACTCTAGTGCAGACTGTTAACGCATCAGAGCTGGATTATTACAGAAAAATCCCTTCACCCCAATTCAGTCTCCATTCAGTCTCTAAAATGATTTTCCTAAAGTGCAGAGCTGATCATATTCCCCCTCCCACCTCCATTCAATAAACCCCCTCCCACCTCCACACAATAAACTCAATAAACAGATAGCTTCCTGTTATCTCCAAGAGAAAATATGAAATGTTCTGTTTGGCATTCAAGGCCCTTTTTAACCTATTCTACTACAGCCTTTCCATTTGTCTTAGATTTCACTCCCCACCATGTTCTCTTTGATCCACTAATACAGATCTTCTAGCTGTTTTGTGAATAAAATACATTTTCCCAAGCTGTCCCTTATTCCTGGAATTCTTTCTCCCTCTGCTGTGACTACTAATTTCTTTGGCTTCTTTAAGTATGAAATAAAATATTGTCTTCCCCAAGAAGCTTTCCCTAATCCTGTTACCTGTGAAATGTTTTTGGATTTAATTAAACATAGTTCGATTTCTATATTTACCTGTGCTCTCATTCCATTCCTATATGGTTTTTGGTTACAGTATAAGAAGAAAATGTGGCTTCACATAGATGTGTATTTGGAAAAGTGAGAAATATTTGAATGTGTAAAGTGTTTTCAAATAGTTTATTTTATTCTTTTATCACACAAAAAACCTTGATAAGAATTAGTTAACTAAAAGTTAGTTGCAATAGTAATATCTATCTATCTATCTATCTATCTATCTATCTATCTATCTATCTATCTATCTATCTATCTATCTATCTATCTTTCTGTCTATGTATCTATGAATTTGTATATGTATCTATGTATCTCTATCTCTCTAGCTATCTAATCTCTCTCTATTTATCTATTAATTTCTGCAAAGTTATAGTTGTAATACAAAAGTCAATTTCAGTGATATCTGAAACCATATTAATGGGTTTTATTTACTCTGTTTACATTAAAATCTCTTGGTCTATTTTCCATTTTGAATGGATCTTGTATTCTGGCATGATTTTGTAGCATTATATATTGATCATGTGGGAAGAAAATATTAGTTTGCTTAGTGACTAAGATATTCCAAATTTAGATATGTTTCTTTATACAATATCAAAAATTCACATCCATTAATATCATCACAATCTTGTCCAAAAAGTCTCTAAGTATTGAGAAACTGTAAAGTTTGTGTTTAAAGATGCAACTTTTAAATAAATTCTAATTTTCACTTGAAGACTCAAATTTTATCATCAGCAAAAAATGCTTTTGGTTATTTTTTGAAGAGATAGGCTTGCTTTATCCATTTTTCAAATCACCATTTGTAGCAACCCATTAAAAAGTGGACTAGTTCAGTTTGTAATTGAATAACCCAAGTGTTTCTCCTCCAGCCAACTCTTAGAGTTTGGTATTTGGCAAAAGTGTTTTATGCATTCCTCCTACTTAATAATAGAGAATATTTTTTTAAAAATGTGAATGCAAAGGTGAATATAATAAAATTCATATTTTTATTTTTATATCAAGGACATTCTTTAATTCCATTGATTTCCTCCCTCAACTGCCTACCCACCCTCATCAGGTTTTTCGCAGGATTGAATAAAATGACTGCTAATAATAACTTTGGTATAATCACCTTGATTTGTGCTAAGGCAACAGCAATTTGTTTAATAAAACCTTTGTACCATGAGCACAAATGTCAACACAATTGTTTCAATATAATCTATTTAATTCAAAAAAAGGTATTGAATACTTTGAATAGTTAAGCATCACACATTAGTTGCCAAGAATTCATATAAAGTATTTTTCAAGGTATTAATTGTCACTGATACTGGAAAAATACAAGTAATATAGCAAGTTCAGTTCATTTGTAACATAAAGGTATGATTCTGCAGATGAGATATTAACTCATTCTTCATATTCACAGCTAAAATTTTAATGTACAGGTCATGAAACCTCTGAGAAATTCCGCTGCATATTCATGAGAGAATGAGAGTAAAAAAGTTACACACAATATCTTAGTATTTTTGAAAAAATTTTTCACCTCATGGACCCCGTGAGAGCATCTTGTACAACCCCAAGGATTTGACCATTACACTTTGAGAATTTCTACACTACTAGAGAAAGATAAATGCTAATAGATAATTCAATGCAAACTGGATGCGAAGTAATTGAGTCCAGAATTAAAGACTGGGGGAATCAGAAAACACCTCTTGTAGGTAGCAGCATGAGTTGTGCTGGAAACAACTAGTTTCCAAGAGACAAGGGCCAATGAATCATGGGCCTAGAGATCAAATCTGTTTCCCATACAATCTGGTCCAAATATTTCATTTTGGATATAGAGAGATTCCAGAGAATTTAAACTAATTCTAGGTAGGATAAATGATTTATTCGCAATCACAAAAGTAGAAATCATCAGTCAGAACTTTAACCATTCTACCATGTCTATTTTATTATTGTTATTTATTATAGTGTATATCATAGGGTATATTTAATAATAATAATAATTAACATTTACATAGTGTTTAGTATATTTCAGGAATGGTGACAGGTGCTTCGCAATTATTCTAATTTGATCCTTACAAACACTCTGAAAAATAAGGGATATTATTGTCTCCCTTTTATTGATGAAAAAATGGGCAAATTGAGGCTAAGTGATGTTTCCAGGTCAAACAACTTGTGAATGTCTGGATTTACATTTGAAATCAGGTTTTCCTGACTCTAGACCCAGTGTTCTCTCTACTGTGCCCTAACAAGTTGGACTGGAATGTAGAGGGACTAGTTAGCAAGTGAACAAGATTATTAATTATTTGCTATGTTCCAGGTACTGAACTAAATGCTGAAGAATATAAAGAAAAATTATAAAAGATACATATACATACATAAAGACAGACAGACATTTGTAAAAACAAACATAGATCTCATGGTCTCATGAAATCATCCCAGAAAGACAGGTTGGGTTCAGATTTTCATCTTGAGTAACTGAATCTTCCTGAGCAGGAGATTGATGTGCTCACAGTTATACTTTTGGATAAATTAGAAATATCTTTTGAATATTTTGGTGTTAAATCATGGTGAATTCAACCCATATTTCTGCTACTTCTGTGATTAGAACAGGGGCTCATAACGTAGGTAAAATTCACTATTTTTAAGTTAAATATGTATATTAATTTATCTCTCCACCTATATATAAACATTTTATGTGTATGGTATATATATACATATATATATATATGAGAGATAGAGACATATATACTTAAATGTATATTAAATTATATATATATAATCCTGGAACATTTGTTATCAACCATATTTAAGGAAAAAGGGAAGTAATTGAAACAGAGGATTGAAGAGGGCAATGCCCTGAATTACATTCCCATTTGTGTTGTTACAATCTTTTCTGTTCTTTTCGTTTGTATTGGAGACCAAAGAATATTTGGGAAGTAAAATGGGGTCCAATGAGAAAAAATAAATTCCATTGGACTTCAGATTCAGATATTGCAGATTTTCACCCTCCCTCCAGAAAAAAAATAGCTGCTAAAATTGTTTAAGGGTCCCAGATTTTTGGGCAAGAACCACTATTTGACAAAACATGCTGGGGAAATTACAAAACAGTATGGGAAACATTTAATTTAGATCAATATCCCACACCCTATCTTAAGATAAATTCAAAATGGGTAAATGATCTAAATATAAAGATGGAAATTATAAATAAATTAGGTGAATATTGAATAGTATACCTGTCAGATCTATGGGAAAGGAAAGAATTTAAGGCCAAGCAAGAGAAAGAACATTACAAGATATAAAATGAATAATTTTGATTATACTAAATTAAAAAAAAAGTTTTTGTACAAACAAAACCAATGCAACCAAAATTGGAAAGGAAGCAACAAACTAGGGGAAAATTTATACTAAAAATCTCTGACAAAGGTCTAACTTCTCAAATTTATAAGGAACTACCTCAGATGTACAAGAAATTAAGCTATTTCCCATTGACAAATGGTCAAGGGATATGAATAGACAGTTTTCAGATGAAGAAATCAAAATGATCAATAATCATGTGAAAAAGTGTTCTAAATCCTTTCTGATCAATAATCATATGAAAAAGTGTTCTACATCCTTTCTGATTCGAGAAATGCAAACCAAAACAACTCTGAGGTACCATCACACACCTAGCAGATTGACCAATATGACAGTAAAGAAAATAATAAATATTGTAGGGAATGCAGTAGAATTGGGACACTAATGCATTGCTGGTGGAGTTGTGAATTGTTCCAGCCATTCTGGAAGGCAAATTGGAATTATACCTGAAGGGTTTTAAAAAATGCATGCTCATTGATCCAGCAATAACACTACTAGATTTGTATCCTAGATAAATAATAAAAAATGGTTGTACACAAATATTCATAGGCACACTGTTTGTGGTGGTAAAAATTGGATGAGGGGGGTTCCCTTGATTGGAGAATGGCTGAACAAATTGTGGTATATGATAGTCAAGGAATACTATTGTGCTATAAGGAATGATGAACTGTTTGATGTCTATATGATTTGGAAGAACTTCCATGAACTGATGTGGAGTGGAATGTGCAGAACCAGGAAAACATCTTACACAGTAACTGAAACATTGTAGGATGATCAAATGTAAATGACTTTGTTACTAGTAGCAATGCAATGATCCAGGACCATACTGAGGGACTTATGAGAAAGAACACTATCTGTATTGAGAGAAAGAATGTGGGAGTAGAAATGCTGAAAAAAAACATATGATTTATCACTTGTTTATATGGGTATAGGACTTAGGTTTTGGGTTTTAAAAGGTTGCTCTATTGCACAAGTGAATAATGTGGAAATAGGTTTTTTTTTGCAACATGGAAGATGGCAGAGTGGAATTCCTGCAAGGTACAGGGTCAAGCCTCACCCAGAATTCCAGGGAACCGCCCCTGGAGAACTCTGGATGAGGGAACAGTTTGAAATCAGTTAAACAGTTGATTCCTGGGGGTTGAAGTGAGCAGGTCAATTTGCTTGCTGTTCTGGATTTTGGGATTGGTTTGGAGGCCATCTGGGGCAAGAACCATCTTGGTTCTGCTAAGTGGTTTGCCTGTTTAGCTGAACTAGACCTTTCTAGTAATAGCACAATTGTTATTTAGTTATTTTAGATATTAGAAGTGATAATTACAGGCTTGAGGGCAAGCTAACTATAAGTCTGCCACTCCCTCCTGGGGGGGAAGGGACAGTTTCTACTTAACAATTCAGGGCTTCCCAGATCTTATCCAAATCCTTGGAACCCCTTACCTGCCTTCCCTTCCTCTTTTATCAGTAAAAACTCCATCTTTTAGTAGCTGTGCCTGGCTATTATTTGGGGCATACTCACAGCTACCCTAAAGCTTGGTTCCTTTCAGTTGCCAGCCAAAGAAGTCAGATCCTCATCTGTCCCTGATAATAACAAGACATCAAGCTTCTCCTATTGTTCCTCAATCAAACCTGTGGGGAATATAAATTGAGAAAGTGAACATCATTAGAGATTTGTCTTGCTGAGCCTTGCCAGAACAACTCCAGTCCTGCCTCCATTTCCAACTGATTTCCAACTGCTTGGTGGGAGGGGTGAGAATAAGGAGTATCTACCCCTCCCAACTCACTCTAGCCTGTGTGTGTGGGAGTAGTGAGTTCTGCAGGTTTCTAGTTTCAGGCCATCTCTTCAGCTTTCCAAACATCTCTGTTAAGATCAACATAACAGTTTGATAATACATGTATAACCCAGCGGAATTGTTTGTTAGCTCTGAGATGTGGGAGAGAAAAGGGGAGGGAGAGAATATGAATCATGTAACCATGGAAAAATATTTTTAAATAAATAAATAAGTGATTTGAGGGTATTAAACACCTATATGAGGATTAAAAGCTATTTAATGGGAATTACAAAACTCTAAATTATGGTTAGAAACTTCTAAGACAACCGACTTAAATTCTATGTCACATAGGTTCAGAGATAGACTGATTGCTTAAAAGCTTTATTTAGTTGACTAGATATTCTATATTTTCAAACTGCTTGCCTCGTGGAGGTGAAGACCTTCTTCCCAGAGAGGAAAACAAAACAAAACAAAACAAAACTCGCCACTACTAACACTTAGTATTGAAAAATCTCTTTATCTTAACTGTAGAGAAAATACTTTATTTTTTCCCCTTTTAGTCTGATGTTGTATCTACAAGAATTTATTTCCTACAGAGTTAGTGTAACCCATTTCTCTTAAGGGGAGCCTATAGTCCTTTAGTTGAGAACTCCAGTTGAAATAAAAAATTAGAGATAAAAAGAAACTCCCTAACCACATGAATCAGGGAACAATGCCTGGAAAGAGACAGAGAGAGAGAGAGAGAGAGAGAGAGAGAGAGAGAGAGACAGAGACAGAGACAGAGACAGAGACAGAGACAGACAGAGAGGAAGAGAGACAGAAAGAGAGAGAGAGAGAGAGAGAGAGAGAGAGAGAGAGAGAGAGAGAGACCCATAGAGTCACACCTGCCTGACTAAATATCTATGAACAAGAAGGAAGAATTTAATGGGAACAGTGAATAGAACCTCCAAAAGACAACAACAGTTTTGGAGACCTGAATATGAGAGCTACCTTTCTTGTGTGTGTTCTGACTACATATGACATATATATGTGCCCCCCATTTGTGTTTCCTCAATGTTTCTACTCTCTTTATTAATAGTATATATGCTCATGGAAGAAAGATTTTTTGTATATTATTCTTCCTAAGTAATAATATTTCTTTAAATGCCTCTGCTCAGAACTCATTTTATTTTCTCACTGATTATGTGACACAACTATGTATATTTAGTGGTGAATATATATCCCTATAGTTCCTAGTACCTGAAATGGATTTTTGGTAGTCCCACCTTTGAGTAGAGAGTGCTTTGGCTGCTACAACGTAGTATTATATTTCCTGGATTGTATAGACATTTTAAAAACACTTTTGTGACTGTTCCTGTCAACTACAATACATATTGGGATTTTGGTTGAGAAATGGGCAACACAAGTAAGTCAGTTCTTTCTTCTTTTTTTATCATCTTTGTGCCAAGCTCCTCTTTAGTATACTATCACAAAACAAAAAGTAGGAGGATGTTCAGTGAGCAGTAATTGGAATTGTCTGCAAAGCAAATGAATTCTATAAAGTGTCAAGGAGGAAATTTCCAATGCTGAGCACTTGAAATCACCAGTATTGGGGAAAATGGCCAAGATTCCATTGATGGTGAAGAGATACTGCATAAGTAAGCTTGGGCAATTTAGAACTGTTCATCTCTGGGTTTCTATTCAATTTAAAATCTTGCAAGAAATCAATAGGCCAAGTTCCCTCCTCTCCAGTGCCCACACCACACCCTCCTCCCTGCCAGCTTCATGCCATTAATCTGAGTTTAATGGGCACAGTAGTTTTAATGGATGCTAACTTTAAGGAAATGTAACATTTCAAGACTAGAGCTTTTGATCTCATTTTCTGGATAGGATAGTAACCCTTTCCTCCCTGACAATAGGTATCTGAGTTTTGTTTTGTTTTGCTTTTTATATTTCTGATACTTCCCTACCTTTCTTCTTTTGTCCCCCTTCTTCTCCCATTATTCTGTTTATTCTCCTTCCTTTCTTTAACTTCTGTCCATTTTCTACTCCCTTACTCCTCCTTTCCTCCTTTAATGCCTCCTCTGTATATGCTTACTTTACACATTCCTCTTCATTCATTTTCCCTTACATATCCATAATCTCTTCCCCTTATTTCACAACTTCCCTTCCCTTCCTCTTTTTATCACCTTATTTCCTTCTTTTTTCCTTTCCTTATTTTCCACCTTCTTTTGTAACTTCCCTTCTCCCTGCTTTTATCTGCCTCCTCCCACCTTCCTTCTCCTTTCTTTCCCTTCTCATTCCTACCACAACTACCAGGAATTTTCCCTCTACCTTTTCCTATGGCATCCAACACAAAGAAAGTTTTAAGCAGGGAGAGCAGTCAAAAATAAATAATTCATGAGGGTGGTTGGGTCCAGTTTTGTAAAGCTATGCCTTCCAGTAACATTTCCAACAACAGAAAAACTCATTCTTAACCTATTCTCCCATTCTATGCTATTGATGTTTATGCCCCCCACCTTTACAAGTAAGGAAAGTGAGATTCCTGGATACTACCTATCTTTGCAACAACTCCAATCTGCTTTAAAATGGAAAGACAAAAAAATGCTGACCTAGCCCTGAATCATTCTCTGCTTAGATCTCAAATGAGTTAATTGTTTTACAGGCTAGTAATGACCATAAATAAATGAAAGCCTGCATTTGACACAGGTAATAATAACTGTATTGAGTCACTGCTAATTTGGAAAGCCAATTTAAATGATGAAAAATCAAATTACATAATGTTGATCTATTCAATCATATGGAACTTAATTCTTCCATGTATGAATTACTAGAATTTCCATAAAATAATGTAACCAAAGAGATATAGTCAAATCAATAGGAGTGGTTATAATTAGCATATTAAGTTTCTATTGCAAATTAACATATAAAATGCATCAATAAGTCTTTAATCTGGAATTTTATTTTTTTTTCCCTTTTATTGGAAAGGATAACTAGGGTTTTGACCTACAGTGCTGAATTTAGAAGGTGCTGACAACACTCTAATGCCTCCTATAAGTTAAAAACAATAGAATTGGTCAGCAAAAATAAAAGTAAGATCGTGAACATCATGTCAGTGTTCCCTCTTGCCCCAACTCTCCTTGCCCAAGATAAAATATCCCAGATTCTATTTTGAGGCAGCATACCACTTTCCCACCTCCGTGTTCAACTGAGGTCCATTTCATACCTCTTAAGCTAGATTCAATTTTTTTTTAAATTTTCCCTTGTCAAATTACATATTGATGATCATACCTCTTGTTTGACCTCTTAGGTTTCTCTTAATTGAAAAGCGGAATTTAAGCTGTGTTTTAAAATAAGTTGGACATGAGGCAGCCAAGGGCTCAATGAATTGAGAGCTGGCCCTAGAGACAAAAGGTCCTGGGTTTAAATATGGTTTCAGATACTTCCTAGCTGGGTAACTTTGGGCAAGTCACTTAACTCTCATTGACTAGCCTTTATCACCAATACACAGTATTGGTCTTATTTTACCTGGACAAAAATCAAAGAATGAAGAGTTGCTTAGAAGTTAGAAGCTGATTAGAAGTTGTGAAAAGACAAAATTAAAACTTGGTGTAAAAGCTTCTTAATGACTGCAGATACTTCAAATTGCAATGGGTTTCATTTAGGACCTTTTGGGTTGCTTTTTGCAATGGATTTTCAAGGAAAAGCTAGAAGACACTTACATATGGCGAGGAGATGCACATCCATAAGCTGAGGGGCCTCAGCTGGTCCCTTCCAAATCTATCATTTTGCAGTTCTGTGGGTCCTACTCTCTATTGCACAGGATTCATTCCTTGACTTGCTCACTGTGTGAATTTGTGGGGATTCCTTTTGGGCAGAGGTTTTCACATTGGAACAAGGGCTCTGTCTTATTCTTTACTACTGACAAACAGCAGACATAATATAAATGCAATACTGGATTTCCCGTAAGGTAAGCTTAATTTCCAAGCCTATCTCTTGACATTTCTCTTTCCTCTCATTTACTTCTCACCCCTCTGACATCGGACTTCTGGCCTTATCATTCCCTCGAATGTTCTTCTGAAAAGTCACTAGTCCCTTCTTAATTGTCACATTTGATACTTTTTTCTTAGATGTTGTCTTTTTTTTTTGCAACATTTAACATCTTTGTAGATTTGATATCCTCTCTGGCATTTTGTGACACTATTCTTTTTTGACTCTTTTACCTGTGTGATAAATCCTTTTCCAATAATATTTTCTCATTCATAATAAATATTATTCCTTCTACTATGGGTGTAGTCCAAAGCTCTATTTTGGGCCTTCTCATCTATTTATCTATATGTTCTCATAGTTGATGATGTAATTAGTTTCTTTAACTTCATTTATTATAACTATGAAGATGACTTCTAAATTTATATATCTGATCTAGCATATTTCCAGAATTAAAATCCCTTATCAATAACTATCAATTGTATATTTAGAACAGTTTGCCTCATAGACATTTCAAATTCAGCATATCTGATGAATGATAAAATTCATTATCACATCCCTCCCAATATCACCCTTTCAAAAATTCTTTATTATTTTTGAGGGCACCATCTTCTTGTTTTTCCAGGCTTACATTTTGGGTGTCATCTTGGACTCCCAATTCTTGATCAGCCTACATGTTTAGACAAATGTCAAGTCTTGTCATTTTTGCCTTAACTTCTCATGAATCTTCTCCTCTTTTCTAAAGTCACAATACTATCTTAGGTCAGACTAATATTATCTCTGGCCAAGGTTGAGCGTTGTTATTTATAGATCAAATTATAGATCAATTGATAGATATAATAGCCATTAGTAGATCTATATCTACCAATATCTAGCCATCAATCTATCCATTTATATCAATAAGGTTTAATAGAATTCCTAGAACTATGAGTATAATTGTATTTGATTACTCAGAGTCTAAATATGGACACTCTAAAATGTGTCCTAAACATAGCACAGCATTATAGGCTTATGTATCACTGTTATCTCGTACATCCGTTATTGTCATCATTATCAATAGCAATATTAGCGGTTAGCTATATAGATGTATATAATACTTATAACCCTCAATACATTGAAAATTGTATTCAATACATTAAAATGGAAATACCTATTAGGCAATGAAAAAAAAAATCTGCTCATGGCCAAAAGGCTTTCAGAGTAAAGAAGTAATCAGCTTAATGGAGCTGTTAATTCTATTAGGGAGACAAGATATGCAAGTGGAATAGGTAGGAAACTATATAAGAGGTAAGCAACTGACTTGCATTACCCAATTAGTTTATATACATTAATATTATATATATATATATATGTGTGTGTGTGTGTTATCAGTTACACATTATATAATTTTTGCTGTGTATTACATTATCTTAACAACATGACTTCAACATATTTATAAGAAGGAAATAATTGTGTAAGATCAATTATTGTTAATAGATTTTTATTAATAAATGATTGTGATTTTGTTATGACATATAGTGCAAAAATAATTATTTTAAAGTAGCAAATCTAATTTGCAAGACCTTCTTTCAAAAACAGACATTTTTATTTTGAGTAATAGAGTTTTCAATTTTAATTATCAACATTCAAGTTCTTCTAGTAGGTCTTTCAGCCTTCTAATGAAGGAGAAATTACTTTTGATTAATTTCCATTTATTTAAGCAGTATGAGAATATATTTTTCGTATATTATATAAATTTCTACATCAGGGTCTTGAATCAGAGATACCCTTGTCTCTTCCTGTTTACTGCTTTTTACATTTTTTTTTGTCCTCAGAAAATCCAAAGAATGTCTTCCTTTTATCACAATATGTTTAAGAGAAAAGGGAAACAAAGATTTTGTTCTTGCTTACATGATCTCCATCACCTATGCTGTGGAGAAGAATTGGGAGTTTGATGGACCACCTTCTAATGAGCTGTTTACCTATTAGAATTGTCTTGGGAAGATCAAAGGAAGGACTGAATGAGATCTTGAAACTCCATCTATAGATCTGCCTGGAGAGCCTTTGGAATCTTTGGTTTTCAAGAAGGTCCCTGAGCTTTTAATCTATTGATATTAATGATAGTCTAATTAATAAATTGATAGTCTTACCCATAAATCAATCTTTCAAAATAAATCTATTCATGTCAGCAGTTAGCAAGTATTTTTTATGTCTAGTAAACAGTGAACATTAGACTAGGCACTTTGAGGGGACACCAGAAAAACTGAGAAAATTATCTCTTTCTTCAAAGAATTTATAATTCAAGTGGGGATGAGCAGGCAAATAACTCGATACATTAACAAATGGAAATACTTATTAAGCAGTGAAAAATAAATCTCTGTAGGGCCCAAAGGGCTTTAGAGTAAAGAAGTAATCAGCTCAATGGAGCTAAGTTAATCCTATTAGGGAGATAAGCTATACAAGTGAAACAGGTAGGAAATTAGAGAAGATGGAGGTAACTGACTTTCAACATTCATGAAACATTTAGGTTCTGGACAATCAATTCCACTGCCCAGACAGGAGTTGAATAAAGAGTCAATGAGATGAGAGGCAGCTCAGTGGAATCTAAGAAGATTCAGCATTTGAGTGCAGGAAGGCCAGAGTTCAAGTGTTGTCTCTCACATATGCTGGAAGACTTTGGGTCATCTCATCACGTTTTCATGACCTAGGCTCTAGAAGACTAGAAATTACTGATGAATTATTGACCTATAATTTTGGAGTGAGTTTGTCCACCCAGTATTTCCCTACATGCATGGAATCACGGTGTCTGGAACAATAAAAAAGCAAATAATTAGTAGATCTGCAAAAATGTATGAAAGAAACTGTAATTGTTAAGATCCTACCTTCTGGGGCAAACAAAACACAAATAAATGTCCTCTTTTCTTGCAATAGATGATCTATTGATCTGCACAGCTATTATTTCAGTAAAGAGAATAATATCAAAAACTTTAGGTTTGAATACCAGAGAGCCATACGGAGAGTAACTTACAGAGTACTGTGATTTAGATAATGATAATGGCAATATTTTAAATTGCCTATATTAAAATAAAATTAGCCTACCAACTTTTGAAGCATTTAGGAAATGCTATAATTAAAATGGCCCACTTACTAGAAAAAAATAGAGCCATAATTTCCAGATAGGTATTATTGCATCCTAATAATGTGAAATGTAAACAAATTTCCACTAGAATGCTCATGGAATTATGTAAAAAAAAATAGCAAATGCCTCTATTGCTTTTGTAAGCAGAATAGAAGTTAATAAGAGCAGTGAATCAGATAATGTGTAGTTATATAATGAAGATCAAGGAAAGTCTTTGAAAAGTGAACAGAGGCTGGAGTTTAACAAAGAAGCCTCCTCCCTGTTTATAATTAGCATCTCCTGGGTACTATAAGCAGACCCAATAGAATATTACCTTCTTGAGGGTAAGAACTCTCATTATTTTTGCTTTTTATATCATCAATGTGACTGACTTTATATGTAGAGAGTCCAGATAGTATCATAGATTTAGATCTTAGGGGTTACTGAATCTCACATACTAGGTTTATAGATGACAAAACTGGGGTATGTAGATGCTAATTCCTTTATAGAAGCCTCACAGGTAATAAATGACAGAAATAAGATGCAAATTTATCAGTATCTCTACCATTTTCAATGCTGTTGAAAATAAGTGATGAAGACTAGTCCTTGGCTTTCTTTGATACAGGTTACTTCTACATGAAGATACTCCTCTCTCTCTCTCTCTCTCTCTCTCTCTCTCTCTCTCTCTTTCTGTCTCTCTGTCACTCTCTCTGTCTCTCTTTCTCTCTCTCTGTCTCTCTGTCTCTGTGTCTCTCTCCAAGACAAATATACATATCATTGTCATCATCTATTCACATTTTTACCTTTTGGGAAAACCCAAGTGTACTATTTCTTATTGATAGAAGTTAGTAACTAAACTAGTATCTGTCATTTGGAATCAGCACAATTTCAATTGATGACAGAATAATAAGCATGACTAATCAATACATTTGCTACTCCTGCTCTCCTAGCTCTATGTATATTAAAAGAAGTAGGGATATATATATGTATACACACACACACACACACACACACACACACACACACACACACACACATATATATATATATATATATATATATATATTACGATTCACAATTTTGTTCAAAATTTTGGAGTAATTCTTGACTCCACACTCTCTTGGTCCACATATCATATCTATTGTTTTTTTCTTGTCGATTCTACATTTGAAACATTTTCTACATATACACATGCACACATTTATATGGATATATGTATATATACTTTATATAGGATAGAAAAGAATTTATATATTAAATAGAAGAGCCTCTAAGGAAAACAGAAACATTAATGAAAAGTTCTTGTGGAGAGGGGAGGCATTGGAAGATTAAAGTAAAAATTCATCTACAAAAATATTAATTAAAATATTATATACACATACATATATGCAGTTATAGATTACATATATGTATGAATATATGCATAGCTGTATAATATTCTATCTATCTATCTATAATCATTTATATCCCTTGACACTGACATTGCTCTGGTTCTGGACTTCATCACATTTCACCTGGATTGTTACAGCAGCCTGTTGTTTTATCTTCCTGCCTCAAATCCCTGAACTCTTCAGGTCATCTGTCATTCAATTTTAAAATTAATATTCTTTAAAAGTTGTTTTGATTCTATTTTCCCTCCCAATTAATATACAATGGCGGTTCCCTATCGCCTCCAGAATTAAATAGAAAATCTTCTCTTTTGCTTTTAAATCTCTTCCTAACCTGGCTCCTAAAACTAACCTCCTTGTTATTCCAGACAAATGGTACTCCCATCTGCTGACTCAGATTTTTTTTTCATTGGCTGTCTCCAATGCCTGGAATTCTCTCCATCCTCATATTTACCTTCCATTTTCCCGGAATTCCTGCTTGACCTAGCTAAAATCCCACCTTCTAAAAGGACTCTTTTTCTCATCTGCTTTAGTCCTGGTGCCTTTTCTCTGAGATTATCTCCAATAGAACCAGTCTATATCATGTTATACATGGGGTTTTTTTTTGCCTATCATTTCCCCAATTAGATTTCCAGATGCCCATTAGCAATAATTGTTTTTGCCTTCCTTTATGTCTTCAGAGATTATCACACTGACTGGCATTTTCAATAGATGTTTGTTGATTAAGTTTATTAAATTAAATAACTGTAATCCAATTAATCAAAAATAATTTATTATATGCCTACTATGTGCCAGGCCCTGTTTTAGATAAAGAGAAAAATGTATGAGATATTTAGAATACTAATTTTGTCAGAAGATGTAAAATAAATTTATCTGTCTCTCTCAAGAGGGAAGAGAGAGAGAGAGAGAGAGAGAGAAAGACAGAGAGAGAGAGAGAGAGAAAGACAGAGAGAGAGAGAGAGAGAGATTCAGATAGAATGATTATAGAGGGAAATATTTTTGAACACCTCTTCCAATTAAGGAACCACTTCAAACAAATTAAATGACTGATAATTTTGCTCTCTTGCTATGACTGGTGTGTTGAAGCTGAAGCTTCATCATTCGCTCTCCTCTACTTCTATCTTTATCCTTAGAACAAAAGAAAAACATCGACCCTTCATTCTACACATCACTTCCTTTACTGGAGACCGAGATAAGAGCCAAAAGTTTCAGAAAAAAGAAGTAAGTCATAAAAAAAAAAATAAAGCACACATGCGCTACAGTGTAATGGCAAAACATAGCCAGAAGTCAATTCTAGTCAGCGGGGATTTTCCAAACACTTTCTAGATTATTTCATTTTCTGTGTTCAGGCATCCAGGGAATATTATGGAATTTGCTTCAATCAAAAAATTTCATGTAACTATAGTTTCTTATATTGGAATAGAAATCACTGATAAATGTTTGTAAAGTCAATCTAATTTATGGTCATATGTATATAATATAACTGCAAGACCATGCCTTTGACTAGGAAATTATAGGATATCTGTCAATCTTTATCTATAATCACTCAATCTAGCTCTCTGTCTCTCTCTCTCTCTTCACTATCATTATTATTTATCATCTAATCTATTATCTTGAGATTACTATGAAGCTAAACAAATAGGTCCAGAGATAAATGATAACTTATAGATAAGTGAGTAGATGGCTAGAAATATAGATAAGTATGGAGATAGATAAGTAGTTTAAAAGTTAGATAATTAAATATTTTAGAGGCAGTGTAATATAGAAGATAAGTTGTTAACCTGGGGACTCAGGAGAGAAAAATTGATTCCATGTCCTTATTCCAATACATACTGACTCTATTTCTAAAGTAATTACCACAGCAAGTGACATATAGTACATGCTTAATAAATATTTGGTAGCTAGTTGGTGAAGTGGATAGAACATAGGGCCTGGAGTCAGGAAGACCTGTGTTCAAATTTAGCCTCTGACACTAGCTATGTGACCTTGGGCAGGTCATTTAATCCTTTTTATCTAAATTTTCTTATCTGTAAAATGAGAGGGAGAAGGAAATGTCAAATTACTCTAATATCTTAGTCAAAAAAATCCCAAATAGGGTCATAAAGACTTGGACTTGACTGTACAACTAAACACTAACGACAAAATAAGTACTTTTTTCCTTTCTATGTCTTTGCCTATAGTCAAATGTTGGTATGGGATTTGAACTCAGGTCTCCTCTCTCCCAGTTCAGTGGTCTATCTACATATTACCACTTGGATTTTTTTTCAAATTTCATATTTTAACAAAAAAGGCTTCATTTATTAGTTATTAGATGTCATTCATTATTCATCATACTCTTGATTGGCCTTTTTCCCATCAAAGAAAAATGTTATTAATATTCTTATTTTCTGCATTGTGACGCCTTACTGATTTGTCACCTAAGAGACAGCTAAAGTGACAAAACAATTAATTTTAACATTTACACTAACCATACGTGCTATATATTTTCTGATTCATTTTTAGAGAGAAACTTATTCACCATATTTTGAACCATTTCCCTTCTGTGTCCTGCTACTACATTAATATCTTCTTCCCAAAGTAGCCATTGGAAACGGGAGTTGTTTGAGTCATTTAATAACCATGGTGGATTTAAAGACTTGATGGGCATCCTGCCCCATCTCACAGGGAACATAGAAAGCATCATAGTATTGGTGTAATGCTAATACAAGAATTAAAGAGAAAGTGGATTATGCCTTTCCACATATTGTTGTTGGTCCTTCATTTCTGAGGAGGAAGAATGACATCTTGATGTTGGAGTCAGGCCACGATGTGTTCCTCTGTCAGTAATTTTCCCTTTTTGGGTTTTGATCTCAGGGAATGATCCCTGTCTGCTAGAATTCAGTGAAGCCAAGAATCTGAGGATACATTTTCTAGCCCTTTCCTCTTCCAGGAGGTCAGCAATGCAGTCTTACTCAGAAACACAGGGGGCTGCCAAATCCTACGACTACTTTGGCCCAGTGAGAAGACAACCCTGAGCTCTGGGATCCTTCTGTGGATGGTTGTGGCTGCATCTCTCGGTGTATCCACACCTCCTGCTTCATCACTCACCTGTCTCCATAGGATTTCAAGATAAGTAAAGTAGTGAATAATGGCTAATGACTTACCCATGACTATGATTTAAGTGATGGAGAGTTTTGGAGAGATTTTAACCTCACTCTCACAGAGTCACTGGTATCCAGTGGCAAGAAAGAAGTCAAGAGGACTGGAGATGGCCTGGAATTCAGTGGATGACTTGGACATCTTCTAAATCTGATCAAACTCTGAGGGTTCCACAATATGTTCCTTAGCCACTTTCTTGGCCATTAAAACAAGATTATTCTCATTTGCCCATTCTACTGGGTCAGCTCTTCACGTGCTTAGATAAAGATTAACCTAACTCACCAATGGGTCTGAGGACTTTGGGTTACTCTCAACTTGGTTTTTAGCCTGTTTGCTATGATAACTTTCATGAAGTGTGGTCCAAGGCACATACTACAGCTTCTTTGAACCACAGGTGAGATTCAGTCGACAGGTGGATACCAAAAGTGGTTGAGAGGCCCTGAAAATGGTTAGGCAAGCCTCTAACCAGAGGTACTGGTCCCCCCTGAACACTCCATACACCTTTCAACATAGAATTATTCAAGGAAGTACTCATGATACTAGAGCTGAACTATAAGCTGATTTCATAATGGACTTAGAAATATTATACACTGAAAAGTGAATATGAATCTTTAATGGATATTTACATACATGGAAAGTATGATACTCATGTTTTCTTTTAGCTTTGTACTGTAGAAGAGAGGGGCATTATGTCAGGAATATTCCCAAAAAGAGACATTTGTAGGATGGTAGAAAGACTCCTAGATCTGGAGTCAGAGAATGTGATCCAAAAACCTCACTCACCTAAATGATTTTTTTTCTGTGACCATGGATAAATCACTTAACCTACATTCAGAATCCCAGAGATTCATAGTTGAAAAAATCTTTGAAGTCACTTGGCCCATGCAAACATAGTTGACATTTGCTTATCAGCTCTCTCAATTGCTTAAATGACTATAGAATAGTAGTCAATAAACAATAACTACAACAAAAAGCATGACTGTGCTCTTATCATATGTCAGGGACTGAGGGAAAGAAGAAGCCTTGTACAGTGGAATGAATGCTGAATTTAGAGTCAGAAAATCTAAGTTCTAATCTAAGTCCATTTAAGCACTTATTACCTGTGTGACAATAAATGCATCAGTTACCCTTTCTGGGATTTAGCTACCTCTTTGTTAAATGAACGACTTGGACAAGATACATTTTTTAAAGCTTTTTATTTTATTTTTTATTTTTAAACCCTTAACTTCTAGGTATTGTCTCCTAGGTGGAAGAGTGGTAAGGGTGGGCAATGGGGGTCAAGTGACTTGCCCAGGGTCACACAGCTGGGAAGTGTCTGAGGCCAGATTTGAACCTAGGACCTCCCGTCTCTAGGCCTGACTCTTAATCCACTGAGATACCCAGCTGCCCGGACAAGATACCTTTTAAATTCTCTTCAAGCCTTAAAAACTAGGATCCTCTAATGAAAAAAGTCACAGAGGGCCTTTTTCTGTTTTAAATTCTTTAATATTATAAATTAGAAAGAGGAAGACTTTGTTTCTGCACAGAAAGAAATTTTCTATTCATCAAATTTATTTTTAAAACCAGAAAAGGCTATTTGAGGCCTCAGTGGTCATTTCATTGAACCTGGACCTAAATGAGACTTTCATCTATAATAAATTACCCCAAACAAGTCTTTAAGACTTCTCTTTTGAAGACTTAAAATGGTTGGAAGTTCCTCTTTCACAAGGCAGGGCATCCCTCTCTTGGGAGAGATCTGGTTATTAGGAACATTTCCTTTTCCTCATAGTTTAGAACTAAAAGAGATATTAAGGTCATCTAATCCAATACTTCCCTTTTATGGTAAAGAAGGCTGAAATTAAAAATAGGTTGAGAATTTTGGCCAGTCACAAAGTGAGTGTCAGGGCTGAAATTCAAAACCTAGTCTCCTGACTCCAGGTGTGGCTTTTTGGTTTGTTTTCTGCTTCTTCTATATTCCTCTACTTATTTGAATGTTTGTTTTCCTGGTTCTGCTTACTTAACACAGCATCAGTTTATATAAAATTTCCCATGTTTTTTGAATATTTTCTATAACATACTGTTAAGTTCATATTTATGTTCAGATTTCATAATAACCATCCCTTTCCAATGTTTATTGACAAAGATGCTCATTGCCTACTGTTTTGAATATATTGAAAATGTTGTGCCTATTCCCATTCTCAATCCTAAATTATATCCAAAATACTTAATATAATTTTCCCTTTTGTCCATTTCAACACTATAGACATTGACTACAGGTATATGTATTTTGTTTTGATTCAGAGAATATCATCTCATTTGATGATTTTTTTCCTTTTATTCTCAGCAAAAGATTCAGATTTAGAAGCTGTAGATACTTCAGTCTATCTGCAGGTCCCCATCACCTGTAAGCATCCTCCTTCTTGTAAGTTCTAAACACTATCTCCACTGAAAGAACATTTGTTCATGTCCTTGATAACAGAGTAAAACAATTTCTGCTAATTCTTTTATTCTTCTCTATGAACGTAATCTCTAAGATCACACTTCATTTAATATGGCATTCTCTGATTTGACCCTGCCATGAGAATGAACTAAGACTAAAGTTAACTTTCTCTTATAATAAATCAACTAATTAGTAACACTTCGAGGAAAATCAATTGGTACATTAATATCCTCAGGAAGTTTAAAAACCGAGTGACTTTTGACAGCCCTTGTTCCTATTCTGCTACCACTGTCAACTGGAAGCATGAAGAAACCATAAATGTCTGATGGCCAGTTATGAGTGTTCAGATATTTCACTGCTCGCTGTGGCCCAAGCAAGGTTGTTATTAACCAATGGCTAGTCTGTTCTTAATTAGCCTGTCTATTCTTAAATTCACTAACTCATGGACAACAGACCCAGTGCTTCGATAAAAGTTCAAGTCAATAAAGATTTAGGTACCTACCATGTGCCAAGTAATCACAAAATAATAAAAAAAAATAGGCACAATGGCAATTGATGCTCATGGGTTCCTATTAAGTTTTCAATATACTTTACATATTTTATCTCCACTGAGCCATTCAATAACCTCCTAGGAAAAATACTATAGGCAATTGTAATTCCATTTTACATACAAGGAGACTGAGCCTCAATGAATTTAAGTGATTTGCCTATGTTCACAAAACCATTAAATATGTGAGATAGGATTTGAATACAGGATTTTTCAATTCCAAGTTCAAAAGCTCCAAATTTGTCCTTTTTTCTGATTTGTATAACCCACTAAAACTTGTGTGCTATACTCATTATTTTTGCAAACTTGGGGCATGCCGACCCTCTGATGAGGCACTGAAGTAAGACAGAAGCTTTGTGAAAGTCTGCTATCAATACTAATGTAAAATTAAAGGAGTGAATTTTGTTCTTTTCAACGTAATTGTGTTCATCAATAGGTAATTAAAAGTTTCACAACTCTCTTTAAGAGAAAGGTAAGGGATAATTCAATATCTTTGACATACATAATTGTCTAATTGGACATCTAAGGAGCATAAATTCTACATTTGTTCGTAATGGAGTGCTCTTTCTTTCCTATGGAATTTTCTGAAACCACAGTGGGGAAAGTGGAAAATCTAAGATAGTGTCTAATTCCAAGATGGCTCTAACAGCTGCTGACCGTCATTTCCATCAAGGTGATGAACTAATTTGGCAAAAATGGTGGCAAATGTGCCATATCTTGTTATCTTGCTGACTGTCATGTTTTCCAGCCATATTATTTTTTGTTAGCTGTTAGCACAGTTGGATTCTGGTTATTGTTTAATGACAGCTTGCCTGGTGTGGGGAATGTAGGCACAATATACTTTTAAGTTTATCTACATTTTTAATAATTTCTCAATAGTTTTCTTAAATCCAGACAATCAATAAAGCAGTAAACCCAAACTGTCAATTTCTGAGGGGTAAATTATTACACTGAAAATTTTCTGGCAGGCATGGCTCTTGCCAGTCTGTTTGAACTGGCTCTGGCACTCCCTGATTTTATTTTATTTTATTTTATTTTATTTTATTTTATTTTATTTTATTTTATTTTATTTTTCCAAACCCTTAACTTCTGTGTATTGACTCCTTGGTGGAAGAGTGGTAAGGGTGGGTAATGGGGGCCAAGTGAGTTGCCCAGGGTCACACAGCTGGGAACTCCCTGATTTTAGAGAAGTGTGCAAGCAATAACAGAAGATGGGGCAAGGACTGATTGTGGCAAAATGTTGAATGGTGGCTTTCCATGCTCTTTAAATGCCTTCGGCCAGCAGTATCCTATGTTTCCTGAAACATGCTAGCAATGCTGTCTAGTACTTCTTGAAGGAGAAGGAAAAGAAAAGATGCCCATTTAATCAAGACAAGTTATAATTGAGACTTTTTACTCATAGAAAATATCCGAAGCCATGATAACCATAAGAGACCCTAAACATTTGCTCAATAAAATGGGTTGGGAAATAGGGAAGGTCAAAGGAGGAACTAACCACAGATTACTGTTTGATAACTTTTTGTTTTTATTAATATTTTGCTAAATCTATCTATCTTTCTCTCTCTCTCTCTATATATATATATATCTATCTATCTATCTATCTATCTATCTAATTAGAGATTAGACCTCTGAATTAGTTAATTTAGAGAATTTTCAGATGAGAAAATTCTTCTTATCATGGCAAACAATGTTGCCTAGACCACTGAAAGGAAAAGTCACATGTCCAGGGTCACAAAAATATTTTGTATCAGAAATAGAACTTGAACCTCATTCTTCCGGGTTCCCATGATATTTCTTCATTCTATTACATTGTATTTCAAAATCAAGATGGATAAATATATATAGTGCATATTATATGTAAATATATAAACATATGTATCTCTTTTTATACATACACACATAAATATAGATATGTAGATATAAATAAAGTTATATTAATATATGCAAATATCTATCTCTGTTTTTAATATATAATGTTTTAATATATAATATAAAGAGGTAAGGAAGAGAAAGAGGGAGAAGAGACAGAGAGACAGAATGAATTTATGAGACTGTAAAACATTTCTTGTGGTCTCTAACTTTTTCTGTAAATGAAGACTGCTTAAATATATGTACGTAAAGTATATAAAATATATCCATGTATAGCAATACCTTGTCTATTGTATTATAGCTGATGAACATGAAGCATGAGTGTCTATGGAAAGGTAATAATAAGTATTCATTGGGTGTGGGGTGTGTGCTGCAATATGTAATGAATAAGAAACCTGTAAAAAGAACAGAAATAAAAAAAGACTATCTAAGAAATGTTTGATTTTAAAGGAGTATGCCTCAATCAGTTAGTGAGGGCAGGGGATGAGGAGCAGTAAATCCAGTTACTTCAATGGTATCCTCATGAAGGCAGAAGAAAGCAAAGAAATCTTCCTGAACATTGAATGGACCTCTTATTCTTCTGTCGAAGATTTATGGAAAGCACGGACAAGGAACCAGAAAATATATGGGCATAGAGAGTTAATAATGATTTATATCATGGAAGGAAACCTCAACCCATAAATATCAAAGAACAATCTGATAATCAAAATACTTAGTCTAAATTCTATTGTTTCTATAGTGCTAAAGGATTATATTTGCTTTCATTGTTTTCTACATTTGGTATTTTGCATAAAATCCCTTTATTCTTATTGAAGTTATAAGCCTGCAATGCAAACCTATGACCTGTTTTTAAATATTTTCATATTATTTCATCATTTAGATGGAACTCCCTTCTTTAAAAGGAGAATAGGCTGCTTTCCCCTGTGTCATAATTTAAACCTGGAATTTGTCCTATAATGAAGCAGTGCAGCATGGCAAACTACAAAGGAAAATTAATTTTCAGTTGTATTATCTGAATTCCACCAATCCTGATGCTACTTTGGTTATTAGAATGAGAGCCTTATGAAAACATAGGCTTTCTTTTTTTAGCTTTTTTTGGTATTCCCATAACTTAGTACAATGCTTTTTACATAATAAGCACTTAATAAATGGTTGTTGATACCCTGACTAGGTGATTTTGGGTTAGTTTAGAGCAGTGATTCCCAAAGTGGGCACCACTGCCCCCTTGTGGGTACTGCAATGATCCGGGAAAGCGGTGATGGACACAGGTGCATTTGGGGGCAGTGAATAAATGTAAGGGAGCGGTGATAGTATGTGACAGGGGGCACTAAGTAAGTAATATTTTTTTCTGGAAAGGGGGCGGTAGACCAAAAATGTTGGGGAACCACTGGTTTAGAGGATCATAAATTTCGAGCTGGAAGGGACTTTATAATCTGATGTGCCTGACTCACTTATTTTTCAGATGAATAGATGAGGGACAGAGAACTAAATTTGCCTAGGATTACATAGTATCTGACCTGGGATTTGAACCCAGATCTTGAGACTAATGCTATTGTTCTAACTAAGTGGTTCCCAAACTTTTTTGGCCTACTGTCCCCTTTCCAGAAAAAAATATTACTTAGCCCCCTGGAAATTAATTTTTAAAAAATTTTAATAGCAATTAATAGGAAAGATAAATGCACCTGTGGTCATCACTGCCCCCCTGGATCACTGCAGCACCCACCAGGGGGTGGTGGCACCCACTTTGGGAATCACTGTTCTAGCTGCTATATGCTCTCTTACAAAACAAAGATACATAACAAAGTTATTATTATTCTCATTCTTCAAAGAAAGAAAGTCAAATTTAAAATATGAGTAAATTGCTGAAGGTCACATAGTCTTCATGTATCTGAGGGAGGTGGGATTTGAACTCAGGTCATACTTGATTCTTCATCCAACGTGATTCTTCTACTCTATCATCCAGTTGGCTCCTGCTTAGAGAATTAAAGTTACTTGACTAAGGTCACATACTTAACTAGAATTTGGCAGAGATAGTATTTGAATCCAGGTTTTCTATTTCAGTATTACACCATTCCATGCTATTTCAGAAGTTTTCTGATTAGAAAATTAAGTTGAGTTTCTTATAGTTGATGAGACACCTCTACTCAACTGCTAATGTCTTTAGCCTTAGTCTTTTCAAATGTAAAAGGATAATGCTAAATTAAATTGTATCCAAAATTCAAATGTATGATTCCATTATAAGTTGTGTGATTCTCTCCTCCTAGAATGGCTCATGATGGCATAAAAAGGTAACATGCAATAGTGGATGACTGCTTCACTTGTGTCCACAAGAATAATTCAATTAATACTCATCTCTGCCACCAACTCAAGAACTAGGAACAAATTACATGAATGCTCTTAACCTCAGTTTCTTTATCTCTAAATTTGGTATAAGATAATAATGCCTACCACAAAAAATAAACTCACAATGCTGCTGAGATCTTACAAATCACTTAAAAGAATCACACAAGTGCCAGCTATTATTAGCATGCCAGTAAGACCTTTGGAAGGACTATTTAACTTCTGGAATGGACATAACTGCAACAGTTTGCTCACGGGAATCACATTGAGCTCATTCCATGTAAGCTTTTATTAAAATGCATATTGTTGTTTTAATTATTATTAATGGTGAGAGGTATGCAGCACAATACACAATTAAGCAGAGAGCCCAGCGAGATTATCAGGTGATTATATCTATTAGCTCTTCATTTTAGAGTGATCTACATACAGATAATGACTTGCCACAGGCCAGTTACAGAGATATCCAACATGGTCCCATAGACGATGATATCTAATAGGAATATTTCCCATAAAGAAGATGAAAAACCTTTGTTTTTCTCCAGGAGAGGCAATGATTACTTTGTAGAGCTGCTGCTGTGATTAAATCCCTTTGGAAACCAGGGAGCTGTATTTGGAGAGCCCTAACTACCCCTGCGTCACTGAACATGTCTACCTAATGATGATAAATGGCTTTTAAGGTCCAGGTGCAGAAAACTTTTTATACAAGGGCAATCTTCTGCTGATTAGTTACTTTATTGTCCTACCTTATATGTACAGAATCCTAGAATGTAGGGCAGCAAGGGATCTTAGACACCATATATTCCAACTCACCCCTGAATTTTAAATATTGGAATATCCAAGAACAGACATTAATGTGTCCTTTATTGGTCAGAATGGAGATGTCCAGCACTGTGCATTTGGAACTGGGTTTGATCCTGGACCCCACAGAAGATGTATCAATGGCTTGGATAAGGCACTGTTAAGGCTGTGCTTGATTTTGGTTCTTGGCAAAATTTTCAAACCCATTGTTAAAGAGATGACAAGTATACCTCTCAAAAAAGGAAGCAGTGAGATTTTATAGTTACCAGGGCTTGATAAAGATAAAGAATAGGTCATTTTAGACTAAACTTATTTTCTTTTATTTTTAATAGGATTACTAAGTTTGTAATTTACAGAACCCGATAGATATTATTGACCAAGGATTTAAGACGATGTTATATAAAATGACTCTAAGCTGATGGGAAAGATGGGAAAATAGGCTAGAGGATCATGGAATTAGATGAATTTAAAAAAAAATAGTTGAGAGGCAGAAATAAAAAAAAATAGTTCAGTGTAGTTCTTACAGGAGATCTCCAATGGAATTTCTAGGAAATTTGTGCAAACATCATTAATGACTTGGATAAAAGCATCGATGACAAAGCTATCAATTTATAGATTAAAAAAAAAAACTTGGGAGGGACAGATAAAACACTGGATGGCGAAGTCAAGATTCCCAAAGACCTTGGAATGATAGGTGAATGGGTCAAGTCTAAGGATCTGAAATGTGATAGAAATTAATGAGAAGTCTTATACTTTGCTCAAAAATCAACAGAGCAGACATGGTTAGAAAGTAATGCATATGAAAAATATCTAGTGTTTGGACATTTTAATATGGCAGTCAAGAAATTGAAAGTCATCTCAGGCTCTGTTAAGAGAGGTATAGTGTCCAGGATTAGGGAATTTTCTTCTTGAATTCTGGTATTCACAAGAGCATTGGCACTAAATTGTGTAAATATCCAGAAAGTGCAGATTTCATGCTGTGCTGAATTAATGAATATGAAATTCAGATTTTATGGTGTATGTGTGTGTGTGTGTGTTTGTGTGTGTATGACTATAGAGCACAACATCATCTCCCTAGTTCCCCAAGGTACACAATCTATGAGTCATTCATAATTCCTCACTCTATCTCACTTCCATATCCAATCTTTGCCAAGTCTTGTCTAGTTCACCTTTGCAGCATCTCTGTATTATACCCCTTTCTTTCTAATACTGCCAATAATATGGTAAAATCCTCCAAAATCTCATATTTGCATTAATCGCCTTAGCCTGCTGGTGGGTCTGCACCCACTTTATCTCTCCTAATTTCAAGCCATTCTCCATTTATGTAGTAAAGGGATTTTCCTGAAGTGGTCAACTTTGTCATTCCCACTCTTTAATAATGGATTCCTATCACCTCCAGGAACAAATATAAAATGCTCTGTTAGATATTGAAAGCCCTTCACAATCAACCCTTCCCTACCTTTCCAATACTCTGATACTTTACACCCTTCACATACTTTTTGATCTAGTAACACTGGCCCCTTTCCTGACATTTTCTGAACAAGAAACTTGGCTTCAAGAGTTCTCGCTGGCTATTCCCCATTTTTCCTTTGTTCCCAATACTGACTTCCTTGGTTTTTTTTTTAATCCCAACTAAAATTCTTCCATTCATAGGAAGTCTTTACCAACACCTCTTAATTTTCATGCCTTCCCTCACTTAATTATTTCCTGTTTATCTTGTTCATAGCTTGCTTTGTATATATTTATTTGAATGTTGTCTCCCCTATTAGACTGTAAGCTCTTTGAGGGCAGGGACTATCCTTTATCCTTTTTTTTTGTATCTCTAGCACTTAGCATAGTGTATATGGCACTTGGTTGGTGCTTAATAAATACATACTGATTGATCTTTTTGCAAGACAGAAATCAAGTGTGTAACTGAAAACTGCTAATAAAAACTAATATGTGGACATTATATGCAAAGCAAAGAAGGATCTTAGGATTAATGGGGTCTTGCAATTGTCATTTGCACTGAAATGTAAGTATTTGAATAATATGGCTCCTAGTAAAACAGATGAGATATCGTCCCATGGGGTCAAAATTGAAAAGCTTTTTTAGACGTTTTATGAAATGTATTTATGGGAAGCATTTATTTTAAGCCCATAAAATGTGTATTTCTTTCTATTAGGAAGAAAAAAGCTTTCTTGTAGTTTTAATTCTCTATGGAATGAAGAAATCATAGAACTTTGAATATGGAAGAACTTTAGAGATCTTTTGATACAATCCTTCATTTTACAATTAAAGAAATATATGAGGGAACCTTCCCAAGTTATAGTTAATGGTATAATGAACAATCAAACCCAAATCACGAGTGTAGTTTTTGTTGTTTTTTCCTACTATACCAGTGGCTATAACTCTGAAAAAGAATGCCAGATATTAGGAATAAAGAGAGAAATAGGACAATGATAGAGAGCTGGCAATTGCCAGAAAATAAGACACTGAGAGAGATAGAGATGGTAGTCTGGTCCTTAAATCTATGGAGGGATAGGATGAAAGAAGGAAAATGTGCTTAGGAGAAGTCACAATTTTTTAGTTTCACCCAGGACCTAAGGTGAGGGAAACAATGTTTTATTTCTGGGGAGGAAATATACCTTTCTTTTTATTTCCTTTTTTTTAAACTCTTACCTATTGTCTTAGAATCACTACTGTGTATTAGTTCAAAGGTAGAAAAGTTGAAATATCTAGGCTATGGGTTTTAAGTGACTTTCCAAAGGTCACATAGCTAGGAAGAGTCTGAGATAAGATTTGAACCCAAAACCTCCTAACTCTAGGCTTGGCTCTCAATCTTCTGAGCCACTTAGCTGGCACCAGAGACATACCTTTCTAAGGAAAAAGGTCTCCCACTTCCCTTCCCTTCAAAAAGAATATTGGCTCTCTGAGGAAAAATCCATTCCTAGTTATTTCTCTTTCAAGTTTTTAATCTTTTTCTAGATTATATGTTGCTACAATTTTTAATCCTTCACTAGTTATTTCTCGGCATGTAACATATATATATATATATATATATATATGTATATATATGTATATGTGTGTGTACATACAAATATACACAATGTATATATATATATATATATATATATATATATATATACATATATTTATAATACCCAAAGGCAGCCAAATTCCTTGACTTTTTTGTAATGGGTACTTGGTATATAATAATTAGATTGAATTTGCTGAAGAATTGAAGTTCTACTATATTAATTAACATGAACAATACTTAAGATAAAAAAGTTAATTTACTCAGTATATACAAATATTTAGTGCCTATAGAAATAATAAGAGAACTGACATGGTAATAACCAAGGTAAGAAATGGAATTTATTTTCACAAATAGAACAAAAAAGATTTAAGCATGATAACAAGTAGAATGTTTTGAAGGTTAACTATGGTGACAATGGATTATAATTAGCGGGTAAGTACTTGTTGACCATTCTCCAATACTTGATATGGAAGGTCTTAACAGTGGATTTCATTATGCTGTAGTATCATGCTTTTATGTTTGTTTGTAGTCATTCTCTTGAAATCATATTTCTTTTCAAATAATTAAATACAGTGTTTGTTCTTTTCAATATGGCTTTCTACCATGGTAGTGTCTAGCAGAACTAGGGAGAGAAAATAATTATGAAGTCATTGCAAAGTGACAAGATGCCAGACACAAATTGTTGAGTGTGGTAAAAGTAAGAGGGACAAATAATGAAGGCAGCTGAGGGGAACATCAGTTGGACAGTGGCGGAAAAAGATAGATTAAAGATTGAAGTGATATTAGAACTCATCAAATCTCTTATATTCATTTGAAAATAAGGAAACTGAGGCTCAAATATATAAAATGACTTAACCAAGGTCACAAAACATTAAAGGCTCCTGCTTACACACATGAACACAGATGCACACACATTATCTGTGGGAAGTTGGCTAGGTCACGTTATCTTATTTCTCCTCGGGCAGAATTTGAACCTAGTTCCCCTGACTATAGAACTGTTCTATTGTTTCTGTGAGGAAAATAGGTTAAGTGATTTTTTGTGGCTATTAAGAAGTTATAGAGATATTGGAGAGGACGTATCAGGCCTTCTGAGGTCTTTGGGGCCAGGTTTAGCTGTCTAATGTTGGTGTTTAGTTTGAGATTCCTGCATTAAAGAGCCAAAGAAGGCATAATCACATCTGTTAGATTCTGGTTCTAGGCTGATGCATGGAGTCAAGAAGGAAATGTAATGTAATGCAAATCACAGGTCCAAGTGTCAATACTTCAACAAGTTCTTAAATGAAGCTAGAATGAGAAGGGAATGTAGGGGATAAAGAGAGCTAGGAAAGAATAGAAATTGAAAGCTATGTCTATTTTAAAATATATCTAAATCTTCATTGTGTATTTCCCAACTAAACGTAATGAGTTCCTTTTTTACCTTACTATTTAAAACTTTTTAATTTGAAATCCTTTCCTTCCTTCCTGCACCCTGTCAGCTCTAGAGAAGGGAAATCATATGATATTGATTATATTACATGAAGCCATAAAAACATATTTCCATATTATCCATGTTGAGAAAGAAAGAACAAAAAAAAAAACCAAGAGAAACTGCAGTAAACAAAATATGCTTCAGTTTGCATTCAGAGTTTATAATTTTTCTCTCAGGTAGTGGAAAGCATTTTTTCTTCAGATATCCTTTGTAACTGTCTTAAATCAATGAGTGAATCAAAATAGTTGTCTCTCACAGTTTAACTTCCTAACAATTTTATTGTTACAGTGTACCATTCTCTCCTAGTTCTGCTCATTTCTCTTTTTAAAAATATCATCCCAACATAAGGCATTCATTTCTGTCTGCTATTTCTATGTAAAATCATTCTTATAATAATAAAATTCTTAAGAGTTATATGTATCTTCTTCATTTTATCAGAATGGAAGTTATTTTACCTTAATCAGTCTATTATGGTTTATTTTTCTTGTTTATCTTCTTATGCTCTTCTTTAGTTTTGTGTTCCTGTCAAATTTTCTAATCTCTGATCTTTTCATCAGGAATGCTTAAAAGTCTTACATATCCTTAAATATTCTTTTTCTCCCTTGAATACTCTATTTTTCTAGGTAGTTTATTCTTATTTGTTATTCTCCTTTGTTTTACTTCAACAGTATCATATTATAAGCCTACTACTCCTTTAACATGATAGTTGTAACGTTTTTTGTAAACTTGACTGTGACTGCATGGTATATGAATCATTTCTTTTTAGTTGCTTCAAGGATTTTTTTTTTGACCTAGGGGATCAATATAGGAGTTTTCATTTTGGGATCTCTTTCAGTAAGTGATCAGTAGATACTTTCAATGGCTATTTTAACCTCTGCTTTTAGGATATCAGAGCAATTTTCCTTGATCATGTATTGAAATATGATGTGTATGCTATTTCTATGGTTATGAATTTCAGGTAGTCCAAAAATTCTTAAACTATCTCTCTTCAATTTACTTTACAGGTTAGTTTTTTCTCCTAATAATATATTTTGTTCGTTTCTTTTCTTTTTTTTCCATTATTTTGACTTTGTTTTATCATATTTTATCTTACAGTCATTTACTCCCAATTTGCGCAATTCTTATTTTAAGTAGCAATTTTCTTCAGCAAACTTTTGTATTTTTTCCCCTCATTTGGCCACTTCTGCTTTTTAAGATCTTATTTTCATGATGTTTTGTGATGTTTTATATCCTTTTTCCATTTGGCCAATTTTGTTTTTAAGATATTAGTTTCTTCAGTATTTTTTGTGCATCTATTATAAAGCTGTTGTCTTTTTCATAACTTTTCTTCTTTTACTCTAATTTATTAACCTAATTTTCCTCTACCATTTTTATATGATTTTGAAAATAATTTTTAGCTTTTCCACAAGTTCTTATTGGCTTGTGTACATTTCACCTTTTTCTTGTAGCCATTTTGATTCTATTGTTTTTTTTTGTGAGTTTGTCTTGATCTTCCCTGATACCATAATAATGTTTTAAGGTCAATATCTTTTTATTGCAATTATTACTAATTTTATCTTTATTTCTTGACTTTTAACTTTATGTTAAAATTGAGCTCTGTTCCAAATTTGGTAAAGAGAGAGGCACTGTTTCAAGATTCAGACTTTTTAACATTGCTGTTTTAAGATCTACTTTTCAGGGAATGGGAATTTTTAACGCTTCCATAGTGATCTGTTGAACTCTCTGAGGATAGCTCTCAACTGCTAGCAGGTCACTGCTTTCCTGGTCTGCACTCTGGTTCTTACCCAAGAAGAGCCCCTGATCCTTTAGGATTGTATTTGATATTGCTCTTCAGGGATGCTTGTTTCCTGTGGTCCATAGTAATGTTGTTCCTTAGGAACCCTCTTACCTTCTGATCAGAAGTGATACTGTTTGATACTCTAGGTCCCTCATTCCTAATCAAGAAAACTGATGCTCTTCTCTGGATATCTACTCCCTCTTCCCTGGAATGTCTTTCTTACCATTGCTGTTTCCTTTACAATCTCTGGCTTGAGAGCTCCTGAAATTGCTGCTGCTTCTTTTGCCAACATCTAGTCTCATAAGTAGTTTTTCATTAACATGGGCTCTGGGCCAGCCTCAACTACTATGACACATACCTCTCTTTCTAACCTCCTAAATTGTCTTGGGAAGGAAGAATGTCCTTCTCTGACCTTTTGGGGATTATTTTAAAGTTGCTTAGAGGGAACAAATGTGAGAGTAATGCTGATTTCTTATTGCACTAGCTTGTCTCTTAACCTATAAGTAGAGGTGTTCTAAAAATAATTTTTACCAAGAAAGTGAAAGCATGTGTCTTATTATTTACAGAATCTGCTCTATATTGATGGATGGCAAACCCATGCCAAGAGATCATCAGTGTTTAGAGTGGATAGTTACTATGATCCCTTCCAGCTTTAAGTCTACTATCTTATATTTCACCAAATATGTAGCTCAGCTTCCTATTTTAATTTGTTAGCATGTGGCACTAAGGGTCACCGTATTAGAAAACTGCCTTTGCTTGTAATGAAACTATAGGTTATTTGTTTCAAAACAGGATACTGGACTCTCAAATAATACCTAATTTTTAACAGTTATTTTATTTTAAGTTCTCATGGCTGGTGAAACAATACAGTAAGTAAATCCAATGAGAATAAAGTAATTTATTTCATTGATATTGGATAATACTTCTTCAGTCATCCTTGGCTCCCTTCACACATACCCAGAAACTGAACCAGGGTTAAGCAATAGAAAAATTGCCTCTCATGCCCAACGAACTGGGTTCAAATTTCAGTTCTATTTGTTCCTATCTATGTGAAATTAGGCATTAGATCACATTTTTTATCATTCATCAAATGAAGGGTTTGGTAGACTTTTAAGATTTCTTCCAGTTTGCAATCTATGATACCATTAATAATTCCTCCATTAAGGAGCTTATATTTTACTAGTAGGAAAGAAAAGGTACATAAATGAGAGAAGATATGTGGAAAAAATATACACAAAAGTTATGAAAGATTTTATGGTAGATTTTTGAGGTCTTGGACTGGGAATCAGCAAGATATGGATTCAAATTTTATGCTTTGGTACTTTCTAAAATGTGTGACCCTGGACAAGTTATTTAATGTTTCTTTGTCTCGATATCTCTTTCAGTAAAATGAGAGAGTTTAACTATATAGAATCTGAGCTCCTCCTGCCTCTAACTTTTGTTCCATACACTTCAAAATGTCTGTGAAGAAAATATAGTTTATATTGGAAGGAATAAGCACAGATAATGGTTGCTATCACCAAAAATAATTGGAAGTCATCCTTATCAATACTTCTCCTATAAAACCTTCATTTATCCCCTCCAGCCTTGAATTGCTGGAGTCTCATTGACATTTTCAGGATCACATTAAAGCCTGTTAACAATTCTTGTGTCTAGTATTTGGGAAACACTGTAGTTATGAAATTAATAGAAAGGATTCATGGTGACTTTTACTACTTTGAATAGGAAAAAAGACCTTAAAGGAAGCCTCAGAATGGTGTGGCCTTCATTCATTTCAGAAAAAAAAAGCAAATCTATTTCAGAATGAATATATTTTGTCAGAGCTTTCACTTCACTGCAGTAACTGGAAGTTTGGGGATTTTAAAAGCTCAGTGGTGGGATTCTGGGAAGATGGTGGCTTAGACAGAGCAAATCTAAAAACCTCTGCACCCTTTCCACAACCAGATAGAAAACAAAGCACTTGGAGAAGAAAGAAGACCAAATCTAACAGGACAGAGCAGAGGGATCCTACTGCTGGACAGCTCAAATGGTACAAAAGGCTTGAATTCTTGAATTGTAGGGTCTGAGGGTATAGAAAGGGAATCCCAGGACAACTCTCCCACATGCTGTGTGGAGTCTCCAGTGGTCCCTGAAATGTCCAGACAGGCAGGCACACCAGCCCTGAGAGAGGGCCTTGCTGGTGCTGGACTTGGGGAGTTGAACATAGGCACCTGGGAGGTGGCTAAAGGAGAAAGCCAGAGAAACACAGCAAAAACACTCGGAAGATGGAGGCTTAAATAGAGACAAACCTCAGAAGGCCTGGCTTTACCACACAGAGATAGAGAACAAAGAGCTTCAAGGGGAAAGAAAACCAGGTCAAACAGCAGGACAGAGCAAGAGGACCCTACTGCTGGACAGCTCAATGAAAACACTCCATCTTGTCCCTCCACTTATTTTTTTCCTCTCTAGGTTTAGTATAAGGGCACATTAAACAATACAGACAAATCCAGGCTTAATCCCATTAATTGGACAGACAAGAAGTCTTTAGGGGCCAGGGAAACAGCAACACCCCTCCCCCATACACTGCAGAGAAAGTAACTTCAAACCTCCATTGCCAGCTGTGGGAAGATCTTTCATCAAAGCTCATTAAATCCATCTGCTTAAACTAGCAAAACAGAAAAGGAAAAATATAACTAAAAAAACAGAAAAAAATAAAAGAAATGACAATTGACAGCTTCTTTCCAGGAAGGGGAAAAAACAGCAAAAGAATTAGAAAAAATCAAGAAGCTCCAGCGAATTAGACACAGGAAGATCTCAAATGCAATTAACTCAAAAACCTCAGAAACTCAAGAAGCAATCAAGAGAGGCTGAAGACAATTTGAAAAAGGAAATGCATGAAATAAAACAAGAAAATAAAGTCTTAAAAGCCAAAATTGACCAGCTTAAAAATGAAGCAAAGAAGGCAAAAGATGATCCACTAAGAAAATCAGACCAGAAGGAGAAGGATGACCAAAAAGCCAGGGATGAAATTCAGTCTTTAAAAAATAGAACTCAACAACTAGAAGCAAATGGCTTTACAAGGCAGAAAGAATATGTAAAACAAAATTTAAAAAATGAAAAATTTGAGGAGAATATGAAACACCTCATTGACAGAACCACAGATCTGGAAAACAGACCTCAAAGAGACAATTTAAGAGTGATTGGTCTACCTGGACATCATGACAAAAGGAAAAGTTTGGACATCATCCTACAGAAAATTATCCAAGAAAATGGCCCTTACATTCTCAAAACAAGAGGGAAAAGTGGGAATTGAAAGAATCCACAGATGACCTTCTACATTTAATCCACCACTGACAACTTCCAAGAAAATTATAGCCAAATTCAAAAAAAACTACCAGACCAAGGAAAAAAATATTACAAGTTCCTAAACATAAGTCATTCAGAAACCAGGAAACCACAGTTAGTATAACACAGGATCTGTCTACATCTACATTGAAGGACCAGAAGGAATGGAATATAATATAACGGAAAGCAAGAGAACAGGTTCTACAACCAGGAATCAACTAATCAGCAAAACTGACCATATTTTTGCAGAGGAAAGTATGGTCATTCAATAAAATTGAACACTTCCAAGCATTGATAAATTAAAAAAAAACAAGACTTAAACAGAGAGTTTGCTGCCCAAACACAGAACCCAAGAGAATCACCATAATGTAATTAAGAGTGGGTGGGGGTGGGTGGGTGAATCTTTTCTTTAAGGGACCCAAGAAGCTCAACAGATTTAGTATTGCTAGAAGAAAAGAAATTATTGGTAAATGTTAAAAATTGTTATTTTCAACAGGGTAACTAGAAGAAGTTTACTTAGAGGGAAGAGTGATAAACTGTATAGGATGAAATGTGAACATAGATACAAAAATCTTAAATAGAATACTAGCAAAAATACTCCAACAAGTAATAATGAGGGTTACCCAACATGATCTGGTGGGATTTATACCAGGAATGCAGGCATGGTTCAACATTAGGAAAACCATTTGCATAATTGACTATATCAACAAATTAACAAACAAAAATCACATGATCATCTCAATAGATGCTAAAAAAGCCTTTGACAAAATACAACATCCATTCCAATTGAAAAATACTAGAAAGTATAGGAATAGAAGGACCTTTCCTAAAAATAATAAACAGTATATATCTAAAACCATCAACAATCATCATATGCAATGGGGATAAATTAGAAGCCTTCCCAATAAGATCAGGCATGAAACAAGGATGCCCATTATCACTACTATTATTTAACATTGTACTAGAAATACTAGCTGTAACAATTAGAGAAGAAAAAGAAATTGAAGGTATTAAAATAGGCAATGAGGAGATTAAGCTATCACTCTTTGCAGATGATATGATGGTCTACTTAAAAAATCCTAGAGAATCAACTAAAATCTAGTAGAAATAATCAACAACTTTAGCAAAGTTGTAGGATACAAAATAAATGCACATAAATCATCAGCATTTCTACATATTTCCAACATATCTCAGCAGGAAGAGTCAGAAAGAGAAACACCATTTAAAATCACCCTAGACAATATAAAATACTTAGGAATGTATCTACTAAAACTTCTGACTTGTGTTGCTTGATGCACCAGCGCTTGTCACCTTCTGACTTGTGTCAGGAACAAATTTTTAAATGTCTATCATATATGATTATTTTCTCTTCTTTTCTTTTATGATTTTAATAAAGATGATTATTATAGGTAACCAAAAAATAAAAGTTCGTGATTAAGTCTTTGTTCTTTCATTCATTCGTCGTCATCAGTTTCTAGATCTGGTATTGATTGCAAATCAAATGTTGTGTCTTCTTCCTTCATTGATTCTCTTCCATTGTCATAATTATTTACAGATGATTCTTCTAAGTGATTGAGATTGGGATAATCATTTGGGTGTAAAACCTGATTGTTTACTGGTTCTTGGTCTACTTCTGCTTCTGATTCATGCTCTGATTGTTGGTCTGTTTGCTGCTCTGTTTCTATGGTCTTATGAATAGATTTTGGATTTACTGAGGACTTGCTTGATTGTTCAGTTGGTGCTAATTGATCTTTGTTTTGCATAGTTTCTGGGTCTTGTGGTCATTGTTGTAGGGACATGTCTTTAGCTGGCTTGACATGGGTGACATGGAACCACGGATCTTTTCCTTCAATTTTGATTGCACTTGGAGTTGTTAATATTATTTAGAAAGGTCCAATCCATTTGGGTTCTAACACAGTCTTCCTAGCGAAGTTTCTGGTGTAAACACAATCTCCGGGTTGGAAGTTGTGTAGATCAAAATCAAAAGGTACTCTTTGATGTATCAAGCCTAATTTGTGAAGTTGATTTAATCGTTGCTTGAGCAATTTAATATATTCATATAGCTTGCATTCCATACCTAGGTGTGATAATTTGTGAATGCTTTGAGGTGCTTTGCCATGGAATGGTGGATGTCCATACAGCATTTCAAATGGTGAAGTATGTGTGATGCTGTTGGGTTGGCTTCTTAGGTGGAATAGTACTAATGGCAATCCATCAGGCCATTTCATATGAGATTCTGCACATAATTTTGCTACAAGATTTTTTAGACTTTCATTCACTCCTTCAATCTGCCCACGGGATTGCGGCCTAAATATTGAGTGTAGATGTCTCTTAATTCCTAATGTTTCATAAACTGTAGCTAGAATCTTATTTGCGAAATGGGACCCAGAATCTGATACAATATGTAATGGTATAGAGAATCTAGGTATTAATTCTCTTAGTAAGATTTTCACAACAAAAGCTGAGGTGTTACGCTTTGCTGGAAAAGCTTCTGCCCATTTAGTTAATCTATCCACTATTACTAAAGCATATCTATAACCATTACTCCTTGGCATTGTGATGTAATCAATTTGTAAGCATTCAAATGGTGTGTAAGCTAAAGGTTTTCCTCCCAGACTATGAACTTTTGTGATTGTCTGGTTGTAATGCATACAAATTTTGCACCTCTGTGAAATTCTCATAGCAACTTCACATATGCCCCTTGCATTCCAATGCCTATTTATAGAATCTGCCATGCCCAGAGTTCCATAATGCCCTTTCTGGTGTAGTGCATTGCAAAATGTGTAATATAAGGATTTAGGTAACATCAGTTTTCCATTTGCTCCTAACCAAACTCCATTAACAAGGTATGCACTGTGATGTTTCTTCCAATCCTTCACTTCCTTTGGGGAGTATGCATTTTTTAGATCTTCTTCCTCCACCAAAGATAAGTTCAGAATTGTCAGAGGTCCATATCTTGCTGCATATCTGGCAGTCAAGTCTGCTCCTTTGTTCCCTAATTCAATTGCTCCTTGGATTTTTGTATGAGCTTTGCAATGGATGACTGACACTTGGGCTGGTAATTGGATTGCATCCAACAACTGATTAATTAATTTACCATACGCTATTTGTTTGCCATTTGATGTAATGAAACCTCATTTTTTCCAAATTATGGCAGAATGATGGACGCTCAAAAAAGCGTAACGAGAATCGGTAAAAATGTTAGCTTTTAGATTTTCTGCAATTTTTAGAGCGTAGATTAGGCCCATTAATTCTGCTCCTTGAGCACTCATGGTAGATGGTAATGATGAGTACCAAAGGGTTTCAGAGGCTGTCACTACGGCTGCTCAGGTATATCTCTGATTGTCTTCTACATATGATGATCCATCTGTGAATAAGGTAATATCAGGGTCTTTCATTGGCTTATCATCTAAATCAGGTCTTGTTTTATGCATGATGTTAAGTGCATCTTCACAGATGTGTAGACTTTCTCCTTCCAGAGGTAAATCTGGAATCAGAGTAGCAGGATTTATGTTTCTGCACCGGTAAAAAGTTGTATTTTCACTAGCCAACAGAATCACTTGGTATCTTGATAATCTCTGAGAAGTGAATGCCTGTAAGTTGGTGTTTCTTAAAGTAGATTCCACTTGGTGTTGGGAAAATACTTTCAGTTCACTCCCTAATAACAAGGATGAAGATTTTCTAATCATGATGGTTACAGCAGCTATGGCTTCTAAACAACTAGGCATACCACAAATCACTGAATCTAACTTAGAGCTGTAGTAAGCAACTGGTCTAAGTCTATTTCCAAATGTTTGTGTGAGAACACTGGAGGCTATCCCTTTGTCTTCATGCACACATACTAGGAATGGTTTGTCATGATCAGGGATACCTAGGGCTAGAGCTGATAGAGTAAGTGATTTCAATTTCTCTAATGCATGGATATGTTCTTTATTCAGCTTTAAGGGTTCTGGAACTTCCTTCTTGGTTAGCTCTATCAGAGGTCTTGCAATGTAAGCATAACCTGGAATCCAGTTTCTACAGAAGCTCATTATTCCTAAGATTGCCCTGAGTTGCTTTTTGGTCTTAGGCAAACCCAAATTTTGTATATCTTGTGTTCTCTTTTTGGAAATTCTTCTGGAGCCTTTCTCTAGGATGAATCCTAAATAATTTACTTTTTCCTTCACGAATTGAAGTTTCGATTTGGAAATTTTATGGCCCCTTTTGCCTAGCTCTTTGATCAAGTGTACGCTATCAGTGTAACAGACTTCAGCAGATGGTGACATTAGCAGAATGTCATCAAAATAATGTACCATTTTGCTGTCAAGGAATGTTATCAACTCAAGGTCTCTCTGCAGAATTTGACAAAAGAGTGAAGCTGAATCTGCAAATCCCTGGGGCAAACGCGTCCAGAAGACAGATTTTCCTTCCCAAGAGAAAGCAAACAGCTTCTGGCTGTCTCTGTGCAGGGGAACAGAGAAGTACGCAGAGCTCAAGTCCAGAACAGTAAACCAAGCAGCTTCAGGTGGAATTGCTGCAATGATTTGCGATGGGCTTGGTACCACGGCATAGGTCTTTTGCACATGGTCATTTATTGCTCTTAGATCTTGAACTAAACGCCATTGAGTCTTTCCATCAGGAGATAATTTTGCTTTCTTTATTGGCATGATTGGTGTATTGTATTGTGAAAATCCATATTTTAATATCCCTTGCTCCAATAAACTCTATGATGGGTTTCACTCCTTCTATCGCTTCTTGACTAAGTCTGAACTGAGGAATTCTTGCAGGTAAGCCTTCTTTCAACTCTATCTTTACTGGTTCCAATGACAATATCCTGCCCACCTCATTTGAATTTTTAGCCCACACATAATCTGGAATATCATCTGGAACCTCATAGATGTTATCTGTTGATTGGTATGATGGTTCCTCACTACATGTGTCTAAAAATAAAATGGGATGGTGTTTCAGAGATCTCTTAGGTATGTGTAAATAAATTTACCCATCCGGTTGACATTGGGTGGTTGCAGCCAATTTGCATAGAAGATCTCTTCCCATGAGGTTTGAAGGACATGATGGCATCAATAGGAAGGTGTGTTCAAGAGTCAGAAGTCCAAATTTTAACATTTTAACTTTTAGCTTTGGGACTTGTTATGCTACCCCAGAAGCTCCTCTTACTCTTAAACTGCCTTGAAATTGACATCCTTCAGGTGGTTCTTGTAGTATGGAACAAGTTGCCCCCCGTGTCCAGTAACCCCTCATAGTGTACTCCCCCAATTTCTAAAGTAACTAAGGGTTCTCCACTGTCATTGGACTTCACTGGCACTAAGGGTAATAAAGAATCCTCAGTATTTTGTGTACACTTGTCATTGATTCTTTGTTGCATATGGTCTTTTGTTTCTAAACCCAAACTTCCTATAGCACCATTAGGCAAGTTCAGTTTAGAAAGCAGGCTTAAAGAGCATACTCTCATTGAGAGCTTGTAAGTCATTGTCACTATTGCAAATTCCATGTTGGCTTTCATTAAGGGCTTCAGAAATGGAAGTTTGATTTGTTCTATCTTCCACTCTGCTCTTTAAAGAATTGTCAAGCCTCAAATCAGCAAACTCTCCTTCAGTAGTCTCTGGAATTGTATGATAGTTAGATTGTGTTTCCTTCAACACTTCAGGTTCAATTACTGATTCAAAAGCTGACTGTTGTTCCCTATTTTGCCCTACTGTTTTTGTGACTGACATTAGATGATTTTTATTTTTATCAATCACAGTAACAGTCTCGATGTTATGTTCAGCCACACTGATTGTAGAAGAAGGCAACTGTTCCCTATCTCTTCCCCAAAGTTTAGGATGAAATTCTGTAGCTAAGGGGTTGAGAAAGGTGGATTTTGACTTTCCTACACAGCTGTTATCATCTTTTAAATCAGTGGGTCGTTTCTTTAAAATCAAGTTCTTGCCAACCTCTAGACTTTTTTTCTCTTTAACCTCTAACTGTGACCTTGTGTCTAAAGCAATTGCATGGGAAAGAACTGTTGCATCTAATTCTAAACCTGTTTGCAAATTTTCTTGACGTGATTCTTTGCAATGGTTTGATTCATGCTTCCCACCCAATGTGTGTGATATGGAATGAGAAAGCTGATCCCTTATACAATCATCCTCCTTAATGCCAAAGATTTCTTTGCGCATTTGCATTATGTCTTCCCATTGCTCATTATCTACCACAGACCTATGTGTATCCTCTGTGTAGATTACTTTAGACACCTTTTCTATTTTGCCTCGATTTCTCATTTTGCTTCACTCAATTCTCTTAGACTCTGCCACACCCAAATTACACTGATTGATAGGTTTTAAGTTAGAAATCTCAATTCATAATGATTTTTTCAGTTTCGTGCCCATTTGTATATATCTCTCCATATCATCTAACGAAGGTGTTTGACTGTACTTTTTGCATGTGTGATTGCAGCAAGTATCCATATGTTTTTCTTGATTATATTTATTTGATTCATTATTTCTAGCCCACTTTGAATTATAAAATGTTTTTCTATTATCTCTTTGATAATTGGGTTTTGAAAAATCAATTTGTTGCTTATATCTACAAAAACGAATCACGTGCCCGATCTTCCCACACAAGTAGCATGGGGGTGCTGATTTTGATTTTGGGGTGCTGTTGGCAGGTTGTCTAAACTGATTTCTACTCATTTGAAGAGCAAAATTCTTCACCTCTTCAATTTCTTTCTCCCGTTTCAACTTTTTGAATTGCCTCTTCAAGTCTGCTATGATCTCATCTTTCTCATTGTCAGATTGCCTAGCCATTCTCACTTCTTTCTGTTTGGAATCATGTATATATGCTGCATGATTCCTAATATCCTCCAGTGGTAATGATTCCCACTGTGGACAACTTTGCCTGAAGTAATTTTGTATTGGGATTGAGGTTCCCTTTACAAATTGTCTCCTTATATGATCGATCGTATCCTGGGAATGAGTATCTCTAAGTCCTAATATCTTTTCAGCAGCTTCAATAACTCTGTCTAGAAAACTGCTCGGGCGCTCTTCTTCCCCTTGCCTCAGTTTCTCAAATTTTTGCCATGCATTTGGCCTTTTTGCAAAATTTCTCATTGCTTTGATAAGATCAGCCCTAGATCTTAACAAGTATCTCATGTTAGTGTGTTGAGTGAAATCTAGATCTTGATGTACTAATGGCCATGATTCTAATTGGGGTTCGTCCTAGTTTCGGTCAGGAATTTTTCCTTTTCCGAGGGAGTGTAAAATTCCCCCAAAAGAAATTCAACATCGTCGAAACTAGGGTTAAAAAGTGTGAACACCTGCTTTAATTCTTTTAGACTTTTGTAAGGTTTTTCGTAGAATCTGGGAAAACAGTGTTTTAAAACCTCCATATCACTAGGAGTGAATGCCTTGTATGTTTTGACATGCACCACCCCCTCTCAAGGTTGCACAATAGTCCTGTCTACTATTGGTAGGACAGAGACCACTGCATTCTGTATTGGTTGATCTTTCTCTGTTTACTTTTTCCCAAAAAATTTTGATTCTACGACTTCAAGTTGTAAGATGGTATGCTTATCGAGTTCATTCCCTTCATGTAATTGCCTCAACACTTGGAACAGTAGTTTTATGTTCTCAACTAGTTCCTTGTTATCATTTTCTTGTTTTGAATCAGATGCCTTATAATAGTTAAACAGATGAGTCAGGACCGCTTTTAAAATTGCCAAAAAATGCCATAGAGCCAGAACAATTGCCACTGCTGTTGGAATGAAGCATATGCATTCAGCTAAAGTGAATGCAAACCATTTGTAATAGTCATAGATTTCAATTAATTGTTGTATCATGTTTGGTACTTTTACCAGCCAAAATGCACACATTCCCTGCATAAAAGACCAAATAAGCAGCGATAGACCGCTTAATATAAAAATCAATCTTGTGCAATTCATTTTCTTTTCTTTTCTTCAGAAGATAGGTTTCATATGACTTGGCTCGCCAGAATGTTATGTGGAAATTTTGAGGAAAGGTGTGGTATAAGGGAAATTTGAAAGGAGGATGTTTGAGACTTGCTAAATGGGTAATCTCAGTTACAGATAGGCTGGGATTAAAGGAGATTCAGGGTATAATAGGACTGAAGTCAGGAGTATAACACAGAAGGGAAACAGAGATCTTCAGGAAGAAGAGAAATTAAACTAAACAGACAAACACAGCAGGCTTACAGACTGGGACTTAGACTCAAACACAAGCTGAGGGAAATAGACTAGACTGAAATTAACAAACAGGCTTTAGTTAATTTCACAGGAAGGGACCTGTTTTGAAGTAACACCTTCCTTCAAGATGGATGCCCAGCTTCCCTCTAAGCTCAGAGTATGTTGTTTCTTTCCCTCTTCTTCCCTCTTGATAACTAACAGACAAATTATACTAATAGGGCTGTTGAAACACAAAAGGATTTATTTTCTTTGAAGGATATTTGTTAGGAAGGTGGATCAAAGGAAAGCCCTATCAGTTGTCTCAGGAACCTCAGGTGGGGGAAGGGAAGCAAAGATGGAGTCTGAGTAAGGACCTGCCTTTAAACTCAGCTTTACAAAGTGCTATTGCTGTCTAAAGGGAATAAATGATGACTCACTAACTATAACCAATGCTGTCAATTAGGTAACCCTTCACAGATTTAACTCCTTTCTAATTACTCTCCTTATTAACTCCACAGACATATAAGGTAAGGGAGGGAAGGCAGGGATGGTATTAGGAAAGGAAGATATAAAGGGTTTATCTAAAATAATAATTTCTTAAGTAAATATGTCAAAGCTAGACTAAATTTCAATATTAAAGCTAGGTAATCAAGGCAGCTCAGCTGACTGACAACCTCCCTCCATGGAAGATCCAGCCAAATGTGTCTTTCTCAAGATTCCAAACCCCTAACAGCTTTTGGAACTCAGCCAAAGCTAGAAAAAACTATACCACCCCAATTCTGTATACTACAAAACACTGGAATTATACAAAAACAACTAAAACACTTTACAAACAATTAAAACTAGATCTAAACAATTGGAAAAACATTGATTGTTCATGAGTAGGATAAGCTAACATAATAAAAATGATCATTCTACCCAAATTAATTTACTTATTTAGTGCCATACCTATCAAATTACCAAGAAACTTTTTTTACTGAATTAGAAAAAAAATTATAACAAAGTTCATTTGGAATAACAAAAGATCAAGAATATCAAGGAAATAGTGAAAAAAAGTGAAGGAAGGGGACCTTGCAGTACCAGATCTTAAAGTATACTATAAAGCAGTGGTCATGAAAACAATATGATACTGGCTAAGAGACAGAAGGGAGGATCAGTGAAATAGACTTGGGGTAAGTGACATCAGCAAGACAGTCTGTGATAAACCCAAAGAGCTCAACTTTTCGGACAAAAAACCACTATTTGACAAAAAACTGCTGGGAAAATTGGAAAACAATATGGGAGAGATTAGGTTTAGATCAACATCTGACACCCTACACCAAGATAAATTCAGAATGGGTGAATATAAAGAGGGAAACTATAAATAAGTTAAGTGAACACAGAATAGTATACTTGTCAGATCTCTGGGAAAGGAAAGAATTTAAAACCAAGCAAGAGTTAGAAAAAATTACAAAATGTAAAATAAATAATTTGTATTACATTAAATTAAAAATATTTTGTACAAACAAAAACAATGCAACCAAAATGAGAAGGGAAACAACAAACTGGAGAAAAATCTTTATAACAATGAACTCTGATAGAAGTCTAATTATTCAAATATACAAGGGGCTAAATCAATTGTACAAAAAAAAAATCAAGCCATTCCCCAATTGATAAATGGGCAAGGGACATGAATAACCAATTTTTAGATAAAGAAATAAAAACTATCAATAAGCTAAATCTATAGTAATTAGAGAAATTAAAAAAAAACAACTCTGAAGTACCACTTCACACATAACAGATTGGCTAAAAATGACTGCAGGGGAGAGTAATGAATTTTGGAGGGGATGTGGCAAAATTGGGACATTAATACACTGCTGTTGGAGTTGTGAATTGATTCAACCATTCTGGATGGCAATTTGGAACTATGCCCAAAGAGAGCTAAAAGACTGTCTGCCATTTTATCCAGCCATACTGTTGCTGGGTTCATACCCCAAAGAGATTATAGGGGAAAAGACATGTACAAAAATATTTATAACTGCTCTCTTTGTGGTAGCAAAAAACTGGAAAATGAGGATATGCCCTTCAATTGGGGAATGGCTGAACAAATTGTGGTATATGCTGGTGATGGTATATTATTGTGCTCAAAGGAATAATAAATTGGAGGAATTCTATGTGAACTGGAATGACCTCTAGGAACTGATGCAGAGTGAAAGGAGTGGAACCCGGAGAACATTGTACACAGAGACTGATACACTGTAGGAACATAGAATGTCATGGACTTCTGTACTGGAAGCAATGCAATGACCCAGCACAATTCTGAGGGATTTATGGAAAAGACGCTAACCACATTCAGAGGAAGAACTACAGTAGTGGAAACATAGAAGAAAAACAACTGCTTGAACACATTGGTTGATGGAGACATGATTTAGGATGTAAACTCTAAATGGCCACCCTAGTACAACTATCAATAATATGGAAATAGGTCTTGATCGCTGACACATAAAGAAATCAGTGGAATTGTACATCAGCTATGGGGGATGGAGAGAGTAAGAACATGAATCATATAACTATGAAATTTTTTTTTCTGAAAAAAAAGCTCAATGTTTGCTTTCTTCTGCTGGTGACTTTCTAGGCCAATGGCCTTAAATGTCACCATCTACCTCCTGACAACCACACTTTAAGGGATTTACAGGGAGGACTATCAACTCTGGTATGACGGTTTGCCAAGCTCTTTCCAGAGCTGCTTATCCCTTTTGGTGTCTACCTTGTTATGATGATAATAACAGATAGTTTGGAGAAGCAGATAAATGTTTTCAGGGTCAAATAGATCTTTAAGTTAAGAGCCAGAGATTGACAGGCTACATTGAGGAAAGGAGGGGGTAAAACACTCCTGATTCTCAAACCCCTCCTCCTCTAACTGCTTCTGCTTCAGTTGGTAATGAAGACAGGAATAAGATTCTTCTGGTGAGTTTCTGTTATGGCTGAAACCCCAATAATGTTTCTTTCTTAAATTTATATTCCTCTCAGGTCAGTTAGAGGAGATATAACAGCTAGCTATCTAACTGTTGAGGACAGAGGAGATCTTTAAACTGGCAGCCAACAGGATACAAACTAAATATACAGACTGAATTGTAAGTATCTTCCCAAATAATTATCAGGCACAAATTTTAAGGTAAAGAGTTATATTAGGAATTAACAAGGAAAATTATAGAAATCAATGAAGGGTTTAGGATAAAGGAAAGGTGACCCTGAACTGTAAAATTGATGTCCCCTTCCCCCTCCTCACTGGAGGAGAGGAAGCATTTAACTAAAACTGGATTTCTTGCTATTGATAAATATTTTACTCTCTAATTGCTAAGTAATTATATAATTATATTAATGAAAAATAGTAATGACAAATAGGCTAACCCTATGAGTAGAAACTACTGGCTTAAGCTACAATGGTTTCTCAGGAGAAACCCCAAGTCAGGAGAATCAAGCAGAGTGTCTGCTTACATCCCATCCCACAAATTAACTGTCTTCAACCATTCTCAACTGCCCCTCACCCAAAGTTCTCCAGGGGGGTCCCCTGGAATTCTGGGTGAGGCTCACCCTGTACCTTTGCAGGGATTCCATGCTTTGCATCTGCACAATTTTTCTCACAGTGGCCATAAAGGTGGCTGAAGCAGATGCTGTGGAGTGCTTAGAGCTTGGTCAGACATCAAAGATAATAAGGTCATCCATTCAATCCTGGGTCATTGTCAATTGTCTTGACTTTTGTCTTACAAAGGAACTTTGATGACTATGGAAGGGAGTGAGGAAGAAGACTTAGTGATACCATTGATCCTCTTCAGAAAGAATGAAGAATAATTACCACCACATCACCATCAGCCTATACTACATAAGCATGATGAACGTCCATTTTATCAAGTGGATTCAGGACACAATTTTTAGGATTTCTCCTCATCCTATAACCTATGAAGTTCACTCTTCCCAATAACTATAGCTTCCCATCTCCTCATTCCTCCTAGTAGTTAGGGAGATGGGGAACAGCAGCTGGATATTATAAATGTTAACCCAATTGTATTGTCAGGATGTACCTCCTCTCCCTTGTCCTTGTGAACCTGCACCCACTACAATGGACCATCTTTGTACTCCTTTCTCTCCTATGAATTTTCTGAGTTCAAGCTAGTATTTTTAATTTCTTCTTCAGTTTTCTTTCTCTCTCTATCTCTGTCTCTCTCATTCTTCTCTCCCACTCCATTCTATTTCTTCATTTTCTTTTCTTTCTCCCCTCCCCCATCATAAGATGAAACTCTTTTAAGTGAAATATAAAGCTTAAATGAGGATAATATTGTTATATTACTGAAGAGGAGGTTTTTTTTTGTCTCTGACCATTTTCCTCTTTCCTAAGTAAAAGTCAACTTTAATTTTTCTCCCTCTACCAAACCCCTTGTCCCACTTGTTTGCTAGAGAATAACTTTAGTCTGTCTTTACTTGTTTCATTGGGGGGAAAAAAGAAAATACAAATAAAATTCAAACTTAAGAACATTTAATTTCCACATAGAAAATGATTATTTCCTTTGCCTAATGTTTCTAATTCAGTCTCAAATTGGGGATTGAACTTTATGGATTCTCTTGCCTCTCCAAGTTCTAAATGTATGATTCTATGATCTTAAATAGGTTTTCATATTTTTGGTGAAGGGAGTTCTTAAACAGAGTTTCTCACACTGAAGATTGCAGTTCTTTCATTATTTACCTTGTAATAACTAGTATTTATTTTATAATTTGCCTTAAGGTTTATTTAACAAGTATTCTCATATCCTCATAATAACTCTTATAAATATTTGGAAAATGAGGTTACCCATGGTCATATAGCAAGTAGGTGCTGAAGATTATATTACAGTTATGTTCTTCTGAATCTAGGTCCAGTGGTCAATGTATTGTGACACCAAGCATACTATTTATTGTAGTTCTTTGTATATTTTTAAATTCCCCTGCCAGACCCTCACCTCCATGAAAGAAGGTCCTATAATTTATCGAATTCATACCTCCATCATTTCCTAGCCTAGTCCTCAGCACATAGTAGGTGTTTTAAAATTACATTTCAATTTAAGCTTGACATTTGAATTTGAATGAAAAAAGCATCAACATTTCAGAAAGAAGATTTATTTTAAAAAGGAGAGAATAAAATTTAAAAAGTAGATGATGGAGAGAATATAGTAAACAACTGAGAAAAAGGTGATGACGAGTACAAACAAGAAAACAAAAAAAGAAAATTGAAATGATGGGACAGTTTAAGGAAGAGTCCATAAAAGGGTGACACTATTGTTGGAATGCAGTATAAAAGTGGTTTAGTATATAGGGAGAGACATGCTTAATCTGTGCTGTACCGTTCATTTGGCAGGATGGTTCAAATAGATGGGAAAGCATATTGTAAGCATGCGTATTAGATCATAGGTGTTCATTTTTCTTGGAAGGTGGCACATCTATTCTATTAGACAATTACATAATGTTATACTGCTTGTGCTTGCTTGAGATTATTTTCCCTTTAGAACTGAAGTCAAATTATGAATTATCACAGCCATCCTAAATCATGTGGGCTTTTTATTATTTCTATCCCTAAGGAACAAAATCTTTTCCACAGAGAGAAGTGAGCTCCTGCTTACTTTGAAGCTTTCTATAGCATTTTTTTCTGCAGGGGGCCTTAATTTCATGGTTGCTAATGGTTGACTACATGGTTTTTCTACAACTACCACAGGATTCAGTTTTCAACAGATGCCCAATGTGTTGAATAAAAAAGCTTGTATTGGCAATTTACAAAGCCCCAAAGACCATGTTGCATTTTTTATGACTGTTTTTCTAAATTTGCTTTTTTACCATGAAAGAGATAGATAAAAAGGTTTTTTCCACTTCTGGGAGCCATCCATGCCTGGAATGAAGGATGAAGGTGTAACCTTGGAACTGGGAAGAACTAAGATCAAATCCTACCTATAAGACACATTAGTTTTATTGCTATGGACAAATATTTGAACCTTTCTTCACCTCTCAAGAAATATTCTATGTCTATGACTTTCAATCTTGTAGTTGAATCACATTACTGGTGCTATGGGGAAATCACCAAACCTCTTAAAGCACTGAAAAAGGACCCTCTCCTGCCTCTTAAAGAGACAGAGGGAGAGATTAAGAAAATCTCTTTAACACTGAGAAGGATTTCAATATTAAGAGTATGCCCTGTACTTAGAATTTCTTACTACCATGAAATCACAGGTATGAATACAAACAAAAAGACATACCTTCCTAGGATATAATGGTATTATTGATTTGTGGCTTGAATGATGGGTTTGGAATCGGGAAAATCTGTGTTTAATTTCTGGTTCTCATTTTTTTAAACATTTATTAATATTCATTTTTAACATGGTTACATGATTCATGCTCCTACTTTCCCCTTCACCCCCCCCCCACTCACTCCCTATCCATGGCAGACACACATTTCCACTGGTTTTAACATGTGTCAATGATCAAAACCTATTTCCAAATTGTTGATAGTTGCATTGGTGTGGTAGATTTGAATCAAAATCCAAAATCATGTCCACCGCATCCCATGCGTTCAAGCAGTTGTTTTTCTTATAATTTTCCTCTCCTGCACTTCTTCCTCTGAATGTGGGTAGCGTTCTTTAGCATAAATCCCTCAGAATTGTCCTGGGACATTGCATTGCTGCTGGTACAGAAGTCCATTACATTCGATTTTACCATATTTTATCAGTCTCTGTGTACAATGTTTTCTGGCTCTGCTCCTTTCACTCTGCATCAGTTCCTGGAGGTCTCTCCAGTTTGCCTGGAACTCCTCCAGTTTATTATTCCTTTTAGCACAATAGTATTCCATCACCAGCATATACCACAATTTGTTTAGCCATTCTCCAATTGAAGGGCATGCCCTCCTTTTCCTGTTCTTTGCCACCACAAAAAGCACAGCTATAAATATTTTCATACAAGTCTGTTTATTTATGATCTCTTTGGGGAATAAACCCAACAATGGTATGGCTAGATCAAAGGGCAGGCATTCTTTTATAGCCCTTTGAGCATTGTTCCAAATTGCCAGCCATAATGGTTAGATCAGTTCACAACTCCACCAGCAATGCATCCATGTCCCAATTTTGCCACATCCCCTTATTCTCATTCATTATTCTCCCTTTCTTTCATTTTAGCCAATCTGCTAGGTGTGAGGTGATACCTCAGAGTTGTTTTGATTTGCATTTATCTAATTATTAGAGATTTAGAACACTTTCTCATGTGCTTATTGATACTTTTGATTTCTTTTCCTGAAAATTGCCTATTCATGTCTCTTGCCCATTTATCAATTGGGGAATGGCTTGATTTTTTATACAATTAATTTAACTCCTTGTATATTTGAGTAATTAGACCCCTGTCGGAGTTTTTTGTTATAAAGATTTTTCCCAATTTGTTGTTTCCCTTCTGATTTTGATTACATTGTTTTTGTTTGTAAAAAAGATTTTTAGCTTAATATAATCAAAACCATTTAATTTACATTTTGTAATTTTCTCTAACTCTTGCTTGGTTTTAAAACCTTTCCTTTCCCAGAGATTTGACAGGTATACTATTTTGTGTTCACTTAACTTATTTATAGTTTCCCTCTTTATATTCAAGTCATTCACCCATTCTGAATTTATCTTGGTGTAGGGTATGAAATGTGGATCTAAACCTAATCTCTCCCATATTGTTTTCCAAATTTCCCAGCAGTTTTTGTCAAATAGTGGATTCATGTCCCAAAAGTTGGGCTCTTTGGGTTTATCATAGACTGTCCTGCTGATGTCATTTATCCCAAGTTTATTCCACTGACCCTCCTTTCTGTCTCTTAGCCAGTACCATATTATTGTTTTGATGACTGCTGCTTTATAATATAGTTTAATATCTGGTACTGCTAGGCCCCCTTCCTTCACATTTTCTTTCATTATTTCCCTTAATATTCTTGATCTTTTGTTATTTCTAATGAAATTTGTTATAGTTTTTCCTAATTCAGTAAAGAAGTTTTTTGGTAGTTTGATAGGTATGGCACTAAATAGGTAAATTAATTTGGATAGAATGGTCATTTTTATTATGTTAGCTTGTCCTACCCATGAGCAATTAATGGCTTTCCAATTGTTGAGATCCAGTTTTATTTGTTTGGAAAGTGTTTTGTAGTTGTTTTCGTATAATTGCTGTGTTTGTTTTGGTAGATAAATTCCTAAGTATTTTATATTGTCTAGGGTGATTCTAAATCTTGTTTCTCTTTCTACCTCTTGCTGCTCTAATGTGTTGGAAATATATAGAAATACTGATGATTTATGTGCATTTATTTTGTATCCTGCCACTTTGCTAAAGTTGTTGATTATTTCTACCAGCTTCTTAGTTGATTCTCTAGGATTTTTTAAGTATACCATCATATCATCTGCAAAGAGTGATAGCTTAGTCTCTTCATTGACTATTTTGATACCTTCAATTTCTTTTTATTCTCTAATTGCTACTGCTAGTGTTTCCAGTACTATGTTGAATAGTAGAGGAGATGATGGGCATCCTTGTTTCACTCCTGATCTTATTGAGAAGGCTTATAATTTATCCCCATTGCATATGATGCTTGTTGATGGTTTTAGGTATATAATGTTTATTATTTTTAGGAAAAGTCCTTCTATTCCTATACTTTTCAGTGTTTGTGTTTTCAATAGGAAATGATGCTGTATTTTGTCAAAGACTTTTTCAGCAACTATTGAGATAATCATATGATTTTTGTTTGTTAGACTATTGATATGGTCAATTATGTGGATGGTTTTCCTAATGTTGAAACATCCTTGCATTCCTGGAATAAATCCCACCTGATCATGGTGGATGATCTTCTTAATTACTTGCTGGAGTCTCTTTGCTAGTATTCTATTTAAGATTTTTGCATCTATGTTCATTAGGGAGATTGGTTTATTATTTTCTTTCTCTGTTTTTGATCTACCTGGCTTTGGAATCAGTACCATATTTGTGTCATACAAGGAATTTGGTAGGACTCCTTCTTTGCTTGTCATATCAAATAATTTGTATAGTATTGGGATTAGTTGCTCTTTGAATGTCTGATAGAATTCACTTGTGAATCCATCAGGTCCTGATGATTTTTTCTTTAATGGCTTGTTCAATTTCTATTTCTGATATGGGATTATTTAGGTATTCTATTTCTTCTGCTGTTAATCTAGGCAATTTATATTTTTGTAAATATTCATCCATATCTCCTAAATTGTTATATTTGTTGCCATATAATTGGGCAAAATAGTTTTTAATGATTGCCTTAATTTCTCCTTCATTATAGGTGAGGTCTCCCTTTTCATCTCTAATACTGTCAATTTGGTTTTCTTCTTTCCTTTTTCTTATTAGATTGACCAGTATTTTGAATTTAGTTTTCATCCAGGGATTTTTAATTTGCTCACTTTCTAGTTTTTTGAGTTGCATGCCCAATTCATTAATCTTTGCCCTCCTTAATTTGTTAATATATGCACTCAAGGATATAAATCTCCCCCTGAGTACTGCCTTAGCTGCATCCTACAGAGTTTCGTAGGATGTCTCATCATTGTCATTCTCTTCAATGGAATTGTTGATTGTTTCTTTGATTTCTTCTTTGACTGGTTTTGGAGAATCATATTGTTTAATTTCCAATTGGTTTTTGATTTGCCTGTCCAGGTGCCCTTACTAATTATTATTTTTATTGCATTATGATCTGAGAAGGTTACACTTATTATATCTGCTCTTTTGCATTTGTTTGCAATGTTTCTATGCCTTATTACATGGTCAATCTTTGTGAATGTACCAGGTGCAGCTGAAAAGAAGGTGTATTCCTTTTTGTCCCTATTTATTTTTCTCCACATATCAATTAAATCTAATTTTTCTAGGCCTTCATTCACCTCTCTTACCTCTTTCTTATTTATTTTTTGGTTTGATTTATCTAGATCTGAAAGAGGAATATTTAGATCTCCCACTATTATGGTTTTACTATCTACTTCCTTCTTGTGCTCTGCCAGTTTCTCCTTCATGAATTTGGATGCTATGCCACTTTGTGCATATATATGGAGCAGTGTTATTTCCTCATTGTTTATACTGCCATTAATTAGGATGTATTGACCTTCCCTGTCTTTTTTAATCATATCTATTTTTACTTTGGCTTTGTCAGAAATCATAATAGCCACTCCTGCCTTCTTTTTCTCATTTGATGCCTAAAAAATTTCGCACAAGCCCTTAACCTTAAACTTGTGTATGTCCACCCGCCTCATATGTGTTTCTTGTAGACAACATATGGTAGGATTTTGGTTTCTAATCCACTCTGCTATTTGCTTCTGTTTTATGAGCAAGTTCATCCCATTCAAATTCAGAGTTATAATTATCAGTTGTGCATTCACTGGCATTTTTGTTTCCTACCCTAGACCCACCCCTTCTTCTTAAACTATTTTCTTTTAAACCAGTGGTTTGCTTTGATCTGGTATCCCTTGTCCCCTCCTTTGATTAACTTCCCTTTCTACCCCCTCCCTTGTTATTCCCCTCTTTTTATTTTTAAAGGCCTAATAAATTCCCTCCCCTTTCTTCTCCCCTCCCTTTTTTATCTCCCCACTCCCCTGCTCCCCTTGGTTTATCCCTTCTGACTCTCCCAGTAGGGTTAGATAGAGTTTTTTATCCCAATGGATAATGTAGCTACTCTTCCCTCTCCGGGTTGATTACACTGAGAGTAAGGTTTAAATATTACCTCTTAATGCTCTCTTCCTCTCCTTCTTATGCTAGTATTTGTCCCCTCCCCTTCCCATGCCCTCTTTGTGTGTAATAGAATATCCTATTTTTCTTATTCACTCAAGATTCTCTTGGTGTCCCCTGCTATTCACCCCCTCTTTCACACATCCCCCATTTCATCTTAGACCATTTGGTATTCTTTCTTCTCCCTATGAATTATTCTTAAGATTGCTATGAAGTGAATACTATAATAGTGAATAGAGTTCACTACGGAGAATTATACATAGCATTTCTCCACATAGCAATACAGATAATTAGTTCTTATTGAAGCCCTTAAAGAGGCAAATTCAAAAAAATTATGAGTTTTCTTTCTTTCCCATTTGTTTCTTATTTACCTTTTCATGTTTCTCTTTATTTTTGTGGTTGGGTATCAAACTTTCCATTTAGTCCTGGTCTATTCTGTGTGAATACTTGGAAATCTTCAATTTTGTTGAATGCCCATACTTTCCCCTGGAAGTATATAGTCAGTTTTGATAGGTAGTTGATCCGTGGTTTTAGGCCTAGTTCTCTTGCCTTTCTGAATATCGTATTCCAAGCCTTGTGGTCTTTTAGCGTGGAGGCTGCCAGATCCTGTGTGATCCTGATTGGTGCTCCTTGATATTTGAATTGTCTCTTTCTGGCTTCTTGTAATATTTTTTCTTTTACTTGGAAGCTCTTGAATTTGGCTATTATATTCCTGGGTGTTGTCCATTCTGGGTGTAGTTTAGAGAGTGATCTATGGATCCTTTCAATGTCTATATTGCTCTCTTGTTGTAGAACTTCAGGGCAATTTTGCTGAATAATTTCTTTTAGTATGGAGTCCAAGTTTCTATTAATTTCTGCTTTTTCTGGAAAACCAGTGATTCTCAAATTGTCTCTTCTAGACCTGTTTTATTGGTCTGTCACTTTCTCATTGAGATATTTCATCTTTCCTTCTATTTTATGGGTCTTTTGACTTTGTTTTATTTGTTCTTGTTGTCTTGAGAGATCATTAGCTTCTAATTGCTCAATTCTAGTGTTTAGGGTCTGGTTTTCCTTTTCAATCTGGTCATTTCTGGTGTTCAATTTGCTTATCAGTTCATTTTATTTCTGGGCCTCACTTTCCAATTGTGAAATTCTGCCTTTTAAACTGTTATTTTCTTTCCAGATCTCTTCCATATTTTTCATCATCTCTGATTTGATCTCTTCAATAACTTGTGACCAGTTTTCATTATTTTGGGAAGTTTTGGATATGATTTCTTGTTTGTTCTCCTCTGTTGTCTGGATTTTCTCAGTGTAAAATTTGTAGAGTGTTCCAGAGTTCTTCTTGATAATCTTTCTCTTCTGGGGTTCTTGGCTTGCCATTGTTAGCCCCACCCCTTCTCAGCTTTGTCCTCACACTCAGGGTCTGTCTGTGCTCTCTAAGCTCCCAAGGTCTCAGATCTCCTTGTTCTCAGGGTCGAGCCTCCTGGTCTGTCCCTCTGCCTGAGGCTCTTACAGCAGTGTCAGGGCCTGCTTCCACAGCCTTCTGCACAGGGTCCCCACTTGAAGTCCAAGCCTGAGCTCGAGATCCTTGTCCCCGCCTAGGGCAATGCCTTCACCTGCGCAGATGCCCAGGAAAGTCTGTGAGAGTTCTTTAGCCTCTTGGGGTCCTAAGTCTTGCTGCTCACCGGAACAAGCCCTGGAGCTGCCAGTGACTCAATTGGTGCCCCAAATCTGCTTTAACTCTTGTGGGCTGGCCTTGGTGCTGTGCGTAGTGTGGGGGGTGGGAGAGGGGTTTTTTCCTCTTGCGTTTTAGTGAGAGCTGTTTCACCCCTTCACAGTGTGGAAATGCCCCAATTCCACATACCTTCAATGCTGTGCCCTGTTGTGGGGTCCCTTTGTTCGTCTGGATTCATTTTTATGTCCCCTTGAGGAGTCCTGTATGCTTTGGAAAGGAGAAATCGAGCAGTGCTGCTCCTTACTCCGCTGCCATCTTAACCGGAAGTCTCTGGTTCAATACAAATGGTCAGGGTGTCACCTTCATTCTTCTATCCCAAGACAAATTAATAGGTGGGAAGAAGAGACATATGACATGTGGTGGAGTTTGACCCAGAGTCCATGTGGATTCAACATCAATGATATGACAAAGTGGTAACAGAAGCAGCAGAAGCTGAAGGTGTTTTCAAGTCGGAGATAATAAGGGAACCAGGCAATTTTTAAGGAAAAAAAATTCTTGTATTCAATAGGTATCAGAGCCCCTGAGGAACAATTTTTTTAGATTACAGAGGATCAGGAGCCCTGAATAACAATATTTCTTCTATTTCCACTGGAGCAATGCCCTAAAAATAGTATTCCCTTAAGCCAAAAGGAAGAAGGGATGTTAGAGAACAGTATCAATTGTAATCCCAAGGAATCCAGGGCTCTTCTTGGGTAAAGACTAGAAAATAGAGTGAAAGAGAGAAGTCAAGTCTCTCCCCAGACCACAAGATTTTGGAACCATCAAAGACTTCCAAAATTCTAAAACTAACTCTGAAAACAGCAATGTGAAAAAAATATGATCTTTTAATTTTGTTTTTAGCTTCTGTTCTTCCAGACTTCAGTGCGTTTATGTATATGTTGCATCTGTTATTCACTCTCTTTTTGGGCACATGAACCAAAACAATGACAAATAGTGTTAAGAAGTTAAGGAGGATTTGAACTGAGAAGAGACTAGGAATATTCTTGATTAAGAAACCATTAGTAGCTTGGAAGAGAACTGTTTCCATTAAGTAATGGGATTGGAAATGTTATAGAGGTAGAAGTAATTTTTTTTAAACCCTTGTACTTCGGTGTATTGTCTCATAGGTGGAAGAGTGGTAAGGGTGGGCAATGGGGGTCAAGTGACTTGCCCAGGGTCACACAGCTGGGAAGTGGCTGAGGCCGGGTTTGAACCTAGGACCTCCTGTCTCTAGGCCTGACTCTCACTCCACTGAGCTACCCAGCTGCCCCAAGGTAGAAGTTATTTTTAGAAAACTCTCAGGCCAACCTTTCATTTTAAAGAGGAGGAAACTGAGGCAGGGCCAAAGTGGTCAAGTGACCTTCCTATCATTTCATTATATATTTGGTAAGTGGTAGGGATGGATTTGAAACAACATAGCTAATTAGCAGTAAAAAACCAGTCCAAATTCAAGTTCTACACCCACTGTCTTTTCATATACTTCTTTCTCTTTTATGTATTCACATTTCTCTTTCCTTCCACTAATTTATCATGTCATATCTATGTTAAAGCAGTTTCTTCTCGTAACAGCTCTTTCTGTTTGATCTTCCCCATTTTTGGTCTATTTTGACTAACACATGTAGAGTATCTCTTTTCAAATAGTTTCTATAATGTAATACATTTTTTACTTTATAAAATGTGCTTTTGTTTGTCAAGCAAACACATACTTTTTGTTAATCTAAACACTGTTCTTTTACAATAAGCAACATGTATGTGTATGTGTTTACATAGTTCAGCAAATATTAAATATCCATATTGTCCATGATAAAATATGTTTCTTGGTATATCTTAAAATGATCATATTTCTATCACAGCATATTTCATCTTCATTTTGCTGGGCTCATGTATAATATTGTTAATCAAATTTCAATGTTTTAATTTTAAATCTTTTCCTCACTTTGTTATGTGTAGGTTCAAAAAGATTTACCCTATTTTCTCAAATTATCATTTCATCATTTCTTATAGCACAATAATATTCCATTACATTCATATTCCACCATTTGTGTAGCCGTTGACTAAGAGGAATCCATCATTTTATTCCTTAACTCTACAGATTGCAGGGTTTTGTCTTGTCACTGGAAAAAACTTGACTATTGTCACTTTTAAAAATTTTGATTGGGGAATTCTGGGAAGATGGCAGTATAGAAACAGCAAGGCTTCAGACCACTGTAAAGCCCTTCACCGCCAATCAAGGACAAAGGGCTCCTAGAGAACAGAAAGCCAAATACAACAACAGAACAGAGCTGGGGGATCCTCCAGCTGAACCCAACTTAAAAGGTTCGCAGAAAAAAAAGGAAAGAGGAAGATCCCAGATCCCCTCCTCCACCTAATGTGCAACTACCAATAATATGGAAATAGGTCTTGATAGATGATGCATGTTAAAACCAGTGGATATGTGTGTTGGCCTTTTGGGGATTCGGGTTTGGGGGGACGGAGAGGAGAGTAAGAACATGAATCCTGTAACTAACGATGGAAAATTTTTCTAAAAATTAAAAATTCAAAGTTGTGAAAAAAAGAATTGTAATTAACCTCTTTTCAACTTAAATTCTTTAATCACATCACATTCTACCATTTGAAATAATTTTTTCACCTGAATCATCTGTTTCATATAATTTCAGAGCTAAAAAGGATCCTAGATTTAAAGGTGACTGACACATATCTGCACAAAGTTTTCCTTCTAAAAATTAATCAATTGATCATTGACAATTGGCCATCTAGACTTCAAATGAAGACCTCCCCTGAGTGGCAATTCATGGCCTCCTGAAGTAGCCGGTTGCAATTTTCAATAACTCTAATTGTTAAGGAAGCTTTCTTTGTGGCTATTTGAAATCTAACATCTTTCAACTTTTATCCACAGAAGCATTCCTAGAAAGACCACTAGACCCAAAGAGAATGTGTCTAGTTCCAAGTGAGAGCTATTTAAATATCATCTCCATTTTGCTTTCAAAAATTTCTTCCCCACATAAAAAAGTACTAGTTTCTTCTATTTATGAATAAAAGTATTGAGATAATTTGCCTTCCAATCAGTTTCTCTTCTCTGAATATTCTCTAGCTTATCACAGTCTTTATTAAACTATTATAATCAGAATGGAACAAAATATCATAGATATGATTTTTGACTAGTGGATAGACCATGAGGTCCAGAATCAGGAAGACCTAAGTTCAAATACAGCCTTAAATGTTTACTAGTTGTGTTAATCTAGACAAGTCACTTTATTTTTGTCTCACTTTCTTCAACTTAAAAATAAAAATACCCGAAACACCAACTTCTCAGTATTGTTCTCTGGATGGAATGAGATGATGTTTATAAAGTGCTTAGTACAATCCCTGGAAGATATTAGGTGCTATATAAATACTGAGATAGTCACTTATTTGTTCTACATACTTTATTTTATTAGATCAAAAGATTAAACTAATTTTGACTATGTCAGCATATTATTTTGAATTATGCCTTTTCTTATTTAGCTCATCTGCTCTTTAGACTTACCTTTAAAATTTATGCTTCTGAAATTGATTATTGAAGCTGTATAGCATTTAATGGGCTTGGTACTCTGTCTAAAAGGTTTGCCATCACTGTTCTAGAGGCATTAAAGGATCATTAAAAGCCTATAGAGCAGGGAAATGTTATGCTTAGTATGGTGGTTTAGGATTATTGCTTTAACAGCTTTTTGGAAGGTAGATTAGATTGGTGAGAACATTAGTAAAAAAAGTTCATCAATAGTATTGATGAAAAGAAACAGGTGAAGAAGCAAGTCAATTCAATAACAATTTATTAATTTATTTAGTGACCTATTTCAGTCAAGAAATAGTATGGGGAATAAAGTTTAATTGAGATTCAGGGAGACTAGAGTGCAAGTTCTTTGACATACTGGATCAGTAGCTAAGCTTTTCTGTGTCTAAGGCAATATTCAAGACTTAAAGATGAAGAGGCAGTACTATTCTATATTGGAAGAGGTGTTTCCTCACCAGCAATTCCCTATATCAATAAAATCACAGGTCCATACCCCTAAAATGTACGAAGTAGAGATGTCAAAAATGTGGCTATAACACTCTCAAGTGCAGGCTGAACCAGATAAATACATGATTGGAAACTGGGAAATATTTAATAAAATAAATTAAAATACAAAGAAAACAGAAAACATGAATACATGGTTTTTTCAGGCAATATTTGGCCCACAGGGGGTCTTTATGTTAGGTTTAGTGGCCCTCATTTCTATTTGAGTTTGACACCATTGGTGTATAGCAATGTGCACATTTCTGAAAATCAGAAAGAAGGACTTCCATACAGTCTGCCCTTTAAGCACTAGAAAAAAATGAAAAATATCTTGATCAAATTAAAAATCCCTCTTCTGCCATAATACTCTTCTTGCACTTCCTCTCTTCCATCTTCACATTTATATATCCTGCTTGTGCTTTAAGGATCCAAATTGTGTATTCAGGTTTCAATGGATATAACATTTCATGCTGGTTTGCTAATTTGTTTGTTTGTTTTTCCTGTTGTATTTGAGCAATTTAATTTAGGATTTGTCCAAGGGCCCAATGAGTATGTTATTTGTAGGTTGAATAAATGAAGCATCTCCTGAAAAATTAGTGTAGGATGTAATCTTGGCACAAGTATTCTTCTTGCCACGGAAGAAATACTAACAAGGCATTACAGGGCATTCATTGCTTTTGTAACCAACTAGAAAAGGGAAATAAAGCTAATTATAAAAGTAATAACATTCAAAAACTTTTATTCTCTTCAGATTACATGAAAAGGGATGAAAATAATGATCCAGTGGATTATGGATCTAAGTCCAATTCATCTATGAATATTTTTTATTCATGTTAAAGATAAGACCTGAAGTGTCCACAGAGATCAGTAGATCTAACACATTTTTTTAAGAGATGAGAATAGAAAATCAGGAATTACAAGAGTTTAAGTAAATTCTGAAAAAAATTGTACATCATAGTGGTAAACCTCAAAACAACAACCCTGGGCTCCTGGGTTTCTAAGTAGAGTTCAATTTCTACTTCTCGTGATAGCTCTATGATCTCATCCAATTTTCCATGACCAATTTTTTGCCTTTGTGGTGAAAAGATAAGGTGGTATTCTATTTCACTCATCTCCTGCCTGGAATAGAATATTCTATCAAATCCCCATTTAGGTATCTAGCCTTGGGGAAAGAGAAATAATATAATTTCTTTAGCTTCTAGTACTTGCTGCTTTTATTGAACTGCCTAAAGCCCCGGAATATCTCCAAACCCCTAAAGACTATGAAAACTTATCTAAATTCTCTCCTTAGTGACTGAAAAAACTCTTCTGCTGTGCTTCATGGAATTCCTACTCCATACATAAGAAATATGTTTATCATAAATATTTTTTTTTCTTTTTCTACTCCATCCACTTTCTGACTCTAGATGAAACCTGGTTCCCCCTTTAGGATCCAACCTCCCTAGCTACCCTTTTCATCACTGATGGCATTGTTGTACATTATCACTTCTAAGTTCACTCTGTGCTACCTTCACTCACTAATCCCACCATGTTTGAAGTTCATTTTATCTGCATCTACCATTCCATCCAAATTCTGGTAAGTGTTGTCTATCTACCTTCTGAATACTCATCCAGAATATTTCCTCAGTGACTTAGAGATATGTGCTACCATCTTTCTCTCCTGCTTAACTGTGCTTTTCATCCCAGTAGACTTTGACTCATTGAAATGTCCCGAAAATTTCTAACCTCCCAGTTCCTCATCTCATTCATTTTCCATGGCATACTCATCTACCCTTTCTCAGCCACACATAAGGATCTTCATACCCTTGATTTTCTTATCACCAACAGATGTTCTGCTTCCACATTGATGGACTTTGAAATTCCCTTATGAAATTCCAATCTTGTTTTTCTACCTCTCCTCCTGTCTTCCAATACCAAACCCTGCTCCTTGTCTACACTGTGAACTTCAATCCCTTTATTCATCAATCTCTCCCAGACCATCATGTCTACAGTGCCTACATCCTCCCCCTTTCTTCCTTCTGACCTTTAGGAAAAGCTATTCTACTTTATACTATCTTCTTCTCTTGGGTTCTTTGCTCATTTATCATATCACAGTTTTTGTCCTTAAAAGCCTCAGGTTTGGATCACTTCCATTGTCCACTGCCTTTACACCTATGCTCATTTACTTTTGTAAATTGTGAACATTCTCTATTCCTTTGATCAAACACTATCTCTTAGCCAATATCACATTGCTTTAATGATTTTTTCTTTGTGGTGTAGCTTGAGATCTGGTACTGCTACATCACCTTCACTTTTCCCCCTCATGAATTCTTTTGGTATTCTTTTTTAAATTTATTTTAATTTTATTGATTAATTATGAAAATTCTCTCATGGTTATATGATTCATATTCTTTCCCTCCCATCCTTCCACCCACCTCCCATATCCAACACTCAATTCGACTCTGTTTTACATGTGTCATTGATCAAGACCTATTTTCCTTTGATATTCTTGATATTTTTGTTTCTCCAGATGAATTTTGTTATCATTTTTTCTACCTCTACAAAGTAATTCTTTGGCAATTTGATTGGTGTCCATCTCCTTTCTGCAGTCATTTCCATTGCCTCTTCCCATTTGTGAAATGCTAACTCTTATTATCTATGCCTGTTGGTTTTCCCAGATTCCTCCATTTTCTAGCAAAAATCCATTTTAGAAGATTCTATCCCCAATCCCTTTTAATTCTAGTGTCTTTTTCTATTTTTTAAATTTATCCTGTATATAGGTTGTTTGCACACACTTATTTGCAAATTGTTTCCCTCATTAGACCATGAGCTCCTTAAGAGCAGGACCTCTCATTTTTCCTTTATAAAAGTATCTCCAGTGCTTAGTACAGTGCCTAGCATGTAGTAGGCACCTAATAAATATTTATTGACTGACTGAGGTAAAACTGCTCACAGTATTGTGTGATGATTTTGAGAGAATAAAGAGGTTTCTATGCACTGATATTTGGGTATTGCATAGGGTTTTATGGTTGTTTGGGGAGCAGGGCCTGGGAATGCTGCAAAGGGTAAAATGATAACTCATGCAGGAGATAATAAAGATTTTTCTGTCACTGCATCCTAATCTGCTGAGTAGGCTGCATGACAGAATTAAAGTACATGCTCAGTCACTAGTCATGGATATATAACAGAGACCTGGAATTACAATATACTGTAGAAAGCATCATAATGGGTTATTGCTCTTGAGAGACACATAGACTCCTCAAGCTCCTAATTAAACAATGGAATCCTACCTATATCAATGACTGGCTAAATGCTAAATGCTTGTTTGTCTGATAATATTAAAAAAAAATAAAAACAAACCCTTCCATATAAGGCTAGCCTGGTAGAGAGAATACCTTTTAGGTTCCCATTGTACTACTATTACTAATGACCTGGATGCCTTGCTATGGGGAACTCAGTACCTGGGGAGCTATAATGATCTATATATAATATAATCCTTTTAAGTGTCTATATGTTTCCTTATAATTCTTAAAAACTAAAGGTTCTTGTTTTTTCTTTTTTCTGTTTTTTTCCTCTCCCTCTCTTTCTTTCTCCCTTCTTTCTTCCTCTTCATTTTCCTCTTTTTTGTAAGCTCCTTCTCTGCAAAAGAATTAAAAATTTTAAAATAAAGTACATGACAATAATTAAGCAAATTATGACTTATGAACATAACGGAACATTAAATCACAGTGCACATGAAGATTACAGAGAACCTTAGGGAAACTGATGAGTACTGATATCAAGTGAAGTAAGCAGAAATCATAAAACAATATACATGATGATTACATAAATACATGAATAAAAAAATAAAGAGTAATTACCATAGTACAAACTAGAACACTTTGCAAGTATAATAAAAAATATTGCTGCTTTCTTTCGCTTTACAAAGGTCAAGAAATGTGAGTGTGGATCAATACATGTTCTGTCATATACAAATGATGCTTTAATTTGGGTGAACTGCTTCTCTTTCTCTCTTCCTCTATCTCCATCTCTTTGTCTCTATTTTTCTGTCTCTGTCTCTTCCTATGCCTCTCTTTATCTTTATTCATCTCTTTCTCCCTTTCTCTATCTCTCTCTTTGTCTCTGTCTCTTTGATGTTATCCCTTTAGACTTTCAATGATTGTTCTTTGGAGCACAGAAGGGGAAGTGATATGTTTGGGTATGAAGGGGATATAAAAATAAATGATATCAATATTTTCTTTCAATGAATATATCAGGGGTGACATCTTGAGAAGTCATGACTCTAATAACTAGCTGGTATAGAGAGCCAGTATATATGCCCTAAATAAAATAAACTCTTTGAAAATAGACGGACTGCTATGGTTTTTCAATATTTAAAAAAAAATTCTTTGACAGGTACTTTACTGATGTAAGAAAGCTTCAAGGACAATTTATTGGATGGCCAAAAGCTTCTTGGGGAATTTCCTCTCCTATACCAAGGAATGTAGGCTCATGTTTCAATAGCAGCTATCATTGTTGTCCTTCTGTTCTGCCACAATTTGTCATGGTGCATTCTTACCTAAGCTTTCTCATTATTGTCATTGCTGACAACAGCTGCCACTATGCCATTTATGCCTTCAAAACTCACGGTGGCAGCATTATCAAAGTTACAAGAATTAGCTACAAATGACAAGAATCTGTGTTTTATTCTTGTAAAACATCTAGCTCAGAACCAGCAAATCCTTGAATGATTCCAAAAAGTCAAACACTGTAGGGAGTCGTGTGCTGACCAGCTTGGTCTGATAAAGTCATTTGTGCCCACTGAGGACTGCGATGACTTCCCAGGGATGATAAGCCTATCTTTGCTAACAGAGAGATAGATATCAGGGCTACAGAAATGGAGCTGTTGACACCAAACCACAAGAGAGCCTGCCAGCTTCTAGATGAGGTTTGAAAAGTGTCCAATAAACTTCCAGTGAAATGATATTTTAAACTCATTATAGTTTTTGGCTTTGACTTCAAGTTTATTTTCTCTTTATGGGATTTTTAAAAACAGCTACTGGACCACATAACAATGTGTATCAATCAAAATAATTATATCTTTGGGCGAATATCCTGTCTGCCACAGAAGTTCTGGTCTGATGACTCCTCGTGGCTTGGTTATTATGTTTTGTTCAGGAAGGCTATGAAAACGGAGCATAACCTCTTCCCAATTTTATCAAGATGGCAAAGCTTTGCATGTCTAGAAAAGGACTATGTACTTCTTTGATGAGGACCAAAATGGACAAAAACAAACAATCGTATATTCTTCAAGGAACAGGGCAGCTAGGAGGCAAGACTGATACAGCACCAGTCCTGGAGTCAGAAAGATTTATCTCCCTGAGTTGGAATCTGGTCTCAGACAGTTAAGTCATAATATCCCGGGCAAGTCATTTAACTCTGCTTACCTTACTTTCTCCATCTATGAAATGAGCTGAAGAAGGAAATGGTAAATCACTCAAGTATCTTTTCCATGAAAAATTGAGTACAAAAGAGTTGAAATGATTGAACAACAATAATTTGAAAAACAGCCTCACTAATTTCTGAATGACTCATGACAACAGCTTGGATACTCGGTGTTTTTTTTTTTTTTTTGATGTTTTGGTTTATTTATTTATTTGTTTGTTTGTTTATATATTTATTTATTTTGCCAGGACTCATAAAATAAGAAAAAGAACACATAAAACCCAGAGTCCAATATGATCACAAGATGGGATAATTGTGGCTTAAAAAAGATTTGAGAACATTACAAAACACAGAGTGTAATGATTTTCTATAACCATAAAGTCAATTATTCGTACTTAGCATGTAATCTTATTACTTGCTGCCAATGGATAGACTGTTGGAAGTATTGAGTCATAACAAGATCATCTTCCTCATTTTAAATAAGAGACAGCCAAGATGAAGTAGTAATCTGAGAGTTAGGAAGCCTGGGTTCAGTTCTTAATTCTAACTTGTACCTGTTGGTTGATTCCAGGTAAGTCTTTTTAAATCTTATTCTAGATATGTCTAAGACAATCATAAGTTTTTTTTTTTTTACTTTTTAAATTTTTTAACATTTAATAATATTTATTTTTTAGAAAAGTTACCATGGTTACATGACTCATGCTCTTACTTTCCCCTTCACCCCCCCCAAGAACTCCCACCCCCATGGCTGATGCACATTTCCACTGGTTTTTTAACCTGTGTCATTGACCAAGACTTATTTCCAAATTGTTGATAGTTGCATTGGTGTGGTTGTTTCGAGTCTACATTCCAAATCCTGTCCGCCTCAACCCAAGTGTTCAAATAGTTGTTTTTCTTCTGTGTTTCCACTCCTGTAGTTCTTCCTCCGAATGTGGGTAGCGTTCTTTTCCAAAAATCTCTCAGAATTGTCCTGGGTCATTGCATTGCTGCTAATACAGAAGTCCATTACATTCAATTTTACTACAGTGTATTGGTCTCTGTGTACAGTGTTCTTCTGACTCTGCTCCTTTCACAATTCCTGGAGGTCTTTCCAGTTCACATGGAATTCCTCCAGTTTATTATTCCTTTGAGCTCAATAGTATTCCATCACCAGCATATACCACAATTTGTTTAGCCATTCCCCAATTGAAGGGCATACCCTCCTTTTCCAGTTCTTTGCCACCACAAAAAGCACAGCTATAAATATTTTTGTAGAAGTCTGTTTATCTATGATCTCTTTGGGATACAAACCCAACCATGGTATGGCTGGATCAAAGGGCAGGCATTCTTTTATAGCCCTTTGAGCATAGTTCCAAATTGCCAGCCAGTATGGTTGGATCAGTTCACAACTCCACCAACAATGCATTAATGTCCCAATTTTGCCATATCCCCTCCAGCATTCATTACTCTCCCCTTCTGTCATTTTAACCAATCTGCTAGGTGTGAGTGATACCTCAGAGTTGTTTTGATTTGCATTTCTCTAATTATTATGGATTTAGAACACTTACTCATGTGCTTATTGATACTTTTGATTTCTTTATCTGAAAATTACCCATTCATGTCCCTTGCCCATTTATCAATTGGGGAATGGCTTGGATTTTTTATACAATTGATTTAACTCCTTGTATATTGAGTAATTAGACCCTGTCAGAGTTTTTTGTTATAAAGATTTTTCCCAATTTGTGGTTTCCCTTCTGATTTTGGCTGCATCATTTTTGTTTGTACAATAGCTTTTTAATTTAATATAATCAAAACCATTTATTTTAATTTTGTAATTTTCTCTAACTCTTGCTTGGTTTTAAAATATTTCCTTTCCCAGAGATCTGACAAGTAAACTATTCTGTGTTCACTTAACTTATTTATAGTTTCCCTCTTTATATTCAAGTCATTCACCCATTCTGAATTTATCTTGGTGTAGGGTGTGAGATGTTGATCTAAACCTAATCTCTCCCATATTGTTTTCCAATTTTCCCAGCAGTTTTTGTCAAATAGTGGATTTTTGTCCCAATATTTGGGCTCTTTGGGTTTATCATAGACAGTCTTGCTGATGTCATTTACCCCAAGTTTATTCATTCCACTGATCCTCCCTTCTGTCTCTTAGCCAGTACCATACTGCTTTGATGGCCACTGCTTTATAGTATAGTGTAATATCTGGTACTGCTAGGTCCTCTTCTTTACATTTTTTTCATTATTTTCCTTGATATTCTTGATCTTTTGTTATTCCAAATGAACTTAGTTATAGTTTTTTTCTAATTCATTAAAGAAGTTTTTTGGTAGTTTGATGGGTATGGCGCTAAATAGGTAAATTAGTTTGGGTAGAATGGTTATTTTTATTATATTAGCCTGTCTTACACATGAGCAATTAATGGCTTTCCAATTGTTTAGATCTAGTTTTAATTGTTTGGAAAGTGATTTGTACTTGTTTTTGTATAATTCCTGTGTTTGTTTTGATAGATAGATTCCTAAGTATTTTGTATTGTCTAGGGTGATTTTAAATGGTGTTTCTATTTCTACCTCTTGCTGCTATGATGTGTTGGAAATATATAGAAATGCTGATGATTTATGTGCATTTATTTTGTATCCTGCAACTTTGCTAAAGTTGTTGATTATTTCTACAAGCTTCTTAGTTGATTCTCTAGGATTTTTTAAGTAGACCATTATATCATCTACAAAAGAGTGATAGCTTAGTCTTCTCATTGCCTATTTTGATACCTTAAATGTCTTTTTCTTCTCTAATTGCTATTGCTAGTGTTTCTAATGTTATGTTAAATAAGAGAGGTGATCATGGGCATCCTTGTTTCACTCCTGATCTTATTGGGAAGGCTTCTAATTTATCCCCATTGCATATGATGCTTGTTGATGGTTTTAGGTATTATACTGTTTATTATTTTTAGTAAAGGCCCATCTATTCCTAGATTTTCCAGGGTTTTCAATAGGAATGGATGCTGTATTTTGTCAAAGGCTTTTTCAGCATCTATTGAGATAATCATGTGATTTTTGTTTATTAGATTGTTGATATGGTCAATTATGTGGATGGTTTTCCTAATGTTGAACCATCCTTGCATTCCTGGTATAAATCCCATCTGATCATGGTGGATGATCTTCTTAATTACTTGCTGGAGTTTCTTTGCTAGTATTCTACTTAAGATTTTTGCATCTATGTTCATTAGGGAGATTGGTGTATAGTTTTCATTCTCTGTTTTTGATCTCCCTGGCTTTGGAATCAGTACCATATTTGTGTCATAAAAGGAATTTGGTAGGACTCCTTCTTTGCTTATCATATCAAATAATTTGTATAGTATTGGGATTAGTTGCTCTTTGAATGTCTGATAGAATTCACTTGTGAATCCATCAGGCCCTGGCGATTTTTTCTTAGGGAGTTCTTTGATGGCTTGTTCAATTTCTTTTTCTGATATGGGATTATTTAGGTATTCTATTTCTTCTGCTGTTAATCTAGGCAGTTTATATTTTTGAAAATATTCATCCATATCTCCTAAATTGTTATATTTATTGCCATATATTTGGGCAAAATAGTTTTTAATGATTGCCTTGATTTACTCTTCATTAGAGGCGAGGTCTCTCTTTTCACCTTTGATACTGTCAATTTGGTTTTCTTCTTTCTTTTTTATTAGATTGACCAGTACTTTGTCTATTTTATCTGTCTTTCCAAAATACTAGCTTCTAGTATTATTTATAAATTCAATAGTTCTTTTACTTTTGACTTTATTAATTTCTCCCTTGATTTTTAGTATTTCTAATTTTGTTTTCATCTGGGGATTTTTAATTTGCTTGCTTTCTATTTTTTTTTTAAGTTGCATGTCCAATTCATTATTCTCTGCACTCCCTAATTTGTTAATATATGCACTCAAGGATATAAATTTCACACTGAGTACTGCCTGGGCTGCATCCCACAGAGTTTGGTAGGATGACTCATCATTGTAATTCTCTTCAATGAAATTGCAGATTGTTTCTATGATTTCTTTTTTTACTACTGGTTTTGGAGAATCATATTATTTAATTTCCAATTAGTTTTTGATTTGCCGGTCCATGTGCCTTTCCTTATTATTATTTTTATTACATTATGGTCTTAGAAGTTTACATTTATTATTTCTGCTCTTTTGCATTTGTTTGCAATGTTTCTATGTCTTATTACATGGTCAATCTTTGTGAATGTACCATGTGTAGCTGAAAAGAAGGTGTATTCCTTTTTTTTCCTATTTACTTTTCTCCACATATCAATTAGATCTAATTTTTCTAGGACTTCATTCACCTCTCATTTCTTTCTTATTTATTTTTTGGTTTGATTTATCTAGATCTGAAAGAGGAATATTTAGATCTCCCACTAGTATGGTTTTACTATCTATTTCCTTCTTGAGCTCTGCCATTTTCTCCTTTATGAATTTGGATGCTATACTACTTTGTGCATAAATACTGAGCAGTGTTATTTCCTCATTGTTTATACTGCCTTTAATTTTTTTATATTTTTTATTTTTTAATATTTTTAATGTGTAATCAATCAGAAAACTTTAATTTAATTGATTCAAGGACTTAAAGTACCCCTGCTTAGTTCCTAGCTAACCATTAAGTAAGAGAGCTCACAAATCACTTACTAGTTCACACCCCCAAAGACCACCAGCACTTCCCTGCCTTGGGCAGTGCTAAGCAAATTGAGAGGCTGTGATTGGTTCCCATGAAGTAGGAGAGAAACAGGAAGTAAGGAGGAAAAAGGACTATAAAAGGCAAGACTAAAGGACAAGATTCACTCTTTGTTTCCTTGGTGCTTTGTCAAGGAGACCCTCCCTTTGGTGCTTTGGTGGGGCACTCTCTTCAGCTTGAGCTCTGGTAAGATTCTCAGTGGTCTTAACCTCCTGTGTGCTAAAGGCTCTCTGCAGTTTTTCAGCATCTCCTGGCTCTTTCCAATCTCAGGTTCCTAATTAGGACTTTGGATTCTGGTGAGACTGGCTTTTGGATATGCATTTGCAGTCTAGGATTTAGGGTATTTGTAGCTAGGTGATTTTTTTCTATTTTTTTCCTATATTTCATATCTCTACCCAGTTGCAAATAAAGCTGCTAACAGTTTTTCTGAATTAAGGATTAATATTTTATGATTGGTTATCACAATTTTATTTTTGTAACTCTCATATTTAGTCAAATCTAATTTTAAATCTTATAATCTCAACTACCAGGTCTCCTCTTTTGCCCATTTTTTCTAATTCTCTCATTGTTAGTCATCTATACGCCTCAAATAACTTGAGGTTTATTTTGTATATAAATTGCATTTATATATTTTTGTATAGTTTATATTTCCACAGGAGAATAAGTTCTTTGAGGAGAGAGAATGTTTACTCTTGGATTTGTAATGTAGTAAGCAATTAATAACTGCTTCCTACCTTTAAATGAATTGTATCACTCCCAAACAAGTGATTCATGCATTATGTTTGGACAAGTTTTTCATATACTCTTATTCATAGGTAATATTGGTTAGATTATCAGGAAACCTTACAAATTCTCATATGTAAACCCCCTTATGTGGAAGAGATTGTTTTTTCCGTCCCTCATGAGAAGGAGAAGAAATTGGAGTAAAATAACTGACTTTTAAAATCATATTGTTTTTCTTTTTTGGACTAACAAAGCCAGGATTTAAAAAAAAAAGAGCCTGGGTACAACATTTCAAAGATTTATAATAGAGAACTTCCTTGCTTTCCTCAAACAAAGGGGGGGAGGATGGAAATTGAAAGAATTCACTTATCACCTGGTGAAAGAGATACAAATTAAAAACTTGTAGGAATATGTTAAAAGAGAATGGGGTGAGAGGACACACACACACACACACACACACACACACACACACACACACACACACACTGACCTCTGTGAGAGTGCTACTAATAGAAGGGCTGTGCCTCTCCCCACCTGAAGGGCTCTGCTGGACTAAGCCTGCCAACCTGTCTCCTTTCAACAGTTGCCCAGGCAGGGAACCACTGAGAAGTTGTGTGTGTTGTCAGCTTCTCTAGTTCCTCAACCTGGGGTTGGTCTGAATGTTGATAAGGGCTATTAATGCTCTGATTAGATAAAGCTATGAGTCTGATTGCATGACTATCTTCCCCTTCCTAATGGCTTTAGATGTATTCACCACTCAGGAAAAGTACTTCAGTCTTTGACTTGGTATCAAACAACTGTATTTAATTCTGGCTTAACAGAGTTAGGAAAAAGGGAAAGGATGGAGGATCTGGGAATGCTATTGCTAATTATCTAAGGAGATGATCAAAACTATAGAGGTTGCTGGACAGGTAGAGGCTGGAGGTTCTTCACCCTCTCGCTAACTCTGGCTTGACTGGGCCAGAGCCAAGCCAAAGAATAGGGAAGGCTGTTGATGATCTAGAATGACCATGGTACTGCTCTTTCTCAGCTCTATTGATAGTCAATATAACAGCTTTCTAGGTCTCTCAGGCAAGAAAGTTAAATTGCATGTATAGAGCTACCCTCCTTCTCTGGAACCTCCCGCCACCCAAGATTGCTCCAGACTGAGCACTCTTGTCCTGAGCATGATGGGTAATTATAGGGTTGGCTCCAACTGACTTTTGGTCCTGGCTCATGGCACTTGGGTACATTCAGAAGTCTCCAACTGACGATCTTGTCACTGAAAGTGGTGTCCACCTTGTCCCAGAAATTCATTATAACAACTACTATAACCAGTTCCAGAACTCTCAATCCAAAGACATAATACTTCAAAGAGCCAGAAAAATCAAATATCATGGTGTCACAGTCAGGATTACACAGAATCTGGCAGCTTCTACTGCAAAGGATGGGAATTAGATAGCCAGGAGGCTCAGTAGATAAATAATCAGGCTGGGAGACAGGAATTTCTGGGTTCAGCTCTGGTCTCAGATCTTAGCTGTGTGACCCTGTGCAAGTCACTTAATCCTGATTGCCTAGTTCAGTAATGGCAAGCCTTTTAGAGACCACATGACATGCCCTACTCCCTCCAGAGACTTTGTGCCAAATGCCCCATGCCCCCCCCCCTCCTCATATTCTCCTTACCCCAGACAGAGGAAGAAGCTCTCCCATTGGACTGCTGGGCAAAAAAAGGAAGGTGAAGTGAGGGCATTTGTGGAGAGGGGGAGTGGAGTGGCCCTAGTGCTCCCATTGGGCTGTTGGGCAGAGGGGCAGGTGAAGTGAAAAAGTGTCCTCACTGTGGTGCAGAGGGGAAAAGGAGAAGCTCCCCCAACTCCCTTTATATTTCTAACATGGAACTCAGGTGGGTGATGGCTCCCATGCCTACAGAGAGGGCTCAGCATCCCTTTTTTGGCACACAGGCCATAGGTTTGGCATCACAAACCTAGCCCTTACCAGCCTTCCACCTTTAAACAAATACTTAGTCATGATTCTAAGACAGAATGCAGAGGTTTAAAAAATTAAAGAATGGGAAAGCACTAAATAATATATTCTTTAAAGGGAAGAACCTACAACAGTGATGGTGAAACTTTTAGAGACCAAGTGACCAAAATGCATCCTCATGCTGCTTGCACCACCTTCTTACCTGAGACAGGGCAGGGAGGAAGCACTCCCATTAGGCAGTTGGGCAGAGGGGTGGTTGGTATGAAAAAAATGCTCTCAGGCAAAGAAGAGAGAAGAAAGGGAGCAGTCCCCTCCAGGAAGCATGCCATGAGTTTGCCAACACTAATCTAGGACAAAAATCAAGAATCATCTACCCAGAAAAATACTACAAGGAAAGAATTTTACATTTCATTAAATAGAGAACATCCAGGCATTGCTGATAACAGGACCAGCAATGAAAATAAAATTCTATGACAAAATATGGCTCTCGAGAGAGGCATAAAAAGGTAAACAATAAAAGAGAAAGCTCAAGATTTTCAATGGGATTAAATTAATTATATTCCTCATTTTAAATTGATAATTAAGATTCTTAAGATATAAGGTACTTAAAGTATGTAAGATTCATGATGTACTCAAAAGAATCAATAAGCACAAAATAACAATATTACTACATAGGAAAATGATAATCAAGATAGTAGGTTATCTGTCACACTTGAGATACTTATGGCACGTGATGTATTTATGAAAATTAAATAACTGAATATACTCAAGAACTTTATCAATATGAAAACATTGAATAGGAACATGCATAATGAGAGTGCAGGAAGGAAGATGAATATGATGGAACAATATTAAAAAATGAAGGGATAAGAAAGAACAAACTGGGGGAAAGAAGAGAAAGATGGAAGTATATTATCTCACATGAGGAGAAATGTCTAAGTCAATATAACAGAGGGCTAAGGCAGTGTCAGGCAATGATTAGATCTTAATGTCATTGAAATTAGTGCAAAGAAAAATCTGTCTTATTCTATAGAAAAGAAAGAAAGGGAGGGGAATAACCAAAAGAGAAAATGGCTTAATTGAATGGTGATTGGAGGAAAAAGTATTCAGAAAAAAACATTTGAAAACACAGAAAGGCTGACAGGAGAGGAAAAGAAAAATAAACTAGGGGAAAATGAGATTGAAAGAAACACAAAGTAACCAGAACTGTGAATGTGAATGGGATGAATTCACCCATGAAAGGGAAGTGGATAAAAGATTGGATTAAAAGCCAGAATTCCACAATATTCTATCTACAAGGAACACATTTAAATCAGGGAGATGCAGCAAGAATAAAGGTAAAGGTCTTGAACAGAAGCTATTATGCTTCATGTAAAGTTATAAAATCAGGAGAGAAAATTATGATGTCAGACAAAGCAAAAAAGAAAATTGATCTAGTTAAAAGAACAATGGAGGGAAATTACATCTTGTTAAAATTCCATACACAATGAAATAATATGATTACTATTTATACACCAAATGGAATGGTATCCAAATTCCTAATGGAAAAATTACAGGAGTTAAATAGGAAATAGACATTAAAATTATATTAGTAGAGGATATTAACCTTCCCCTCTCACAACCAGATATATCAAACAAATACAAATAAATAATAAACAAAATAAGGAGGTGAAAAAATTTTAGAAAAAAATAGATTTGTTAGACCTCTGAAGAAAACAAAATGGAGATATAAAGGAATATACTTTCCTCAGCAATTCATGGCTTAAAATGATAAATAATATCTACCCAAAGCCATCAACAAGCCTGAACTCTAATGGAGATGAGTTAGAGACCTTTCCATTAAGACTGGGAATGAAGCAAGGATATTCATTATCACCACTACTATTCAATATTATACTACAAATGCAAATCATACCAATAAGAGAATAAGAAATTTAAGGATTTGGAATTGGAAAAGAAGAAATAAATCTATCACTCTTTGCAGATAATATGGTGGTATACTTAGAGAATCCTGTCAAATCAACCAAAATAAATTAAAAAAAAAAACAAAAGGAGGAATTAACATTAGCAAAATTGCAGGATATAAATTAAGCCCACAAAAATCATCACTATTTATTTATACTACCACAAAGCCAAATGGCAGGAGACAGAAACAGATGCCTCACTCAACACAATTGTAGACAATATAAAATACCTGTGAATCTACCTTCCAAGACAAACTCAGAAACTATGAGAAAAAAAACTATATGCAGTATGAAAACAATTATATAAAAACTTTTCATGCAAATAAAATCAAATCTAATCTATTAGAAAAATTATTCATGAGTAGGCACAACCTATATCATAGAAATGAAAATTCTACCAAAATTAATTACCTGTTCAGTTAAACACCAATTAAATTCACAAAATTATTCAATAGAATTAGAAAAATGAAAACAAAATTAATCTGGAAAAACAAAAGGTTAAAAATATAAAGAAAATTAATAAAAAATAAAGGAAAATAGTCTGACTGTACTGAATCTTTAATTATGTTATGAACTGGCTACCATCAAAATCATCTGGTAGTTAAGAAATAGATTATTAGACCAATGGGATAGATTAGGTACTCAACAAGTAGTAAATTAATATGGTAATCTAGTGAGAAATTCAAAGGTTTTAGAAGAAGATTTAACTATTCCACAAAATCTGCTGGGAAAATTGGAAGACAATATGGCAGAAACTATCCATAGACAAACATCTCATATCATATAAGAGAAAGTTAAAGTGGATGCATGATTTAACAGTATCATAAACAAAATGGGGAGAACAAAATAGTGTACCCAGAAGACCTATGCATATGGGAAGAATTTAAGGACAAATGAGACAAACACAACATTACAAGAGGTAAAACACATAGTTGTGATTATATTAAATTTAAAAAATTGCAAAAACAAAACCAATGCAACTGAGATTTGAAGGGAAAAATAAACCTGTCCCCCCTCCAATATATATATATATATATATATATATATATATATATATATATATATATATATATAATGTTTCTCTGACAAAGGACTTATTTCTCAAATATATTAAGAACTGAATCAAAGTTATCAGAATACAAGTCATTCCTCAATTGATAAATGGTCAAAAGATATGAATTGGCAGTTCTCAGATAAAGAAGCTAAAGCTACCTTTAATAATAAAAAACACGTTCCAAATCACTATTGATTAGAGAGATGTAAAGTAAAACAACTGTGAGGTACTACCTCATACCTATCAGATTGGCTAATATGACAAAAAAGGAAGATGATAAATGTTGGAAATAATGTGAGAAAATGGAGACACTAACACCCGTGTCAGTGGAACTCTGAACTGATACAACCCTTTTGGAGAGGGATTTGGACTATGTTCAAAGGGCCATAAAATTGTGCATATCCTTTAATCCAGGAATACCACTCATATGCCTATTTCCCAAAAATATCACATATAGAGAGAAAGAACCTACCAGTGCAAAGATATTTAAAGTAACTCTTTTTGTGGTGACAAAGAACTGGAAACTGAAGGGATTTCCATCATTTAGAAAATGGCTGAACAAGTAGTAGCATATGATTTTAATGGAACTCTATTGTGCCATAAAAAGTGATGAACAGTATGAGTTAAAAAAAAACCCTGGAAGGACTCATATGAAGTGAAGCAGAGTAACGTGAATAGAACTACAAGAACATTGTATAGAGTAACAGCAATAATGTATGATGCTCAACAGTGAATTATTTACACAGTAGCAGCAATGTAAGGATCCAAGACAACTCTAAGAAATGCATGATGGAAAAAACTCTCCATGCTAGAGAAGGGACTGAGGAAGTCTGAATGCAAATTGAATTATGCCATTTTTAACTTGGTCTCCTTCATGAGTCTTTTTCTTGTAAAAGCAATATGTCTTCTTTTACAACATGTGAACATGGAAATATATATTGCGTGATAGCACATGTGTAACATTTCTTATTATTTGCCATTTCTGGAAGAGATGGAGGGAAGTAGAGAACAGATCACAAACTGTAAGACAGAATAAAAACAATAAATAAATATTGTATAAATTGTACAAAAATTGTGCAAAATACAAAATATAAATAAAACAAAGGTAAAATATTAAAGATTATATTGACACAAGTAAAAAGCACTTTGTTTTTAAGATACAAATAAAATACCTTAAGCTGATAATAGAAATTTATTGAAAGACATAATTTTCCATTTTATGATTTAAGAACACTACAGATATTCTGCTATCACCCATGTCTATGCTACATTTTAGAAGTGTAACATGATGCCTGCTAATCTGATATATCTAAGGGTGGAACTCAGACAAGATAAAGAGACATGCATTATAATAAAGGTGCACTAATATATACATATAAAGAAAAATGTATGTGCACATTGCACATATATATGGATATAGATACATGCAATATATGCACTTGTGTTTACATATACACATATATACACCTATTATTTATATTCTGCTATCCAAAAGTGAAAGTTTTGGGGAATAATGGAGAAACCTTTAAGATTGTTTTCTTAAGTTGAAATTCTGTGTCCTTAGTATAATTCTGGGAAGATTAGTATGATTCTGTGCTAATAGCAGGGAGGAAAAAACCCAGAAATTTTAAGGTGTTATTTTCCTTTTCTGTCCCCCTCATAGTCTTCTCTTCTGCTCCAGTGAATTTCTTACAGCCTATTCATCCATATGCCTGGGAGAGTGGTACAGCCTTGGGCAAAGGGCATTGTCTCAGTTTCCAATATCACCTCCAACAACCCCTAAACCCCTAGAAAACCCCAACCAGCCATTTTCCCTTTCCAGAGTGTTTGCTGTTTTCCCCTCTCTATTCTGTCTTCTACCCAAAAGCATTCACTCATTTGCCTCGTTCATCCTCAGTACCACCTCAGTGTTGCTAATATCCCTTTCTTACCCTACAGAGGTATATTATTTAACACAAAGCCGTGTCTGACAGGCTTTAGAGAGCAGTGTGGAATGCAATTATGACATCCAAACAGTTTTGAGGGAAAAAAAAATCTGAACTTGGAGCAAATCAAAAAGTCCTATTTCACAATCCTCTCTCTCTCTGCAAGGAAAGCTTATCTGCAGTAAGCGTGATGTAACCCCTCAAAAGACATGCATCCTTACCTCTAGAGAGGCCAACCACAGGCCTGCAATGGCTGGATCATCCTCATTTCTCATTTCCAACTGTGAACCAGCTCACAAACAAAGGCAACTGAAAGTGCTTTTTAACAGCAATCTGCTAAAGTGATTAACAGCCAGTAACACATGCCTTCATAACCAGTTCGGGGGGGGGAAGAAAGGGAAAGCCATGCAAATTGGATGCAAATATATTTTCAAGCATTTAAAAAAAGATTTTACAAGTGTCAACCAGTTACCTATATATTCATTATTTAGATCTAAACACTAAAAAATAAAATTGAAGCATTCTATTTAACTCAATCGAATTCAATCAAAGATTGTAATTATTTTGGGTCCCTCTCACTGGAATTGGGGCAGTACTTTATATTCATAGCATCTCTAGAATACATATAATTCATGAGATCATATAAGTAAATAATATTCGAGGAATATTTTGTCTTGAGTATAATTTAAAATACATAAAATTTTTGGAAACTTCCTGAAATATTTAAACGAATGGGCATCAATGTTCTACTTAATACAATTTGTTAAAGGCATAGAATACCATGTCTGTCATAAAGTGGTGATCAATTCTATTCTTCTCCCCTTCCCCATGGAGCTCCTACTAATTCCTGGGTGTCCCTGATTAGCAAGGAGAAGAAAAATTAAATGTGTGAAGAAATTACTCAGTAACCAGAGAAACAAGCAAGAACATTTTACAATCTATTGGGGTGTGGGGAGCAGAAGATAAGTTAAATAACAGGAAAAAATAGTAGAAAAAAAACAAGTGAGTAATTGGAGAAGATGAAAATGAAGAAAAATGTGAAAGGAGTCAGGAGAAAAGAAGAGGAAAGGAGTACAAGAGAGGGGAGGAAAGAGCAACTAATTAGAGTAGAGAAAGATGTACATTGGATAGAGTAGCGAAATAACTATTTCAGCTCATCTAGGACTACTAGCCATATCTGAACTTATAGAAAATAAAGAGAAAATATTTGGTTTATTGTTTGCTATTTTAGAAAGGAAAAACAAAATAATTCAGGAAATTAAAATGTTCCAGGAGTTCTTGAAACATATAAATCACATTGTTTGTATGACTTATAGAAATCAGTATTAAAGTACAAATATAGAGATGTGTATTCATCAAATATGTTCATCATTCTGATGGAGGAGATCCAGCACAGATACCAATTTAAAAAGGGCCCTCTGGATGGTGAAGTCCTTTATATGTTCCTGTTCATCAATAATGTGCTTATTGCATCAAACCTAATGAGAATATGAAAGGTATGTAGTTATAATTTAACCAACTCTATAGGAAAAGCAAAATAAATAGTAACGCTTGTTGCTCAGATGATGACATGAAACTTAGATGGATAAGTTATAGATCTTAGCTTTCAGTGTAGACTGACATTTTAAATGGATGATAAATTGGAATTAGAATTATGTAGAGAAGCAGGCTTGATTGCTTCTTAATAATGATACATTATTAATAAGAGTAACAATTACAGCATTCCTATAGTGCTTTAAGTTTTGCAAAATACTTTGCAAATATTAATTTGTAAATATTTATCTCTGCAATAATCCTTGGAGAGAGATGCTATTATTTTTCTCATTTTATGGGAGAGGAAATTGAAGAAGAGATATTAAGTGACATCACACAAGGTCACACAGCTAGCATCTGGAGCTTCATTTGAACTCAGATTATCATTAAACCAGCTCAAGGTTCTAATCACTATGCTATTTAATGACCTAAGACTTTTTTCTGAGATTTCAAAGTTCTACAGATGAGCCAAAATTTTGCCCTGAAACAAAAGCACATTGTTTCAATGCTAACATTGTACCAGTTTGTGTGTCATGGAATTCTTTAGTCCCTGAGGGATGGAGAACTTAACTATTTGCCCTTTGGTTGAACATGGAGTCAAAGGACCTGAAGTCAAACCTCACATCTGATGTTTGCTATCTCACCTTGGACAAGTTCCTAAGAAGAACTGGTGACACAGTAGTCAGTGTGGAGTCCAGAGACATGACCCAAGTTCAAATCTGACCTCAGACACACAGTAGCTGTGTGACCCTGAAAACGTCACCACAAATGTTTGTCTCTGTTTTGACAACTGTAAAATGGAGATAATAATAGTACCTACCTCCCAGAGTTATTGTGAAGATTGAATGAGATATCTGTAAAAAGTGCTTAGAAATATTCACTTGCACATACACACACACACACACACACACACACATATATATATATATGTATATATATATATATATACATATATATATATATATAATTGAATATTTCCTCCCTTTCCTCCTCCTGTTAGGCCACTCTCCTAGTTTCTTCATCTATGAAATGGCTAGACCAAATCTTAGGACTCTTCCTCTTCCAGATATTAGATGATCATGAGAATATTTTAAATATATTTCCCAGAAGGCAATGGAGACATATCCAGGCATTATTCCAAGGCTACCACATAAAAACAAAACAAAATGACAACTTTGAAGAGATAAAATAATAGATGAAACCAAGAAAACATTTGATTGAAAAAGACTCACCATCATGGGGAAAGAGATGGCTTATAGTGACCTGAAGAACTGATGGAGAAATGAAAAATTAAGTTAACTAACTAAAAGTTTAAATTGATGGGTTTGAAGGGTTAAATTAGGAGTTTTGACAAGATAAGAGAGCAACTTTTAATAACTTAAGTTTTAATGAGAATATAGTAGAGTCGTAAATTAATATTTTCCCTTTAAGTCAGAGAAAACAAAACTTCTAGCAGTTTTTAATAATTAACAATTTAGTTTAATTAAAATAGAGATAGCAAAAGAATAATGTAAAATGAATCTAGTAAAAAAGAGAAATATAGGAAAGAGGGTGAGAAAGAAATTGTCTAATATCTAACTAGTTATCCTATAACTACTATAATTGCCTATAACTACCATTAGAGAAAGTCCAGCTGATCACCCTTCAGCTCAGCTCACTAGGCAGAATCAATATAAATCTCCCAACCACCAACTAACAAATAAACAACCAACAACTAAATACCAACCCTCACCACCAGCAACCAACCCCCAAAGACCAACTACCAAAACACCTCCCAACCCAAAAAAGGTCAAAAATCCCCTCTCAGTCCTCCAGCTGGCTTTTTATATCCCTTCTTACATAAATTCTTGTCTCTCTGGTTTCTACTTCCCTTCACTGCGGGCTGGTATGTCATTATACTTCTTTATGGTAAAAGGATCTCCAGGTCCCCAGTTAAATTAGAGAAAGTGTTTAAGAATTCCCTTTGACACCATCTAAAAGTTTAAATTGCTGGGTTTGGAATCAAAGACACAGTTATAAATCTTGGCTTTGCTACTTTCTGATAAACTTAGTGTTCTTAAGGATTTCATGAAATATCTCTGGACCATGTATTCCTTCCATGTTCAATGAGTGATTTGTGTAAGTTGTCATAAATATTTCTTTTCAATTTTAAATTTATGATCATTTTGCCTCCATTTATCCCTCCAGAGAGGATTTGAATGATTTTTTAAACTGATATTCCATTCACTGTTTAATAGCACATGTTCCAGAAATGACTGAACCACACCTTTTTAATTAAATTAGTTACCTGTAACCTCTGAATACATTGGCTTTCTTCTTCTTCATTATTTTTTAAAGTTTATTGATTTAATTAATTAATTTAGAATATTTTTCCATGGATACATGATTCATTTTCTTTCCCTCCCCTCCTCCCATTCTACTCCCACAGCCATAGAGCAATTCCACTGGGTTTTATATGTATCATTGATCAAGATCTATTTCCATATTATTAATATTTGCAATAGAGTGATCATTTAGAGTCTATGTTCCCAATCATATCCCCATAGAATCATGTGATCAAGAAGTTGTTTTCCTTCTGTTTGTTTATTGATTTAATTAATTAATTTCAAATATTTTTTCCATGGTTACATGAATCATGTTTTTCTCTTGCCTCCTCCAACCACTCTCCCATAGTCAACAAGCAATTCCACTGGGTTTTACATGTGTTATTGATCCAGACCTATTTCCATATTATTAATATTTGCACTGGGGTGATCATTAAGAGTCTACATCCCCAATCATATTCCCCATCAAACCATGTATAGTTGTTGTTCTTCTGTATTTCTATTCCCATAGTTCTTGCTCTTAATATGGATAGCACTCTTTCTCAAAAGTCTCTCAGAATTGTCCTGGGTCATTACATTGCTGCTAGTAGAGAAGTCCATTATGTTCAATTTTACCACAGTGTATCAGTCTCTATGTACAATGTTCTCCTGATTCTGCTCCTTTCACTCTACATCAATTCCTGGAGGTTGTTCCAGTTCACACGGAAATCCTCCAGTTCATCATTCCTTTTAGCCCAATAATATTTCATCAACAATAGATACCACAATTTGTTCAAGCATTCTCCAATCAAAAGACATACCCTCATTTTCCAATTATTTGTCACTAAAAAGAGTGTGACTATAAATATTTTTGTGCAAGTCTTTTTCCTTATTATCCCTTTGGGGTATATAAACCCAGCAGTGGTATGGCTGGATCAAAGGGCAGGCATTCTGTTAGCACCCTTTGGGCATAGTTCCAAAGTGCCTTCCAGAATGATTGAATTGATTCACAACTCCACCAGCAATGCATTAATGTCCCAATTTTGCCACATCCCCTCCAACATTTATTACTTTCCTTTGCTGTCATATTAGCCAATCTGCTAGGTGTGAGGTAGTACTTCAGCATTGTTTTGATTTATATTTTTCTGATTATAAGAGATTTAGAATACTTTTTCATGTGCTCATTGATAGTTTTGATTTCTTTATTTGAAAATTGCCCATTCATGTCCCTTGCCCATTTATCAATTGGGTAATGGCTTGATTTTTTTGTACAATTGATTTAGCTCTTTGTATATTTGAGTAATTAGACCTTTGTCAGAGGTTTTTGTTATAAAGATTTTTCCCCCAATTTGTTGTTTCCCTTCTAATTTTAGTTGTATTGTTTTTGTTTGTGCAAAATCTTTTCAATTTAAAATAATCAAAATGATTTATTTTATAATTTGTAATATTCTCAATTTCTTGTTTGATATTAAAATCTTTCCTTTTCCATAGATCTAACAGGTATACTATTCCGTGTTCACCTAATTTACTTATAGTTTCCTTCTTTATATTTAAGCCATTCATCCATTCTGAATTCATCTTGGTATAGGGATGAAATGTTGATCTAAACCTAATCTCTGTCATACCATTTTCCAATTTTCCCAGCAGTTTTTTTTTTGATAGTGGATTTTTGTCCCCAAAGCTGACTCTTTGGGTTTCAGGGGATGCACACTGGTCTGTTAACCTTTTCTACTCCAAAGTGAGTAATTGTGAGATTTCTGATAATATACTCTAAGCCCCCTGAAAATTTGGTTTTGTATTCATCACCTTTTACCTTCTATATCAAACAAAAGTGAGCACATAGTAGGTACTTATTAAATGGTTGTCAGACCAACTTGAGTTGAATTGAAATGTGTGCAAAGAATTGGGTATTTTACAATGCTTTAGAATTTGGAGGCACAGAAAGTTAGCATGTGAAAAGTGGAAATACCAATCCTCAGTAAGATAAAGTCATCTTCAATTAGATTCCATCAAGCACACTAGAGATATTTCTTCATTTAAAGTTATTGACTTTCACAAGTCTGATTTCTTTCCAGCAGTTCTTGGTCTATTAAGTTACCATTTTAATAATGTTTGTGGTGTCAGAGTCTATTTTTTGTTGTTGTTTAGCATTTAGATAGCACCATAAACTTGAGAAGTATTTTACCATCTTTTATTGGTTAATATAGTGACTATTACGAGTTTCATTTATTTTTAAGGAAGATGATTGGGAAACTTATTTCCATAAATTATGAAATCTCTTTATTCCATTAGTGATGACAAATCCTCATGAAATCTGACTTTGAGTATGTCTTCTGAGTTTTTCATGATATTTTGCTGTAATTAATTCTACCATAGAATAAATTTAATCATTTACCAATTTGTATAATTAATGTGGGCATTGGCCAGGTGTAGACATAACTGTGGAACTGATGCAAGAAGAAATTTGCACCATCTCCATGATGACATAAGCAGTGGGAACATTAGTACTTCTGCTGAAAATCATTTCTTTTTTTTCTCCTATTGAATCAATCAGCAAATACATATTGAGAACCTATTTTGCTAAGCTTTCTACTTTATTCTATAAGACACACACACACACACACACACACACACCCATAGAAGTCACTCTCTCAAGGAGCTTAGGATGCAAGCAAGTTCATGATGAAATGCCTAATTCTGTAATAAAATCAATTGCTATGGTGTACTAAAGAGTAGGCATTATGGGTACAAAGACAAAATTAAAAAGTCCTTAACCTGTATTTGGAGGTACTAGGTACTGTATAGTGCTGGACATTCAGAGAAGCATCATATGGAGACTGGTGTTTGAGGTGAGTTTTCAAGAAAAAATTAGGTATGCTAGGAAGCAGAATCAAGGTGGAAATGCATTCCAGGCAGGGAAAATTCTGTAAAAAGGTATCATTATATGAGATGAAATATAGTTTATGAGGAACAGTAAGAAGGTCAATTGGGCTGGTAAAGTTCAGGGAAAATACATAAATAAGTACAAAACAGGGCAAAAAGTTTGACTTGATGGGGGAGGCAACAGTTGATAGGAAGTATCACATGCTGAAATTGAAATCAAAATGACCTAGAAACTTCTTGTGACAGAACTCCCTACACCAGTGAAATCACAGGTCTGATTTCCCTCATTCCTTGAAAAGAAATATATAAATGGGTGTTATTATAAGCAACTGCATAGATTTCTGAATAAATGAATAATTGAATAAGGGAGATGTTCTTGGAGAGAAAGTATGTGGTGAAGTGTACAGAGAACACTGGTATGGAAGTCAGGAAAACTCAAGTTCAAATCTGGCTACAGGTACATACTGATTGTATGATCCTGGGCAAGGTAAGTAATCTGCTTCACTTTCTTCACCTATAAAATGAGAAAAATTACAGCACTTCTTCTAAGGATATGAGGATAAAATTAGATATTATTTTTTTGGGAAAAACACTCAACACAATGCCTGACACACGACAGGAATTGTATCAATACTTATTCCATTTTTCTTGACTCCTTGGAGGTGGGGATTATTTTGGTAAAAAAATTAAACATAGAAATGAACATGGTATCTTTATAAGATGGTGAGTTTGTAATCATTAATATATCATAGAATCATAGATTTGTAGTTAGAAGTACTCTAGAAGTGTTTCATTTAGAATTGTTATTTTACATTTGAGGAAAGTTAGACTAAAGGAAATGTGACTCCCTCAGGTTAAGACTAGACTTAGAACCTGTCTTCTTACCTCTGTATTCAATATCTATTCACTAAACCAAGCTTACTTTTGTGTTTGGGGATATAAGTCTCCACTAAATTTGCTACTGAAAGGCCAAATAAGGCTACTTAATAGGCAAAGGATACAAGGTGGGAATACATGGAACCTGTCATAATATTGACCCAGATCCTAGAGTTCTATTTTGGATATGTGGCAATTGAAATGTCCACAGAACATTTATCCATCAATCAGGAAATCATCAGATCATAACACACAAATGGGAAAATGTTCTCCAGAGTGAAGTGACTTCAAGAGTTGTGGGAAAGAGGTTTTATATAATTTCAAACAGCATAAATTGATGAAATACCCAAATCTTAGAACTAGAAACCAGGAGACTTGTGTTCTAATTGTGATAGCTATTCTCTCTGACTTCAAGAAACCACTCAAGCTTCATAAGCTTATATAAAAATATTAAATTTAATTGAGGATCAAAATTTAGTGGGTTCAACAAGGTGACTGGCTGACCATCAGTACTTTGTTCAAATCTGCCATTCTGTATTAGGGTATAATATTTGATTTTAAAGCATCAGCAAACACTAATAAGTCCTGAGTCTGTCCTTATTAAATAGCCACTCCTTGTAGTTTCCATATAAAGAAACAAAATGTTTCAGCAGTTTTGTTTTCTGATTTAAACTAGGTGGGGTAGAACAAAAAAAAGGGGTGGAATATTCCATCTTAATAAATGATTTTTCCTGAAAAGACAACAAATCAATTCTAATTACTGGTTATGTCAATTATGTGTTTCTTTAATCTTCTGGATTGCACTACAAGCTCAGTTTTCTTTTAAAATCAGATTGCCATTCTGCTTATTGGAATATGACTAATTTAGAGACATAAAATTAGCAGATCTTAGAGTTGGTAGGAAACTTTGAGATCTTCTAATTGCAATAATAATCATTGACATTTATATAATGCTGCACAAACAAAACCTAATTTAAGCTTCACAAAACCCACGTGAAGTAGGTACTACAAGTTTTCTTATCATTATGTTATAGTTATGGAAACTAAAATTTAAAGGTTTCAAACCACTTTCTTATAGTCAGGAAGATCTGATTTCAAATCTAGCCTTGGAAATTTGCTATTCTGTGACCCTGGGAAAGTCACTTCATCTCTTTCTATCTTGATTTCTTCAACTGTAAATGGGGATAATAATAGCACCTATCCCATGGGACTATTATGAAGATCAAATGATATAATATTCCTACAGTCAGTGGCTGGAACACAGTAGGCATTCAATAAATGCTTATTCTTTCTCAAAATGCCAGAGGCAGAATACTAATTCTGTTTTAACTGATTGCAAATTCATTACTGCAGCTGCTATACCATAGGTCAAGTTGGTAAAGCATCAAATAATGCTTCTCATTAATATGTGTTAGACATTATTCATTGGTGTCTAGTTATTGAAATATGAAAAGGATCTGAATAGAAGATGATTCCATTATAAAATGATCTCATGATATCAGTCCAGAAGTTAGGGAAGGAGTAGAACTGGGATTCTTTTACTTGAAAGACACAACCCATTGTATCTGAATTCTAGGAAGGACCCTTTCATATAGCATCTAAACATATAGGAAACAAGGAAATGTCTCATTCATGCCATCAAGGCAGAGGCAGATTTTAGTAGTACAATACCATTTGCAATTATAATTGTTCTGACTGCTTGGAATCTTCCAGCCTCATTGACAATGTCTACCTCAATGGGAGAACCTTGCTTTCCTTTTACTCCACATCCTACTCTGGGAATTCTAATCTATTCAGTACTACATTTTATTTCCAAAAAGGACATTCCGATTAAAGGACTCATAGATTTTGTGCCATCCTAAGGCATACATAACTCTCTTCTCTGGCCATTGTTCCCCTCCATAAGTTTTCTTCTGTATTAGAATGTGAGCTGTTTGAGAGGAGGGATTGTCACATTTTTAAATTTGCAGTCTCAAACCCTTACTTCCATACTTGACAGGCAATAATCACTTAATAAATCATTTTAATCCATTCATTTATACATGCCTTTGTCATCTTTGACTATGTCTTTATCATGGCCTGACTCCTTTTACTTCATGAACTATCAAAGTCTGAAAAGCAGATCAGTATCTTAATGAGAGGAAAAATGAATCAATCTAATCTGTTAGTCAAAATGGCGACTCACAGAAAATGTTACCATTTTGGACTCAAAGATCTGGAGTTTCATAGCTGTAAGACTTGCCTTCTTCCATAGTAAATGGTATCCAAGAGTTCTTGTGAGCAGGCATTTCATTTCATAGAAAGCTGGCTATATCTGGTGGAGTACAGAATTTGTCCATAAATGAAGAGGAATTCATTGACATCAGATAACATAGATTTGTAATGTAGAATGAATGAACCAGTTTGATTTACTCTAATATGCCTCAGCATTACATTTGCCCAGCTATCTAACCATCCATTCATCCACGTCAGTCATTTCACCATCTGCTTGCCCCAACACTTACCTATGAGGGTATTGTCTCCCAGGAAAGGATTCTTGTGTATGGTAGCATTTCAGCTGAGTTTTATAGGATGCCAAGGAATCCAGTAGTCCTAGCTGAGGACTTAGAACATTCCAGCCATAAAGAAGAGTCAGCAGGAATGTGTGTCACAGATGAAGAGTATCACAAAGTATGTTAGGAAGGTTGGTACAGGTCTAAAAAGACAGGAAGATTTAACCTTTACAGTACTAATTTGACAGCCATACCCATTCATAAAGAAAACAGCAATAAAATTGGAGCTGATTAATTCTATCTTCTCTTCACTATCCCTCATCATCATTTTATTCTCTGTGAGCATCAGTCACTCCTTCCTTAATCTTTTTTGGCCCCAACATAGCAAAACTCTTTATGTATATTAGGCATACATTCTTTGATTCATCTCATTGTATGCACCTATATTCTCAACATGATATTACTTTGAGATTATTATGTCATGTTTTATTTTTTTTTCCTTTTTGAAATCACCTGTTTTTTGGCCTTGGCTTAATTTGCTGTACATAACTTTTTGAAAGGGGGTTGACTGATGAGTCCCCTGTGCATCCACATATGAGTCCTTAGAAAAATCCTCCCTATTTTGTCTTGTCAGACACATTTGTTTTTGTGCCATTAGGATGTCTCTACATACTTTTATTTGCATTCCTTTCCATTTAGAATCCAAAAGAAATTAATGATAAGTTTAAGAATCAGAGTAAAGACAGCATAAGATATTAGGATTATTTAATGAAAAATGATTGTGTCAACACAAAAGCATATTACTCATATAAATCTTTAGAGTTTATATTATCCATGAAGATTATATGTGAGAAAATACAATAATTAGTGTAGAAATAAAATTTGGAATGCCATATTTATTTCTCTTTTTTAAATTTCAGATGCTATTTAATAGCATTCCAAATAACACAGAAATAACCATACATAATAACTTGGACTCTCTGGCATGACACCTTTGCCTCTTATGTTTAATTGAACAAATTTCAATGTGAACAATATTTCAACTGCAGTTGATTTTCAGTTAATTGAGTTTATGTTATCCAAATGTAAAGCCATTGTATAGATGCATCAAAGTATCATTGAGTAGTTTTTTTCACACATTCCAATACCTTGTTTTGAAAACACTATAACAACTAAATCCAAAGCCTATGTAGATCATTATGGCAGAGGGAATAAATTCCATTTGTTGATAAACTAATGTAATTAATGATGAATGACCATAGTAGCTTTCTACAATTCTTCCATAGTAAGGAAATTAGAATTATTAGAATGACTACTGATCCCTTCATTTCTACCACCCAGTCCGATTAACTCACTGTTTTGCTTTGATACTAAATTCATTCTTGGCATCCAACCCCCATTTGACATAATTTAACCATTTCTAATAATCACAAAATATCCAAAGGAGTTCTAAATTCTTTTCCCTCAGCTAATACCTATTGAAGAATCTATTTAGGATTTTCAATGCTATCAAACCCTTTCCAGGGCATCAAGAAGCCATTCATCTTTTGCCAATTTCTTTTTTTCTCCTTAGGAACCGGAATCAAAAAAGCTTATCCCTGTTTCTAAGGCACTTTCCTTCTTCCAATCTCTCAGGTTTGTAAACCCCAACATTACCCTTTTCTCCTCATTCTTATTTACATCAAAACAATTCATTTGCCAAATGTACCTATTCAGAACATAGGCTGAGTCCTTAATAAATACTTCTCAATTGATTGATATTCACAATTCTAAATACCTCTAAAATTATTATTTCTTTTGATCTTCATAACAACCCTGGGCAGTAGGTACTAATATTATCCCCATTTTACAGATGAGGAAACTGGGCAAATAACAATCCAGTAATCTATAGCTAATAAATGTCTCAGGGTAGAATGAATTCAGCTCTTTCTGATCAAATGCTTTTAAAATCTAAACCATAAAAGTGATGATGAATGTTAAGATTATTGCTATTGTTGACAATATAATAACAATGTCATTATTTTAACAATTTAATAATTTAGTCAACCAGCCTACAAGCAATTTCTTAAATTTGTCATCCTATCTCCCACTTCCAAACTTTTAGAGAGATGGATCCTCCTTTCTTTTCATTACCACATTTTTGAATCCTGGTTTGTTCAAGGCTCAACTTATAGCTCCTAGTGTATTCCTTTTCTGCTCTGTTCCTCCTTGTTCTTTCTCTTCAAATGATCACTCACATGTTCCTCTCTCTCTATGCTGCCTTTCCCAGTCGAATGTAAGCTCTTTTGAACATTTGTTATTGTTCGTTTTCAGTTGATTCCAACTCTTTCTGACCCAATTTGGAGTTTTCTTGGCAAAGACATTGGATTGTTTTGCCATTTTCTTCTCCAACTCATCTTACAGTTGAGGAAACTGAGGCAAACAGGGTTCAATATGGTGCCCAGAGTCTCCCAGCTAGTAAGCATCAGAGGTTGGGTTTGAGTTTAGGTCTTTCTTCATCCAGTCCAAACACTCTATTCCTCAGAGACACCTCCCTGAGGGCAGAGGTTGTTTATAGTGTATTTGTTTGAAATTTATACATCTGATGCCTAGCGAAGTAGCCTGTACACTGTAAGCATTTCAAAAACATGTGGAATTGGATGGATTGGTTTGTGGTTGTCTCACTGGGTTTTCACTTTAACTATAACTACTTTATCCTACTAAAAAACAAACAAACAAACAAGCAATAGCACTTCCTCCCCTCCCTAGAATTTAAAGGATTATGAAATATCTTTGCTGGTCAGCCAGACGTGGCACAGTTCCAGCCCCTCTGCTTAAGCAAAGGAGCTTGGACGATGTCAATGAGAATTGCTTCCTCCCTCTCCTGGGGGACAGTGACACTTAAAGAGAAGGTCCCCTGCTTAGGATTAGCAGAGAGTTACATTTCCATGTTTCTTTAATTACTGGACTTTCTGCTGAGTCTGCCAACAAGAGGGTCAATTAGTGGCATTTGCTGCAATAGGTGATGAATTTTTACTGAGAGCATCAAGTCACTCTGGAGGGTTTTAATAAGTCTCCAGGCATGGATTTGATATGGTAGAGGGGAAGACTTATTTCCTCCAGTTTTTCATCGGATTCCCCACACCCCCACCAAAATTATTTGTAAATTGGACCCTGGTGAATAAATAACAAATGATTCTGAAGAAATTGAAATAGGCAATTAAATGTGATGCCCATGGGGCTTCATTTGATATTTTGTGGCATTTCAGCCTTTTAAAAACTTATGACAGTGTAGAATGAACGGATCTCTATTCTTCATCCCTCTAGCTCAATTCAACATAAATACATTTATGTTATTAAGAGTGGGAGGTAGACATAATGGAAAATAACCTGGCATAGGACTCAAGGGACTTGGATTCAAATTCTGGCTCTCCTCTTAATAATTGCATGTCTTTGTGCATGACTCTGGTGTTTTCTGTTGAATTCCCCTGTTTCAAAAAAAAAAAGAAAGAAAAGAACTTTGCAATATTAGCCATAGTTAGCTCTATGTGGCAGCCAAGTGGCACAATGGATAGAGCACTGGTCCTGAAATCAGGAAGACCTGAGTTCTGATCCAACCTCAGTTACTTATTAGCTGTTTGGGCAAATCACTTCACATTGCTTGCCTCAGTTTCCTCACATGCAAAATGAGTTGAAGAATAAAATAGCCAATATTTTCTAGTATTTTCATCAAGAGAACCCCAAATGGAGTTCCAAAGAGGCAGACATAATTGAAATATGTAAACTGAAATAATTAAACAACAATTAGACTGTGTTGCATTTGAAGATTCGTCAAACAAACTCAGGTGAAGATGTATGCTCAGTTTACTGGTGTGATTCTAGAATGAGGTTTAAATAATGCCTCCATGACTTCATGTCCAGAGTGCAGACCTAGAATGTCTCCACTGTGATACCCTATTACTTCTATTAGCATTTCTCAAGCTTTTGGGTGACAATATCTTTTGCAGATGGATGAAGTTATGGACCCTCTCTCAAATAATAGTATGCATATTACATTCATAATCAAATAAAATGCTAAATTTCAGCTAAAGTTTAGTAAAAAATTGAGTTGCATTTTATTTTCCTCATTCAGCTTTGAAGATCCCCTAAAATCTATTCTTAGATACCTAGATGAAGAAGCACTAGTTGTTCAGATATTTTCTATCATGGATGACTCGTTGTGATCCCATCTGGGATTTTCTTGGCAAAAATACTCAATGGTTTTCCATTTCCTTCTCCTGCTCATTTTACAGATGAAGAAACTGAGGCAAAGAAGGTTAAGTGACTTTTTCAGTGTTCCACAACTAGTTTGAACTCAAGAAGATGAGCCTTCCTGACCCTTAAACCCTTTAAACGGATTAAATGAAAGTTGGGAAACAAATCTTCCCTATGATTAACCATAAAGAAAATTCCTATAAAGAATCACTTGCTTATGTGAATCCCCATGAAAAACTAGATAAATAATGTAGTGATCATGAATCTTATATACTTCTTTGGTGAGTGGAGTGAGGGGGCATCAGAATCTTTTATTTCATTGGTTTAGGGAACACCTGGGGAGGAAACTTACTCTCCCATTATTGATTTTTCTTCCAGTGTACTTGTTTTGCCATTTAAAATCCTTGAGGATTTCCTGGGAAAATGAGAGGTTATGTGATCCCAGAGTCTCAGAGCTTCTCTGGGACAGAAGTCAAACTTGGACCCAGGTCTTAGAGATCCTGTGATGAGACATCTATTGTTATACCAATGGTTATGTGCATTTGGAGATCATCCACTTCCACTCTTTCATTTTTTAAGATGAGGAAACTGAGGCCCCACAAGGATGAATGACTTGCCCAAATTCACATAGCTATTGAGTGGCTAAGATGAAATTCAGTCCGAGGAACTAGAATTCCAGGTCTCCTACCTTTTTAAATATGCAACAGAAGACTCAAAACTATGACTAAAGAAGTCATGGAATGTAAATATAAGAAAATCTGATTGTCCTGTAGGAAATGAAGAATGTGATAAATAAAGCAAATAACAGAAAGACATATGGACTGAGTCAACATACACAGTAATGAGAATGGAAACCACAGTCATGAAAATGCTTCAACTTTATGCTAGTGGAGGTGGATGGACCCCAAAGAATAGTCATGAAAAGTTATTTCACTCTAGTAGAAATAGAGACTATGGCTGTATCACCGTGCATACATATACTTTCAGAAATTTTCAGTATCTTTTTTTTTTCTGTACAAAAGGCAGCATGCAACAGTAGAAACAACTGTCTTGGGTTCAAAACCTACTTCAGATACCTACAGGAAAAATTAAGTATCTTCTCTCAGTCTGAGTTTTCTCATTCATAAAAATAAGGCTAATAATAATATCTTCTTTTGTGCTATTCTTTTTAGAATTAATATGAGCAAAGAATTTTGAACACCTTAATGTACTACATAATTATAAATTAATATAATTATATAATATAAATTACAAATTAATGTTCATGTCATTATCAGTATTGCTTTTGTCATTGTTGAATCAATCAATAAACATTTATTAAGTGTTAAATAGTATTACATATACATAGTATGTTTTGTTCAAGGCATTGTGCAAAATTCAATCCACACAAAAGGAGGCAAAAGACAGTCCATGTCCCCAGGAACTAAAAATCTAGTTGCTGTTTTTGTTAGCTCATTCTTATCTCTTTTTTTTGTTGTTGGAGAAATGGCCCTGGTACAAGTTGCAGTATTTTATTTTTCTATTCTTTTTAATGTTCTGCAGATTATTGCACAGATCACTAGAATGCTTTCTTTTTTTTCTTTTAATGAATAAATGTTTTGCATGCAAATTGTTACTCTGTAGGTACACTGGAAAAAATGTTGAGAATTCTCATAGTAGATTGAATTATGGCGATGATCTGGACCTCATCCTGTTCCCATTGAATATTTATTTTTCCTTCTTGATTTCAATAATTTGAGACTTTTTCATTGTATGTAATTTAGAGACTATGAATACCTTGTATTGCAATATTTCTTCAAAATGACTATTGTTAATTTTTATTTATCAATGTTAGATTGAGATTTTATTTATCAATGTTAGATTGTGGACAACTATTTTATTTGTTTGTCACTTTGTTCTAGTTCCAGCATAGATAACTTCTTCAATATTTCACAGGTATTGGGGGTGGCAGTGGAGGCACACAGGTATTTGTATATCATTTGGATTTCTTATTTATTGATTTAGAAAGGATAATGAGCTTCTGACCACTTAGCACTGTATTTCTAAATATTCAGTGGTTGGAAAATTAATGTCGTCTACAATGATAACTTGTATAATTTCTACCATTTCATTGAAGCATCTTCTTACAGCAATAAGCCTAAAATTTTTAAGAATAACTTTTTTTATCATTTCAAGAAGCAACAACCCTACATTTGTTGTTATTACTTTATTACTACTACTACTATTACAATTATTATCATATGCCTGGATGAAAGTTGTTTATTATCACTCTTTTGATCTATTGCTATATTATATAACTGGAGTCTCTTATTCTTTTTGCAACAGCTTTCTCAAATATTTAATCTTGTGCAGTTTACACTTGTATCCTCTTGTTTTATCCTCCTTAAAGATGAAACTGAGCTGACTTCTCTTCCTTGCATGAGTCCATCACATATTGAAGACCCTTATGAAATCACCTTTTGGTTTTATCTTCTCCAGGCTGCACAATTTGAACCTTTCCTCACAGTACTGAGGAAGAATCAATCCAAGACCAGAGAGACTTCCTATTGAGGCAGAGTTGGCATATATAAAAGACGTTTGTCAAACAGCCATGACAGCAGCACTGAGTGGGAATGAAAACATTTGTTGGCATTTGCTGCATGACATTGGGTGCTGCTTTAAAATAATTTTTAATCTCTGGTTTCCATGGAATCAGGGCATCTTCAGAATCAATTGGAAATGCAATAAATTCATTTTAGTGTAATGTGATTAAGCTCATAAGCTGTGCTAAGCAGATGTCTGAAAATGAAGGTGAATCTCTTGCAAATGTTAGTGGTAGGAACTCCCTGCAAAAATAAGAGCTTACTTTTGGCGATAAAAATAATGCCTAGAAAATGTATTTCTTCCTGACACCCTAGGGGTAGAAAGTAGACTTCCCAAGGATATTCTGGATCATGTCTGCTAATTCACTGTTCTTGTTGTATGTATATCTGTATTCATGTAAGCACACATACACACAAACTCAAAGGGTTCTCTTAGTCCATTAAAAACATTTCATTTGTCCATTATTGCAGTGGGAGGCAGATTATTCTTCCTATTTCTTAGCAATCAGGTTGGGTAAACAGAATTATAATAGAATTAGAAAATCTTAGAACTGAGAGAAAAATCCTATTGTACACTTACCTCTGCAATATAACTCTGGAGCTGTTATTCAAGATTCACTTGAAACTATATCTTTAATAACTAAGATTCTATCACAGGGATCTATGATTAAGTAGGTGCTGGGCTTCATGTTATGGTACCTTGGATAAAATCCAGGCTTTCTTACCCTCTACTTTTGTAACTTCTGGCAAGTAACTTTACCTCTCTTGGACTCGGTTTCCTAATAAATAAAATGAGGTTGTTCGTATTAGTTGACATTGCCAGCACCCTGCTATAGGGCTCAACTTCTAACACCTACAATATTTCAATAATGTCCTGGTTATCTGCCTGACTCAAGTTTCTCCTCACTCTACTCCATTCCCCTTTCAGTCAACAAAGTGTTTCCCCAAAAGTACAGATTTGAGTAGGTCTCCCCATGATCTCCATTATATCCCTATAAGATTGAAATAAAGATTTTGTTTTGCCATTCAAAGCTCTTTATGACTTATCTATCCCAAAGCTGTCCAGCATCCTCAAGCCTTATGATCGCCCATGCACTCTTTTAATCCATTGACTCAGCCCTCCTAGGCTTCTTTGAATAAGATCCTCCATCTCTTGACTCTGGCAATATTTATTGGTTTCCATCATGCCTAGAATGTGGTCTCCTTTTCTCCAACTCTTGGCTTTGTCTTCCCTGACTTCCTTCAAATCCAGGTGAAAACCAAGTTTCTATAGATTGTCTTTTCTAGTTCCAGTCTAATCTTTTCCCCAACAAAGTTAATTTCCAAATAAAATTCCTTCTTTGTTCATTTTCATCAGTTTACCCTGTACATATCTGGTTTGTATATAATTAGTTACATGTTTTCAAAGTTATTACATGGTGATATCCTTGAGGGCAGGGACTGTCTTGTTCTTAGCTCAGTGCCTGACAGAAGATATTTAATAAATGCTCATTGACTTGCTGTGCTAAGAAGTATGGTTAGTTTGCATTTAAGCACCTCCCAACTACTTTCCATTCTTATTAAATGAGACAACATATGACGAAGAGGTATATTCAGGACAGAACAACAAATCAATAAGTATTTTTCTTAATTATCTACTAGGGACCATATACTTTGTTAGTACTTGGGGATATGAATATAAACTAAAAATAAACAGTCTTTACCCTCAAGACACTTAGTTTATTGCGGACTAACCTAAAAAGTGAGAACTGAAAAGATGGTGAGATGTTACACACTCAGGGTCAAAGTGTTGAAGTCTGGAATGTCATAAACAAAGCTAGGAGAGGAAGGAAGTTTTGTTTTCCTGGCCCCAACTCCAAAATTGAGGTTCATGAGAGGATCTCATCAATAACAAAATGGGATCAACAGGGTAGAATACTATTTGGAAAGAAAAGGCTTTATGGGATGACAGGGTGAAGCAATAACTGTAACTTGATGTTCAAATCCAGAAAGACAAAAGCAGAGCATGGAAGGGAATGGATGAATAAATAAATAAAGTTATCATTATTTGTAAAGAACTTAAGGTCCTTAGTATATAAATAATTATGGTCATGATAAGCCCTGGGTTTTCTAGTCCCATTGGGACTATAGCTGTTGATGGTCTTTTTAATATGTAGATATCTTTACCTACCTATCATCTCTCCCCCAGGATCCATTGCCATATGAACCTTTGCCAACAAGGTCCTAGGGAAACTTCCCAAGAGCTTTGAACTGATCAACTAATAAGATTTCTGTTTTATTTTGGGTCATCTGATCATTCCAGTTAGACAAGGTCCAGTTTGCTAATCTCATTCCCAAAATAAATATGGCATGAGGGCAAGGAAAAATGAACTATTGCCTCCCTTATTTTCAATATTAAACATCTATGAGAGAGAGAAAGGATAAAAAACTTCTCTTTTTCCTGTTGGTGATAATTAATTTAATGAAATTAATGGGGAACCCATCTGAAGATTTGTGACAATTTGGTAAATATGGAAAGCTTTTAAGGAAAACTCAAATGTGGATCTAAAACTAAAATGCAAAATGTTTTACAAAATGAAAATTCAAAATGTTCAGGTTATGTCAGTCACCACAAATTCTTATTTTATTTGAAGCAATGTAGAAAATATTTTTGTAACATATATTAGAAATTAAAAGTAGAATATGAAGATGAAATGAAGTGGATGAAGAAGTGAAGAAAAATATTTTTTTCATTTCCTCAGAGAAATTCACAGAACTTTTCCTTTTAGATCTCAAGCATTTCAAATTCTAAGTTATTATTTTGACATTCATTTATATTTGAATACTATGCAAAATTTTCAGCAATAATTTTTTTCATCAAAGAGTTTTAATAATGCTCAGTTTGATTGGATAAAAGTATATTACCAGAAGCTATGGAAAATTCATTTCTGGATGGAGAGGGATTTCCAAAGCATTAGGCGATTTGCATATGCTTGTCTGTAATGTGGAAGCAAAGAATATTTTAACTCAGTTGGGTCCATGCTTCTGGTTTGGTTCATTAGTTTTCACTCAAGTTCATGTACAAGCCATAGTTAATGCACTAAAATCCTTTAATCAGCATGTATAAATAAAGGAGAGAGAATTCTATCAATGAACTCCCCAAGGTATAATTGATGTTATAATGGAATCATTTTCTCATCTGCTTATTTTAAATTTATAGAAAATATTGCTTATCTCATTGCATATGCTTGTCTGATGACCAAGAATTTATATTTTCTAACAATGTATGATTATTGGAATTTTTACAAGTGGTGCCCCCAAACAATCATGATATGGCCCCACTTATGGTAATGTGTTTTCCCTGCAGAATTTTGCTTCTGTGGCTTATAGTAGAATTAAAGTATGTTAGAGTTCTTGAAAGCTGTGCCAGTGGACAACAGGCTCTAGGAAAATTTGCCAATTTGGAAAGGCTTCACATATGGACTTGGCCATAGACTCTCTTTTGCTTAATGAGAGATAAGCTAAAAACAGAAGGCTCATGGGCAGGCTCCTTGACCCAAAGTTTCCAAATCTTTAGACCCAACAACAGATAGAGAACATCTACTAATCACTTTAATGAATGGAATCTATATTGATGTAGTGAATTTGCATGCTGGAAAAGAAGTAAACAAAAAACAAACCATATAATTTCAGATTTTGAAGTTATTTATTTATTGTATTCTCCAATCTCTAGCCAATTCTCAAGCCTTTTTTCTTTCACTTCTATTTCTAACAGTAGAGATATTTAAAATGGTACAAGCATGACCAGGGAGTACTGAGGTAGCTCAGTGGATAGTTATAGCACGCATGGCCTGGAATCAGGAAGAGTTATCTTCCTAAATTTAAATCTAGCCTCAGACACTTAATGCCTCTGTGACCCTTGTTATATGGGTAATTTGAGGAAAGGTGGGGTATAAGGGAGTTTGAAAGGAGGATGTTTGAGACTTGCTAAGTGGGTAATCTCGGTTACAGATAGGCTGGGATTAAAGGAGATTCAGGGTATAATAGGACTGAAGTCAGGAGTATAACACAGAAGGAAAACAGAGATCTTTTAGGGAGAAGAGAAATTAATCTAAACAGACAAACAGAGCAGGCTTACAGACTGGGACTTAGACTCAAACACAAGCTGAGGGAAATAGACTAGACTGAAATTAACAAACAGGCTTTAGTTAATTTCACAGGAAGGGACCTGTTTTGAAGTAACACCTTCCTTCAAGATGGATGCCCCAGCTTCCCTCTAAGCCCAGAGTATGTTGTCTCTTTCTCTCTTCTTCCCTCTTGATAACTAACAGACAAATTATACTAAATAGGGCTGTTGAAAAAAAAGGGTTTATTTTCTTTGAAGGATGTTTGTTAGGAAGGTGGATCTAAGGAAAGCCCTATCGGTTGTCTCAGGGACCTCAGGTGGGGGAAGGGAAGCAAAGATGGAGTCTGAGTAAGGACCTGCCTTTAAACTCAGCTTTACAAAATGCTATTGCTATCTAAAGGGAATAAATGATGACTGACTAACTATAACTAATGCTGTCAATTAGGTAACTCTTCACAGATTTAACTCCTCTCTAATTACTCTCCTTATTAACTCCACAGACATATAAGGTAAGGGAGGGAAGGCAGGGATGGTATTAGGATAGGAAGATATAAAGAGTTTATCTAAAATAATAATTTCTTAAGTAAATATATCAAAGCTAGGCTAAATTTCAATATTAAAGCTACGTAATTAAAGCAGCTCAGCTCATTCACAACCTCCCTCCACGGAAGATCCAGCTAACTGCCTCTTCCTCAAGATTCCAAACCTCTAACAGCTTTTGGAACTCAGCCAAAGCTAGAAAAAACTATATCACCCCAATTCTGTATACTACACCCTAATCAACTCACTTAAACCCATTTGACTTGATTTTCTTATCTGTAAAAAGGGATGAATGAACTGAAGTGGGGAATGGCTAACTACTCCAGTATCTTTGCCAAGAGTATTCCAAAAGGAGTCAAAAAGAGTTGGAAAAGACTGAATTGACTGAACAGTAAGAGAAGGCATTCCAAACTTCATAACCTTTCTCCTCTCTTAGCTTGTAGGACAAGACTGTAGCCTAATCTTAGACTATAGAGAAAATTCATTTAATCCTATATCATGCTGTTTTCCCAGAATTGATTTAAATATCCTTCTTCCAATAGCTAGTTGTATAGATGATAGATGGTTGATAAGTAGTTATATAGACAGATAGATAAACAGATGGACTGATGGATAGATAGATAGATAGATAGATAGATAGATAGATAGATAGATGGATGGATGGATGGATGGATAGATGGATGCTTAGATAGTATAGATAGATTAGGGGTCAATAGATATATATAGAAAACTTATTTGTTACCTTAAGCTGAAGTGAGTGTTGGGTAATAATTATAAGCTGAAAAATCACTTCTCTGGAGAAATTTCTTTTCTAATGGAGGATGACCACACATAAAAGGAATCTGGAATTGGAATTGCACAACATCATTTTGGGTAATATAAAGTCAAAGGTAATGGCCTAGAAAGAAGAAAGTTTCCATATTATCCATTAATTATTGGGATTCTCTGGGTGAGAGAATTAAAATATTCAAACTATTATTCAGATATAGTGGAAGATCAGAGGCATCTTCATCCTTGAATCTTGTTTTCTATTGTTGCAATGTTGGATTTTTACTAGTAAATATTTGTTAGTAACAGAGAATAGTTGGAGAAAGCAGGAGGCTTCTTAGTTTAGCAAAATGGAAAGATGAAATGTTGAACTTTAAACTAACTTTTTTTTTCCTGAAGAGGGAAAGGGAATCAGGATAACTTCATTATGCTTCCTTGGTATATATAAAAGTCAGCCCTTCAACATTTATTTTCAACTCCCTTTATCTCTTAGCAGCAGCTAGAATCCTCCCTCAGTTTCCTGGCTTTTTCTTTCTTGACTATTAGTTCCAAATAATTAGTCATCATACCTTAAGTTGTTGCCAAATTCCTCACCAAGAAAGGATGGGAGAAAAGAACAGCTCTCTGACCCTCTGTTATTACACTTCAAGTTTTTAGAGCTGAATCAATTCTTTCCTAGGCTGACCTTGTTCATCAATTTGACCCCTTGGTCACCATAATATACTCCTTCAAAAAACTGAAAAGATTAAAGAAAATAAAAGGGGGTTAAGAACCACAGAAGAAAACAAAATATACACCACAACTAACATGAAGGAAATTAAAAAATTAAAACAAAGAAAAAATGCTGGTACTCTCTTAGTTTAGTTTCAATGATGGTGTGAAATAGGACATCCACAAGTCAATAAACAAAGAACAAAAGGATGTTTAGTTTATCCTAACAAAGCAAGGGTACATACAAGCTTTTGAAAATAATTTGCTTAATATTTTGCTTCATTCTTTATCTATAGATGGGATGACATGTTATAAACATGTTCTGCTTGGGTATATTCAGTGTTTTCCTATATCTTATATAAGTGTCTCATATTACTGATATTTGTACCTTACTCTGAAACTCTCCATTTCATGTCTTCTTATGGTACAATGATGTTCTATTAAATTTATATAAATCATTTGCTTGGCCTTTTTCTAAGAGTTGGGTATCTCTTAGGTACCAGTTTTGGGATTAGAATTCTTTCTAGTGAAAGAATAATTACAAATATTTTATTTTATCTATCTTAGTTTTGGTCAACTTCATCACTCATTTTATTTATTGGCTTTTGAATTGAATGGCTCCTGATTATTTTTAAAAATCAAATCTTCCATCCAAGAATAAAGAATTGTCAACATCAAAGAATATAGGACTAACTCAGAAGTATGTCTTAAATGGACAATTCTGAAAATGTTTTTAACTATAGGATCATAATTTAAATAGCAGAGAACCTAAAGCAAGTTAAAGGACAAATATCCTTTTGGATATAGAAGTCCTGAATGTTTGTTAAAAATGTACCAAAGCTACCTGATGAGGGTTCTGAAGTGTTTGGAAAATGAAATCGAACAGTTGGGTATGGAATATTAATTTCCCATGAAGTAATTGTTATATATACCTTTCTGAAAGAATAGAAAGAAAAAAAAGAGAGAAAGAAACAAAAGAAAAGAAAGGAAGAAAAAAGAAGGAACAAAGAATGAAAGGAACAAAGAAAAAGAAGGATGGATCAATGGAATGATGGAATACAGGGAGAGAGAGAAGGAAGAGGCAAAGAGGGAGGCAAGAAGGAAGAAAGAGAGAGAAGGGAAGGAAATTAAGCAAAATTTAAGAAACATTTGCTATGAATAATTTGTGTGTAAATATAAAATTATATTTTAACATATATTAAACTTGCTCTTCAAATGTTAGACATAAGATTTTAGAGATGTAAGAGATGTTAGAGACAATCTAGTTCAATCTCTTTTTTTTTTACTGAAGTTAGAAGGGATGTGACTTGTCAAGATGTATCTTGTCAAAGATTACAAAGTCAATTTTTGTCTTCAATATCAGTGATCTTCTTTTGATTCTGTGCTAGTGTTTTAAATTGAAATGGGAAATGGGGAGTCCTAAATACTTCAGCCACTCCAAGGTATATTAGACTTCCTGGGGAGACTGTGGCTCCCTAATTATAGGAACTCTTTAAATAAAAGTCAGGCAATCATCCTTTCTATATATTTCAAAGGGAATTCTTGTCCACTTTCGCTATGCAATAGATGGTGTCTTCCAACCCTGAAATTCTGTTTTGCTGCTTCTTCTGGGCTCTTCTTTAAAATCTCTTCCTTTATTTTTTTAGGAACATTCCATTCCATCACATTCTTTCCATTTCTCATCTTTTTTTTCTTTTCTTTTTCCTGCTTTCAAAATCCTGTTGGCATCAATGGATTATTTTATTTTTTCATAAACCACCTATCTCTTCAGATTAAAAAAAAGTTTAAAAGAGTAAAACAATATTGACAGTACATACATTGCTGACCTTCTCCTTTTTTCATTACTTGGCCTGCCCCTGGGAAAAGCAGTAACCTAGTAGGATACACTGGAGTCTAAGAACTGGGAATTGCCAGACCTAGGAAAGTCATAACTTCAATGGTCACATCTGAATCATGATATGAATATCTGCTCTCAGGCAGAGGTTGCTGGGACGATTAATAAAATAACAGAAAGGAAAGTTTCAGCAGAGGTTTCTATAATTTACAAACTATTTTCCAGTAGCTTCCTCAGCAATTGAATGAGGAACTAGTAATTTTCTAATTTCATTATTAATATGGCAATATAACCCAAAATGCACATTTTCAATATATATATATATATATATATATATATATATATTCCTCATCCAATTGAGTATTTAGTTAACAAATTATTACTATTAATGATATTGAGGGATTCAATGATCATGTTTGGTGGAAAACAGGATTGACCTTTACAATGTAGGCATTGATTCACCTTGTCTATATGACCTTGTCAGAAAATATGAAAATAGATTAAGAGCTTAAAGGGATTGTAGAGTTCACGTTGTCCAAATTCTCTTCATTAGCAGGGATCTAAGGGTGGTAGTGCATCCATATCTGAAGTCCCTACCACTGAGGCAACTAGGGGATCACTTGAGCTTGGGAATTCTGAGCTGCATTAGGATAAGTGATCAAATATCCATATTGAATTCAGCACCAATATGGTCAGTCCCTGCTGGTGTGGACCCAGTGAGCTACCCAAGAAAGGACAGATAGACCTTACACTAGACTCAAGATTAGCCAAAACCCCTTTCCATGATAGTTACTACTGTTAATGGTTTGTTGCACTTTCAGCCTGGATAAGATAAGGATACTCATTTTCAGGGAAAATATGAGGAAAATGAGTCCGAAAAGAAATTATTAACTTCCCCAAAGTCATACAGTTAGTGGCAGAAATGGAATTTTAACCTTGGGTCTCTGACTAAAAATCCAAGGCTCTACCCACTATACCAAGTTAATAGCTCAAAATAATAGCTGATATTTATATAGTACATAAATGTTTTCAAAGCCCATTACCTATATTACCTCATTTGATCCTCACAACAATTCCATAAAATAGGTACAAAGTAACATGTTTTCCAATTGAAAGACAAAGGACAAATGATTTTTCCTGGGTCACACAACAAGTTAGTATCAACCATAGGATTTGATCTCCCATTTTCCTAACTCTATACATTGTCCATTATGTCATCATGTTAGGCAGATATGTTCTATTCTTTTGGTTTTATAGATAATCTTTATAGAAAATCATTTTGGTTTTATAGATAATCTTAATGTCCTTTTAAAAACTAATTCCTGATAATCATTACTAGTCATTTTTCAGGATTTATTTTGAAGCATATATTAAATATTACAAGTATCAAAAACACCATTAGCTGGTCAGACAGTGGGTACATCCTTCAAATATATATTTTCTTATCTATCCATGTTGTTTTATTTTGGGTGAATCTTATCCATGTTCTCCAATTAAACTTTCTTGAGGTACTCATTCAACAATCTGTGAATCTTCCTTAAGACCTTAACTAGTGTTGAATTTCTTACTGTTTCAAATTTTTCAGAAATACAATATTTAACTTATAATGCTGGTTATTTTTTCTTTCCCATAACTTGCATTTTGGCATAGATTGGTGTATTGCCATTTTAAAAAGGAAAATAGTGCTTTTAATTATTAAAATCACATCTGCTTAGTTGCATATATGTTCATATAGGTTGATCCAAAAAGCATTCCTGCTATTCTGAATCTAGATACTCTGAGTGAGGTTTAGAACCCTCAAGAGAATCTATATCACTGCCACCCAGACATGGATGAGGCTGAACATAAGAAGGGAGGACCATGTCTAGAATTCCAGAATGACTGACACAATACTCATTGACTGTGTTATGCCTGTGTGTGTTTATGTGTATGTATTTGCATGGAAATGAGCACCAGGTGCAAATGGTGTGGTTCCTGGAGTAGTGAGAGGTAGAATTCAAGAAAAGATATTTTGAAAAAGGAAATTCCTAGAGAAAAAATGAGAGAGACAGAGTGAGAGTGAAACAGCAATGGAGAGAGACAGATAAAGTGTCAGAGAGACAGAGGAAGAAACAGAGAAGATAGCACTAGCAGGACTCCCCCCACCCCTTCTTTGAATGTTGGGGAAAGTTCTATTGGGAGAGTATGTTTAGATTCAAGTATTTAATTTAATACCCACTTAATATGTGCCAATCACTGTGTACTTTATTAATATGATCTCATTTGATTCTCACAAAAACTCTAATGAGGAAGAAGTTCTTATTATTCCCATTTTACATATGGCAAAAAATAAGGTAAAGAGAAGTCTAGTGACTTACCCGGGGAACCACAATTAGTGTCTAAATTCAAATTTTAACTCAGGTTTTCCTGAGACCAAGTCCAAGGTTCTATCTGCTAAATTCTCTAACACACTTTGAATATCTTTTCTGGAAGGATATCGGGGTAGTCAATGAAATTTATGGGATACTTGGGTGAAAGACAAGCTAGATCCATGGAAGAGTAGAATCATTGACCAGATCCAGTTTCTCCCCTTTAACCCTTACTAAGAACCTATTGCTGTCCCTCATCCATTTTCTCAGACTCCATTGCTATTTCACTTAAGTGTCTTTCCAAGAAAAATACTGCAAGGGAGTGGAAAGAATCAGAAGCAAAGATAATTGATAAAATCTCACTGGTTATTAAAGGAGAAAAGGGACAAAAGAAGCAAAAGAAAGCAAGAGTGGAAGAAGCTAAAGCCATACTTAGAGTTTTAGGGAAACTGAAATCAGTGGCTTGGGCAGGTAGCCCTAGAACTCATCCTCATTGGGGGATGTTAGTAGCAGTAGTATTGGTAGTGCTAGTGAGAGTAGTAGCAGCCACAGCCAGCATTTATATTGCACTTTAAGGTTTGTACAAAGGGTTTTTATATAAACTATTTCATTTCATCCTTACAATAATCCTTTAAGTTAGGTAATGTTATCATTCCAATTTTACAGATGAAGAAACTAAGGGAAAAGAGGTGAAATGACTTGCTCAAGGTTACAGAGCTACCTAATGCCTGAAACAGGATTCAGACTTGAATTTTCCCAACACTGAATCACATATTCTATCCACTGAGGCCCCAACCTGATGTAAGTGACCTTAGAGGTTCTCTAGTTTAACTCCTTCATTTCACAGATGAATAAAACTGAGGCTTAAGGAATTAAATGACATTCCATTGAAAAATCCTCACCTTCCATCTTCTGTCTAGAATCAGCACTGTGTATTGGTTCTAAGAAAGAAGAGCAGTGAGGGATAGACAATGGGAGTTAATTGACTTGCCCAGTGTCACCCAGCTAGGAAGTATTTGAGTCAAGATTTGAACCCAGGACCTTCTATCTCTCTCAACCCACTGAGCCACCCAGCTGCCCCTCCTTCCCTTTATTTTTACCTGACCAGATTCCACCCCTTGAAACTATTCTTTGCCCCAGAGAACCCTCAGATCCTCCTTCACTATCACACTAAAGTCCAAGATCCATATCTCAATGGTAGTGAGGTAATAGTAAGTGGCACACATCCTGATGCATCCTTAAGACCTCCTAAAACAAGCCATCTGCCCTATTGAGATACTCACAGAAACTTTAAGTCTTTTCATTCACTCTTCAGCTCAACTCTCTTAGAGATGTTCCCCCACCTCCTGATTATAATTTGAGCTGAAGGAGACATAGAATTATCTTATTTTTCTGTTTTCTTTCATCTGCTAGAACAATGCCTGGCATATAAGTGCTTAATTAATGCCTTTATATCTTTCTTTCATTCATTCATTTATTCATTCATTAGCACATGCCTCCCTGGAATTGTTGTGAGAGCAACCCCTTGGCCCCAACATCCTAGTCTTTCTCTTCCCAGTGGGAAGTGGAATAGGAGAAGGTGTAGAAATCAAGAGAAAGGGGGTCATGGGGTTAGTAAATTGAAAAAGGGAATTGTTTAGGATAAAGCATGTTTGGAAGTTCATGAGAATCTACTGGGGCATGTGATCTTTATGTTTTAATAACATTTTCTCTCTGTGCTTCTCTTGTTTTGGTAGGAGGAATTGCAGATAAGAAATCTCAATTCCTTTCTCCTTATCCCCTCTCCCTGACCCCAGCAAACAATCAGCAAGGGCGCTCAAGACAGAAAAGCATGACTAACTCTTACAATTCACCTGGGCCCCCGTGAAAGGAGATGCTGACACAAGGTCTATGCATAATTTTATTAACTTTTATTCTTTTTTTTTAATTTTAAAAGAGAAATTTCTATAGGTGTACTAGGATTCAGTTTCTTGGGATCAATAAAACAATTTGAGATTGTGTATTATCTGGGGTAACAGAGAGAAAGACATACCTTGCTACATAAATATCGGTAATTAAAAAATATAATCGGTTCCCTGCTCAGTTTCTAGTCCATACTACCTATTTGCAACAACCTTTGCATAATGATGATTCACCAAATTTTTCCAATTTAATTTTATGAAAGTATTTTAATCAAGGCAAATAATACTACTATGTATAGTTAGTTTTTTGTACAATGTTCATGGTATATTCAGATATAGTAAAGAGAAATTGTGTCATCAGAAAGTCAACATGGATAATGGTTAAGGTACTTCTGTAACAAAAAGAGTTCAAGCTTGGCACCAGGAGATGTGGGTTCTGGATCTGCCACTTCAAACCTACTGGACTCTGAACAAGCAGTTTTATTTCTCTTAGCCTTTGTTTCTTCACTTCCCCACCCCACACCAATTTTTTTTATTACCATTGTATAGAATGCTGGATGAAAATCAAACACACATTTGATTCCCATCTCAGGTACATTTAGAACAGCTAAAAATACCTCTATAGATTTACAATTATAAAATCATATGAGTAAGTTTCTAGTCTTGTATTAAAATTCCAACCAAAGTACAAGATGAGGGATATTTAAAAGAATTCATGTGAAAAAGTCCCAAGCGGGCTTATAGTTCAAAATGAATCCATAGTACGATGTGACCTCCAAAAACCCTAATGGGAACTAGGTAATGTGAGAAAACAAGAAGAACAGTAAGTTCTTATTCACTCTAAGGAGTGAGGCAGTCATGGAAGGGGCAGAAAGCTGATCTCTGATCTTCGATGTTCTAGTTTCAACTCCTAACTCGGATACATATTGGTTCAATGACACTTCAACTCCCCAAACCATCCAACATTCTACACCTGCTTGGTGAACCTATGGAACGTGTGCCAGAGTGAGGAGGCTGCTTCCATCCCCTCTTCATGCACGCCTGAGAACATTTCTGCCATCACTGCCCTTTGCAGAGCAGCCCAATGGGAGTGCTTCCTCCCTCCCCTATCTGGGCTAAGGTGGAGGGCTTGCAGGCAATATGAGGGTAGCAGTCTGGGAACTCAATCTCTCAAAGGTTTGCCATCATTATTCTAGGCAATTCTCTAAAGCTATTATCTGCAACAATTCTGAGGGACTTGTGAGAAAGAATGCTATCCACATCCAGAGAAAGAACTGTGGGAGAAGAAACACAGAAGATATGTGGGATGTGATTAGGGAAGTAGACTCTCAACAATCCCTCTAGTGCAAATATCAATAATATGGAAATAGATCTTGATCAATGACACATGTAAAACCCAGTGGGATTGCTCATTGGCTACAGGAAGGGGGAGGGAAGAAGGGAGGGAAAGAACATGGATCATGTAACCATGGAAAAATATTCTAAATCAAATAAATAAATAAATAAATAAATAACAAATAAATAGATAGATAATAGATAGCTAGAAAGATAGATAGATAAATAGATAGATAGATAAATGAATAGAAATAAATATAAAGCAAGGAACTGCAGAGAAGGTGCTGAGCTGCATTTTTAGAGGGAGTTTTCTCACCTGATAGTTCCCTGTACCAATAAAGCTCAGTTCCTATTATAAGTGACACAATCAACCAGGACAATGATTACTACCACTAGTAATAACTAGTATTTATGCTCTAGCTTTAAGGTTAGCAAGCTCTTTATAGGTGACACTGATTTAATGCAAACAAGCCTCTAAGGAAGGTGCTCTTATTATCTTCACATTACACTTGAAGAATCTAAGTAATAGAATGATTTGGTGAATTACCACAGTCACACACCTAGTAAGGGTTTGAGGTAAGGTTTGAACTCAGATCTTCCTAACTCCTAGTCTAATACTCTATCTACTGCATATCCTAGCATCACTTGCTTTTTTCTTCCTCTTTCTCTTCCTATTGCCACGTATTTTTTATAGTGCTTTAGAAAAGTAGTTTGCCTATATTAAATCACTCAATCTTCCCAATATCTCTACAGTAGATAATAGGGTGATGGAGCATATTTCTACGACAGTTAGGTTAATTCCTTCACATCCTGCCTGGATCAGGCCATGAATGGAGAGTTGTGCCCACTTCTGGGTGGCATATGTGAAGAATGAAATTAACCTTCTGCAATGTACTCAAAGGAGGGGAATCAGAATGATTAAGAGTCTAAGAACCATGATATAGAGTGGAAAGCTATAAGAAATCAGGCTTTTAAACCTGGAAAATAAAAGTTACTATCTTCAAATTTGAAGAACTGTCCTTTGGGAGAGAGAGGTATTGTCTTTTCTAACTATAAAAAGAGAGAACAACATACATAATTAGAAAGGTAAATTTGTTCTTAATATACAGAGAAACAGAAGTGAAGGGGAACAGGATAAGGGAAGGACAGGGTGTTGGTGAAAAGAATGGAAGACAAGGGGATAATAAAAGAGAAGGGATACTTAGATGGGAGTCAAATCAAGAGATGGGGGTAAGTCGAGGGCATACAGGAATTAATAAATAGGAGAGCAAAGTAGGGGAGATGAGGAAAGGATTTTGGAAAGATGGAGAAGAGAAAAAATAAACAGTAAGAGAGAAGAGATAAGGAAGTAACCTTTTGAAAGGTCTATCATTTTGGAAATAAAAGAGCAAGGGGAGGAGATAAGGTAGGATTTTTGGATAAGGCTATTATTTGAAAGGTATTACTCAAAGGAAATTGGACATTTGAGAAGGGATACAGTGGGAAGAAAGAAATAGTGAGACAAATGGTGAGGAGGAGCAGAATAGATGGAAATGCGCAGTTAGTAACTATGACATGGTGTGTAAATTGAATGAATTCACCCATGGAGAGAACAAGGATGTCAGAAAGGAAGAGCTGAAAATATGTGGTTCAGAGGAAACACACTGAAATTGAAAGATACACATAGATTGAAAGTGAAGGGGTGATGGAGTATAAATTATGTCTCAGGTGATTCAGAGAAGAAAGGGTTAGTAGGAATGAATTCTGACAGTGTTAATGCGAAAGTGGTGGTATATTATCAATTTTTATCAATACTAGACCTATATGCACCAAGCGTTATCCAAATTTTTAAAGGAAAACTAAATGAGATAGAGATGGAAACAGATAACAAAATATATTTAAGAACTCTTAAACTGTTCATTCTCATTTACCTAGGAATCTGTTTACTAGGATTAGGCTTTAAAGAAATTATCTTGAGAGTAAAAAAGTTGTGTATTTATCAAAATATTTATGGAATCTTTGTAATGACAAAAATGTAGAAATAATGCAAATGTAATGATGGGAGGAGGAATACCTGAATAGTATGTGATACTTGAATTTAATGGATGATATTATGTTATTAGAGATGACAAATTTTTGGAATATTAAGAAATATATGAAAACATGAAAAGAGAAGAAAAAGAGAATAAGAATAATACTCTATGATTATCTTAAAATAATAATAGCCATGAAATCAAGAAACAAAAATGTATCAAAATAAAATAAATCCAAGGGGAACTCAAAAACAGATCTTTATATTAGCACATATATATATATATATAATTAATATAATTTTAAACAGATTATAAATAATTTAGAGTTTATGGTTTAACACATTTTATGCATTTGTTTATTTAAATGTTTTTGGTGGTTGTGGTAGTTATCAAGTAAAAAATAAATAAATGAAAAATGATTAATAAAAAATAAAAATAGAAATGCATAAGAGGCTCTGAAGAAGACTGTAATCACATTTAAAAGTCATCTCCAACTTTAGAATTCCACTTGGTGGTTTCAGAAATGTAGCTGTCAGATTTTTAACACTTTCTGCATATCATACACTTTCATTCAAATACTGAGTTTCTTAAATCCCAAGTTACATTTACCATAACAACTGTAATCATGTAACTAGAGTCACAGTTATAGACTTTAAAAATGTTAAATATAAATACATTTTACAATTTATCATGACTTCTGCTGTATTGCCATTCTTTTAAAGCCAACTCCTTTTAATCACATAAAAATATCAGTATAAATAATAAATAATTGAAATAATAAAAAAACACCTTTCAGTACCCACTAGCCATCAAAGAAAGACACAAAGTATGGATATGTGTTTATAATGGTTTCATCTGCATCTTGGCCATAATTGACCCAATAGTGATTTAGAATATAAGATAGTCTTTAGTCCTAATGTAGACATTCATCAAAAGTGGAGGCAATTGAAAAGTGTATTCCCCCAACCACAGATAGAAAGAATTTCCATACATCGAATGACGGAAGAAGCATGAAAAAAGAGGGCTCTATTGGGGAAAGACTCAGGAATTTTGATGGAGGGACCTCAAGGGCAGAACATGCCAGTGGTGAGCTTAATGCCAAGTGGTACATGCTGCTATTTTCAAACCAAATATCAATGTTTCACTGAATGATCTGGATAGAAATAACTTGTTATTTATTGAAAACACCTGCCTCATCATTAATGGGACTTGGTAAACTTCTCTGCTTTCCATTTCCTTCCCAGCCCAACCCAATCCCATTCTCCTATGCTATTACCTCATTTCTGCCTAAAGAAGGGCAATAGATTTCTTACTCCAAACACCTTGTTTATTTTTTCCTCTGGGATGTTATAATGTGTGTTTTCTTCAGATAAAGATGAACTAATTTTTATTATGCATCGAATGAGAGTTTACTATAAAAAAGTCTGCAATGTGCATGTGTGATTTGGGGAAGGACAAAAAGGCAACCAATGAGACCAATTACTCTAACCTTAACATAAGACCAATGTTGACCTCCTTCTGGCAACATCAAGTGAGGCTTAAGTCAAAAATAATTTCTAAACCGCTGGATCTTTCAATTTATTTAAGAGAATGATTTTGTTTATATTCTGAATGAAATGAGGATTAAAATATCCATTCTAATTTAATATTTCTTTGGATAATTGTTCAGTCATTTAACAGAATAAATACTAGTAATAGCTTTCACTTACATAGTGCTTCAAAACATGCAAAATGGCAGAGGTAGAATTTGATTCATAGCTCTGCTAGGACTCTGGGAGTTGGAGAAATAAAGATATGTCTTCCCAACTCCTGATCTGGCACTTTATTTCCTACTTCACCTAGCTAAACAATAAATATACTCCAAATTTTTTATGTAAAGTTAGCCACATTTTTATTTTAAATCTCTACCCCCACTATAATATACCAAATCTTATAAATGTGACCAACTGAAATAAAAGTCAATGTGTTTCTTTGTGATTATACTACACCAGAAGGGCAGTATAGATACAGAGTTGGGCTAAGTGAAAATAAGCTCTGTGTCTAAATCTTGTCCCTAACACTATCTTTGAAAGCTTGGGGAGATCACTGGATCCCTAAGTGTGTCAGTCAAAAGTCTAAGACTCATCTACTAAGTCAAAGGTGGGTTGAAAGTTGCACTGGTAGCAAGGATTCTTGTGCCAGGAGTTTCCTTTACTTACAAAATCACAGGCACCAGTCTGGTAAGTGCCAGTTGAGAAACCATGTTTTCATTAAATAAGATGTCATGACATTGAAATTTTAAAAGCTGAATGTCATGAAAAATCACTGGACATAATGCCATTATAGCATATAATAAGTGATACTATAGTATGGAATACATGCTATTTTATTATAAAATTATATATTGTATGCCATAATTATAGTATGTAATAAAACTTAGTGATGACTGCTAAATAGTAATTAACGTGAGGTCTTTACCCTTTAATTGACTACTTTTGCATTTGGGACAATATACTGTTATTTCTTGTAGCGTTGACACCACTCTGGAGTCTACCTGATATTTATCATTAAGTAAAATTTAATTAAATCAGCAACAACCTATGCATTCTTATTTCATGCCTGAAACTGCTCTGGCATATTGAAACATGATTCAGTTCTGTGAAATTAACCCCCGAATTAATTTAAGTCCACATTATGTGGAATGGGTCTTAACCATAGGTTTGAAGCTTCATTTTTTAAATCCAATTAGTGAAAAGCTCCCTAGATCACCTCTTCTTTAATAACAACAAAAAATTTAATCCATTTCATTTTATCAAAAGCTCTTTCAGCCTCAGTAGCTCTAGTGACAGCATAGCTCATATATTTTCTACCTGGCATAATTAAAAAAAATAACCACACCTCTGTGGACTGTCAGACAATAGTCTATTTTTCGTGAAACCCCAATTGAATAAGTCTCTTTATTCAAATATTATATTTTTCTTCTACTCTGATTGCAATAAGAATGTAAAGGAGGCCATTCAATCCCTGGCCTGTAAAAATGCTATTTTTTTTCTTTTGTTCCCCAGAGAGTGTTTACATACTAATAAAAGAGATACTCATAAAAATGTTAAAAGAATAAAGCACTGCAATATAATTGTCTAATATTTTTGGTTTCTTAGTAATCAGTTTATGGGCTTTTTTGCAAGAAATGATGTCTAATAAAGGTGAAGTCTGCTGAGTCTTCAAAGCTGGTCCCAAACCAGAGAAAGAAATGACACTGAACTTAAGGCAAATTCACTTGAGGAATGAAGACATAATATAAAATGTTTTCTAGATAGAGAATGTGCTGGGCTCTGCAAAGCAGCATAGGACCATCCATCCACTGAAGGTTCACTTGTACAAGGAGTGAGTGGTCCGACTCCCAGAGTTCCAGAATTTACCCCTACAATACTTGGGAGGGGAATAGAAAAGCAGAAATATCATTGCAACAGGAATTTTCCTTTGGTGGTAGAAGCTAGCTCTTTCTTCTCATTTCTGGAAGTTTAAAACTGAAGTATAGAGAAGGTGATCATTACAACCATGTTGGCAAGGTTCTATTTGTTTCATTTAAATTATACTTCTGCATAAAACAGTGAGGGGAGAGACAGACAGTCAGAGATAGAGAGACAGAGACAGAGACAAATAAATTGAGATAGAAAGGGGTGGAGAAAGAGAGAAGAGAATCCAGAAAGATTTTGTCAGTCTAACAATGAATTTAGTGAATGTTTTTTCTTTCTTCCCTATAAGCAAAGTTGGAATAATAGGTTTAAATTAGATAGATACTAAATGAGAATTGGAATAAAGAGGAATAGGACACTGAAAAAGGAGTAGATTTGGGATCAGAATATTTGCATTAAAAATCTTGACTCTGTCATTTTTGTTGGTACTTAGTCATTTGTCATGTCCAACTCTTCATAACTGAATTTGGGGTTTTCTTGGAAAATACTAGAATGATTTATCCAGCTTCTTTCAAAGATAAATAACTGAAGTAAACAGGGTCAAGTGTCTTGGCCAGGGTCACAGAACTAGTACACATCTGAGGGCAGATTTGAACTCAGGAAAATTAGTCTTCCTCACCTCAGGCTAAGAGCTATATATCCATTGTGATGTCTAAGTACCCCCATGGTCAAAAACAACACACACACACATACATACACTCACACACACACACACATTCACACACAAATACATGCACATTGGACAAATCATATCATTTTGGAGACTCAGTTTGCTCCTCTGTAGAATAAGTACAGTGGGCTCAATTGCATCAAAGCTCTCTTTAACCAAATCTCATATTTCTTCAGCTCCAGGCAATTCACCATGCCTTTCTCTGGATATTCTCCAGGTTATCAGTGTCCTTCTATTGTGCCCAGAATTGAATGTAATAAAGCAGATAAGTTCTGACAAGGTTGGCATAAACTGGTTTTCTCATTTTCCCTCTACCTGGAAGCTATTCCCTTTTTAATGCCTGAAACAATTTTATTATTATTGTCCTCTTCTTCATCACCTTGCTGAATTGTATTGAGTTTGTGGTACACTAAACACCCTTTATTCTTTTCAAAGCAGTTTCTGTATACCCATGCTTCCCCATTTTCTGTTTGTGAGGTTGATTTTTTGTCTTCAAGTGAAGTCTTTACTTTTATGCCTATTGGATGTCATCTTAAGCAATATGGTTGTTATTATTGTAGTCCACTATAATTCAGCAACTTATTTTCATTTTGACTGAACAAAACTAAAATGACCCTGTCAAAAATTTATGTTAATCTATGAAACCATAATATAAATTTCCTTCCCTTTCCTTCCCTTCTCTTTATCCCCAATTACTCCTGGGTACCCTCTGCTATCCAATTCTATATTATCAGAGGGGAATACACCTTAGATGGCACTGACACTAACAAGAAAGGATCAGTTACACAGATAATACATTTATCTAGATGATCATTTTAAAAGAAACTTTCACAGTATGAGTTTAATCATTTTGGAAATCAATTTGGAATTCTGTAAAATTCTTCAAATTCTAAAATCTCATATCATCTGATCCAGAGTTACCACTGACAAAATGAATAACCAGAAAGATGCTCTATACTCTCTCTCTCTCTCTCTCTCTCTCTCTCTCTCTCTCTCTCTCTCTCTCTCTCTCTCTTTCTCTCTGTCTCCCCTATATATTTATAATTATATGCATTTGTGGGTATATATGCATATATAATTTATAATATAATATATAATTTATATAAATATATGCTCTAAAATATTTGCATTAGCAAAGGATTGGAAGCAATGTTGATGCAAATGATTAAAGATTATTTTATACATGTTACGGAATATGGAATGTGATATAAATAGCATCAAAGTAATGAGTACAGTGAACCATTGAAAGATTTACATGAAAGAGTGGAAAAAGAAAGTCATGAAAAATATATAAGCAATGGCTACAGAAATCTAAATGGAAGGAACAATGGTTCCAAAATAATTGAAAATGCATGTTATGGAATTTAAAATGAGTATATTCAACACTAATGAAATGCAATGAAGGTAAAACAAATCTAGTCCTTTACAAAGGTTGAGGGATGCACATGTATGAACTACCATAGTTTATTTTTCTTTATTGATAGGTTTTGCTGATTTTTTCTAATTAGGAAAAGAAGCCTCTTCTTAAGCATAAATGTTAGGGAAGAGAATGAAATAGGAGTCATTTAAATGACATAAAAACAACAAATATATCAATAAAATGTATTAAAAAATAATTGTATACCATAAAAATTACTTTCTTTACTATATGATGTCAACTATTTTAGTACAAGTGATTTTTTCCTTAAAAAGCAAAAAAAATGGCAAATCATGTTTATCTTTCTCAGAAAAACATGCTTAAGACATGTCTTCATATTCATATCACAAAACTGGTGTCTAATTTTCATGCATCAATATGTATAAACTAGAGGAAATAGTCTTATGAGTTCTGTTGCAGTAGACCTATAACTGAGCAACTTTAAATGCTCTGGCAATAAAAGAAACAGATAGTCTTTCCATCTGCCTGCAATCACTCCTTCAAATATGCTGACAAGTTTCTTTAAGCATTTTACTTGTCATTGCTAACTCATTATATTTACTGTGAGCTTCTTGAGAGTAAAGATTGCTTTTTGTCTATCTTTACATTGCTTCACACAGTGATTGGCACAGGGTATGCACTTAACAAATAATAACGAATTATTGTTCCCTGGTTCTATGTTCAAAGGATTCTTTTTTTGACATTTATTTCCCTTAATCAATTGATGATCTCTATCTTGTAGCGCCTTGTCTATTCAAATGACTTGAATGTTGTTTGATAAGCATTCTTCTCATTTGGACTCTATACTAAGCTCTGAAATATTTCTCTAGTCAGTGGTCTATCTATAAAGTTTTTTTTTTTTTTTATGAAACAGTTTTCCAAAGCTAAATTCTATGTGAATAGTTGGAATACTCAGATTCTGAAGACATGCTGACAGATGGAGATGAATTCTCTATGATGAGGATATTTCACTAATTTTAAGTATTTTTACATTGGATGCAGAGATCAAATGGACGCTAGACTACAATATTCCATCCTCATCTGTTCTTTAGTGACATAGACTATGTGCTATTATCCTCTTCAATAAAAATGTAACACACTACTCTGTTTTAAAACACATCTATAAAATGGCCATGTTTTTGCTTTATTTCTAACCAAAGATGAGATAAATATAAAATTCTGCTTTCTTATTTTTTGAAGTATGTCTCTTGACTAGTCAAATTCAAGAATAGTGAGAAACCACTAGGAACATTCATTGTCTTGGGATAAGAATAATAGAGTTATTTTTTTCTAAGGATTCTTATTTTCTCATCGACATCTTATTCACCCAGATTAATTGTTTGAAGAAAAATGTTTATGGGGAATGGACTTGCAATAAAATTAACATCTTTTACCAGTATTGAATAGAGAACTGAAACTCGGACACTATATTTTGGAAACTGGTGATTTCCCCAAAGTCCATCCTCCATAAAGATTAGGCTTATTTTTAAATGACTACAGATCATTTAAGGAAAATAAAATAAAATATGTTTAAAGAAGTGATATGGTTCAGATGAATATGGGACAATTAAATATTTGTTTATCCACTTGTCTTTATTTTTCCTTTCCCCCTTTTTTCCTTTTTTCTGCCAGTACACCATCAAGATATTTGTTCAAAGTTTAGGGACGTTAAAAAGAACAAATACTTCAGTATAATGTTTTGGAAAAGAGTAACATAATATTGATATTACAGAGGAATAAGTTCAGCTTCTCCTTGTGAATCCACCCCAAAGGAACAGAGAAAAAATATTTCATTCAATAATTCAACAAACACACTAAGTTCCTTTTGTATGTGAAAGGCTATGGTAGATACTGGAGTTACAAATTCATACACACACACACACACACACACACACACACACACACACACACTCACACACAGTTGCTTCCCTCACAGAGCTTACATACTGATGGGAGCATGTAACATTTGAAAGGATGCATAAAGGCAATATGTTTTGAGAAAAGAGAGAGAAGTCCTTAGTCCATGATTGTGACACACTTTATTGATATCAAAACACATTAAGACGATGGTATCTGTTTGAATTAGAAATCAAGGAACTCAAAATAAAAATACTACAAACCTTTGTTTAGTGAATACTCTACTTTTGGGTCAGGAGTGCCTGGAATACATTTTGAAACTCAGAGAAGGATAGATTTGGAAGGGACCTCAGAAGCTCTATGACTCATCTCTTGCTTGAATAAAAATCCCCTGACACAATATAGCTGAGGCTACCTAGATTAATTAAAGAACTTCAGTAGGAGGGAACCCACTATCTTCTAAGACAATTCATAAGATATTTTGACAGCTCCAATGGTTAAAAGGATATATTTTTCATACAGCAAGCCACAATCTACCAATCAATCTCCAACTTCCACCCATTGCTCTTCCTTGCTCCATAGTGAAAGAAACAAAGTTTTCTCCTCTTTCTCTGTCACTTCTGATATAATTCAATATTTTTAGGCATGTGTGATCTCATTGATAATGGTACACCTTCAAGTACTAGGGATTAGAACCCTTTCAGAGATTCTAATCTATTAATTCTCTTGCCCATGCTCTCTATGGGAAGTCTTCTCTATGGGCTTGTCCTTGCCTTGAATCTCTTGACATCACATTCCCATCAATGGTGCTCACCCCAATGATTATCCCTTTTGTTTGTTACATAGAAAGCCCATTATCTTTTAAAACACTTAAACAACAATAATGTTAAGTTGCTTTTGAATGCAATTCTTTATTGGAAGCTTTTTAAATAATGAAAAATGGCTAGGACACCTATCCTAGACCTCCTCTCATGAAGGGTAAATATCTACAATCTTTTTGAGGTAGGGTTATTTAATGAGGAACTTACAGTTGTATCCAGTTTCTAGACTAGCATCTCTACATCTGGAGGGCTTGGGAAACCTGTTGAAGGGGAAATTAGGATGATAGGTCAGAAAAGTCCCTTGGTGACCATTTGTAGACATATTGTAACTGATGGCAGTAGATTAGCCACATGTCAAAAAAAAAGGATGCCTCTTTCATAAGTAAATTTCAGCTTCATCTCCAGGAGATCCTGGTGGCTTCTTTGGTCATGGTGTTTGAGGAAGTAAGTGGAATTTTCAAATATAGGAGTTTGGAAAAAATATATTTATGAATCTAGGAGTTGGAACTTAAGATGGGCAAAGTGTCTTGTCTGTAGTCAGCCAGCTTCTAAATAACAGAGGCCAGATTTGAAGTCAGATCTGCCAGACCAAAAGACCAGAGCTCTCTCTTTTGTGTTGGCGGCAACCTTAAGGGAGAGAAGACAAAAAGAATGATTTTGACAATACCTAGCGAGATTTTTATGAATAGATACAAGGAGAAATGAGCAGAATTAGGAGAATAATGCAATAACAACATTTTAAGTATAGTAAGATCCTTTCTTATGACGATACATATTTTTTACATTTATCAATGAATGGATAACATAAATACTTTCAAAAAGTCATTCAGGTTTCAGGGTATTTCTCAGGTGACACCTATATTATTGGTGCTGTCAAACTCCCCACAATGGCTTCTTATTGGGCTTCGGTGATTGTGTTGCTTCATCTGGCCAGGAGGATTTCACTGAAGGACAGTGAGGATGCCATTCTGAAACTCACTGATTTTGTGGGACCGAAGACAAGAGGGTCCTTTGAAACCTTTGGACTGAATGGGCAGTCCAGAGAGGCCCAAGTTCATGTCTAACACATCAGCTTGGTTTGGCTGTCTTGTGTGGTGCTTATTAGCAGAGGACAGAAACAGCTGGTGTCTAAACCAGGGCTCAGCAGATGCAGGGCATTTAGAAACCTGAGCATTTGTTTTTTTATTGTGCACTAAAATTAGATTTAAAATGTGCTCCAAAGCATAACTAAAACAGATTGCCCCTTCCAGCACTTGTGTTTCCGATTCATCCACAGGGCCCATATTTTCTGAGTCTGTGTTCAGACCTTTGATCTTCTTCTTATCTCTGTCAGAATATTAATTGAGAAATTTCTTTGCTGTACCCACAGGACCCTTTTAAAAGGTTTCTTTTGGTAAGAAAATAATCGCATTGCTTAAGAAATCATGGCATTTACCTTGTCCTTGTAAAGAAAATGCCATAGGCAAAGATTGTAGTGGGTGAGGTTTTCTGCTCTCCTCCTCTCCCTTGCTGTCTTTGAGTCAGTATTGACCTTCCTTGAGGAATCACCAAGTCACAGACCACAATCGGATTTTTGGTTTGCCAAATGACATCCATTTAAAAGATGCTTGTATATCCAACTGATTCTAAGCACTTGAAAAATTAAGAATATCTCCACCCCGCTGCCACTGTTACACACAAATATACTTCCAACTGGGAAACCAAGTAAGAACTTGCTAGAGAATTTTGTACTTATGGACATACTACAGTATATAGAGATTCAAAATAGTATACTTATCTCTGTACTTCCCTACCTACCTCCTTGCTAACCACTTTCACACTCGGTAGGGATTTGTACCCCCATGAGGATTTCCCCTGACTAGTGACTTTTTCTCCTAGACCACCATTTTAGGAATGGTTCCATATGGGCTTATTCCACTTTCATAGAAACTCCTTCTTTAGTTTTCACCTCTCCACTTTCCATCATGACCCTTTCCCAAATCCTTTCTCTCCTCCCCCCTTTTGAATTTCCCTTCATATATTGTCTTTTCAGATTAGAATACAAATTCTGTGAAGTAGGTTTTATTTTGTCCCTAACCCTTAGGTCACCCATAATAAATGCATAAATGCTTTACTTATAAATCTGACTTTGTCTCCCTAATCCAACATGGGTCTTGGCAATTTATATAGGATAATAAATAGAATTAGAAATGGGACAAGCCTTATAGGCTATCTAATTAAAAAAATAAAGACTTTACAGGTAAGGAGATACAGAGATGAAATGATGTATCTATGGTATCACAGCTAGAAAGAGTCACAACTGATATTTGAACCCAAATATCTTGTATATCAAAATTAAAATCCTTTTCTCTCTACCAAGTGCCATTCTTCATCCAATTGGGATTTACCTTAGACAAACTGTGAATTAGTAGTTCAAGTGGACATTATTTTAACCAAATAGGAAGAATCTTAGGAGCCAAGGGAAGTTTTATGATATTGAATGTGTATTGTGTTTGGGAATATTTATAAACCAGGGGTAGATAATATGGTCAGAATAATGAATGGAAAAAATGAATGTGAATAGGAAACTTTCAAGCTAGATCAAAATATTTTGAAGTTGAGAAGCAGTCAAAAGTAGAGAGTAAAGGGACATAAATCAAGTGTGCTGGACCTTAATTATGAGCTAAATAATTGAAATAAAAACAAAAGTTAGCAGATATTGGCATGCTAAAGGGATGAGTGAGGAGGGGCTGTATAGAGCTGTGTAGTTTGTAGTATGACGTTTGCTTCCAAGGCATCTGCTGGGTCTGTTGAGTGGACTTCTGACACCTTCTGTCTGTGATTGGAAATTTTCCATTGCTTCAGAAAAGGAAAAACATAGAATGTATCAGTTGAAACTTAGGCACACTCCCTAAACTACTTCTCATTCATCTAAATCCATGGGTCAGTCTCTGATTATAGGATTATAAAATTAGATCTAGGAAGACCTGGAAGACAATTTCATCTAACTGACTCACTTTACCTGGGGAGAAACTGAGCCTTAGGAAGGAGCAGTGAGTTGTGTAATTGAAAATCTGCCATTCCATAGAAGAGCCAGGCTTCAAAGCAGAAGCAAGCCCCTAACTCGACATTGGATTCAGATTATTTCATTATTTATTTGCTTCTTCAATCACTCAGATTTTATGTAAGGAGTATGGACAATAATCAGGGATGCGTTATGTTAGAAACAATATGCTCAGTAGATATGGCATGGTAGTTGCTAGAAAATCAATTTCAAAATGAAGAAGACCTCGGTTCTAGTACTGCTTCTAATAACTACTGGCCACGTAACACTTGAAGGAGCTAAGACTACTCAATCTGGATTCAGGAAGTCCTGAGTTCAATTCCAGTCTTAGACAGTCCCTGGCTATGTGACCATGGGCAAACCACTTGATCTCTGTTTGCCTTCATCCACTGAAGAAAGAAGTAATGGTAGATATCTTGAGTATCTTTGCCAAGAAAATCCTTAATGGAATCGCGAAGAGTTGGAGATGATTGAACAACCTGGACGTGTCATCTAAGTTCTCAGTGCTATGGATAACTGTTCATGATTATAAGATATAGAGACTCTAAAGACCTGCACTGGTGATGGGAATATCCTTACCTGAGGTTTCTCTGAACCAGTGAAATCATAGGGCCATTCATAAGAATTAAAATTCACTGTACCTGTATCTCACAATGCTAAATTGGACCCAAATGTAAAGGACAGATGATGTTGATCTGAAAGATGTGAGATGGGATAGAAACAAGATCAGTGATTTTTTCCACCTTATCCAAGGCTTTTAAACAACTCTAATTGTCCCACCACATTATGGCAAGTCACCTACGACCTTACTTTTGAGAGAAAGGATTTAATTTTTACTTAAAACACTCAGCTTGAGAGAATGAACTATAATACTGGACAATCAAGCATAAATACCATTTAAGTGCAGAAAATAAATGAAAATGGAGCAGGATTAATTCCTTGGGAATAGGAGAAAGGGGTGCAATCTAGATCAGGCTGTCAGAAATTATATATATATATATAAAGTTATTACTAATATCACTTATAAATAAAATGAATACAGTATCTTAACAGTGCAAAGACACAGATGAAAGCAAAAGGGGTATGTATATATATATATGATATGGAACAAAATATTTTATATATAAAAATGTACATATAAATAAAAGCCTGGACAGTGTTAAGGGTTTTATTCAAGATTTCAAAAGCTGGATCTTTCTTGGAATTTGCAGTCAAAATAGATATTGGCTTATTTGGCATCTCTAAAAAGACATATAAAGCAAGTTTCTGAAAAATATCCAAATTCAACATACTCAACAAGTATGCATCTGCCAACTCAGAAGCAGCCTGTTCCCCTCTGAGATGGCTCAGATTGTTAGCAAACTCTTCATTATATCAAACATAAAATTGTCTTGTTAATAATGTCTTCTATTATTCTTATATACATAGTCTCTACTATTAGAATGTCAGCGCCTTAGAGGCCAGGGATGTTTATTTTTCTTTACGTCTTCAACTCTTAGCATAGTACATGCCAGTAAGGAACTGCTTACTTAATGCTTGTTGACTTTTCTGTAGTCCAAAATCTTGAACAGAATATCTTACAGGAAATTTATATGGTCAGGTTTCATCTCTCTGCCACTTTGGTCTCTCTGCCTCACCTCTCTCCTCATCGCAGTCCATCTTCTACTCTGCTATCAAACTGACCTCCTAAAGCACTGTTATGGCCATTAAACTCCAAAGGCTACCTTTCCTTTCCAGAATCAAATGCAAAACCATCTGTTTGACTTTTTCAACCCTGCATAACTTTTCCCACTTTCTTATACCTCATTACTCTCCACTTATTCCATGATCCAATGATGCTGGTCTCCTTGCTGTTCCTTGAAAACAACACTCCATTTCTCAAATATGTACATTGTCACTATCACCAAAAATAGAATTTTCTTCTTTTTTCATCTCTGTCTCTTGATTTTCCTGACTCCCTTCAAGCTAAAATCCCATATTCTATGAGAAACCTTTCCTGATTCTCCTTGATGCTAATTACTTTCTTCTGTGATTGTTTATGTATTTTTAATTTATTTTATTATTTACCCCATGTGTTTTTTGTTTACACATAGTTGTTTACATCCTCCCTCTAGAGTGCTAACATTTTAAAAATAGGAATTTTCTTTTGTGGGCAGGGAGGGGGATGCTTCCTTTGTTTCCCCAGTTGTGAACAGTGTCTGGGACAGAGTGGGTTTGTAACAAATGCCAATTTTCTTAATATGGAGTTTTCTTATTGAAATTATGCTGGAAATAACCTGACAAAGAATAGCAAGGAAAGGTCTATGATACCTTCCATCAGGAGAATATAAACTACCTAAAAGTGGAGATAGTTCTGTAATAATGAAAATAAATGTAATATATAATAATTAAAATTCTGCATGTAATATTTAAAAATTGTCTTTCTTAAATGTTATTTAAAATTGTTTTTGTAGTCATTTATACAATTAAGTCTTAAGTCATGAGGATAATAGTAGCTTTTAACAATTTATTTTAATAGCAATATAGTATAAGAAAAAAAATAAGGAAGGAAGTAGAAAATTATTTCCTAGCCTACCACCCTAAAGTCTCATCCTTAAAATTTCAGCTTGCTCCAGGATAAGGTTCTAGATCTCCACTTGGAAGTCTAGTATCTCTTCAGAGGAAGAATCTCACCATCCAACGAGGGTGTCTTCTGCCTGAGCCACCAACACCAAATGGAGTAGAAGAATTAATTCCAGCAACATCACACCAAGGACCTTCATCTCCTCTATGGTCTCATTTTTTATAGCTCTTTTCTCCACGACTCTTCCTGTCTCTCTGAGTTGTCTATCACATCTCAGGAACCAATGAAAGTTTCTCTGACCCAGACCCATAACGCTTCATGTTTCTAGGGTTCTTAACCTGTGACCTCTGTTGGAGCATTCCAGCCATGCTAATAGGATGTATCAGATGAGAAGAACGTTCAGGGCCCCAGGAGGAAGAGTTTCCCTTTACATAGTTCCATTTTTTGTCCTTGTATCCCAGCACCTGTTACAGCATTTTGCACGTGGTAGACACTCAATGAATGCATGTTGGATTAGATACATAGAAAAATAACATATATTTCCCCATCAATCTTATAAATGCTTAAAAATTTTTATTTAAAATGATCAAAGTATTAAACTATTTCTCTCTCTTTTTTCCTTTCTATATCTCAATATTATAAATTTCTGGATTAGGGGTTAGAGATGAATATTCTGTTATATGGCAACTCTATCTCACTCTCCAATGCCATTTCCTAAGTTTCCATTTAATATTTGCAATCTGAAGAATCATGTATGAAATCCAGTGATCAATGTATCGTCATTGTCCATAGATTATAGAAATACAGCTGTATTTATTTAATAAATCTGGCTGATCATTGTTCCTTTTCTCATTGTCATATCCTTTAGGTATGTGACGTTTTCATCTGATAGAGCTTCAGTCTCTGCTAAGTTGGATTTAACTGATTATTTTCTACACTGAGACATAGCAATAATAAATGAAAAATTATCTAATCATTTCCTCTATGGATAGTGTGACACCAAAGATAACAACCCCCCATTCTTCTGTTTTGAAACTTATATATAGTATCAATTCTAAGACAGAAGGTAAGAGTTTTTAAAATAATAATGTTAAAATATGACATCATATAGTTAAAATGACATAGTTTTATCACTTTGAAAATTGTCATATAAATAGTTTAAGACTTCCATTGTTCCACAAAAATAGGTTATTCAAAACAGTAAAATATCCTGAGATATTTTTCACAATCTATCTCTATTCTTCCAGGTTATTTCAAAGCTACCTTTTCCTGCCCTTTGTAGAATTATTATTAATTCACATTTTTCAGATGTCTTTTAAAATGTCTCACTATATTAATTGTTGAAGAATTTTCTGAGTTGTAGAGAATATGCTGCCTTGGCCAACAGAGATTTATTTGAATCACTAGTTTTAAATAAGAAAACCAAAGGGAATTTCTGCAACTCTTCACTGCTTGTTTCTCATTCTCAGAGATGTAATTTGCAAAAGCAACTTTCAAAGAGAATTTTTAACTCATTAACATCATCTTCAGCACCCCACAGATTTCAAATATTGCTTTGCAATGCAATGAGTCTGTGACTCCAAGTAACCCCATCCCATTTACCTGGACACCAGATTAATTACCTTATTTAAAATAACAGATGATTTCAGCAAATCTTTTGTCATTGTTTCCTCCCTTAATTAGTAACTCAGGAGTGATTCTTATAAAGAGTATCCATTAATGTACAGTTATTACTACTATTAGTTGCATTCAGGAAAAAAAATTATGGAAGTGCTGGGGAGACAAATAAATGAAAGAAAGTATTCCCTTAAAAAGTTTACATTCTGCTGGAGTGGGTTCTATTTATAAAGATAGACGCACTGACAAAATACAGTAATCCTTCATCTATCTTGGGAATTATGTTCCAGAGACATATATATATATATATATATATATATATATATATATATATATATATATGTATAAAGTCTTTATAAACT
>NC_058132.1:666081165-666104133 GCF_016433145.1 Gracilinanus agilis | reverse complement strand
AGAAAGAAAGAAAGAAAGAAAGAAAGAAAGAAAGAAACAAACAAACAAACAAACAAACAAACAAACAAACAAACAAACAAATAAACAAACAAATGAAGAAACAAAGAAACAAAGAAGAAAGTAAGGAAGGAAGGGAGGGAGGGAGATAGGGAGGGAGGAGGAAGGAAGGAAAGAAGAAGGAAGGAAGGAAGGAAGGAAGGAAGGAAGGAAGGAAGGAAGGAAAGAAGGAAGGAAGGAGGGAAAGAAGGGAAGGGAAGAAAGGAGGGAGAGATGCATACTTATTTTTCTTCTTACCATTCTTTAATATGACTTCCAACAATCTTCCTTTTTTTCCATCCCCTCTGCCAAAACATTCACTCAACTGAAATTGCTCTTTCCAAGGATATTAGGGATCTATTCATTAAATCTGATGGCCTTTCTTTGTACTTATTCTTTTTTTTTAGCCAATTTCATTTTGTTAACTTTGGCTTTCTTCCAATATGTCCCTCCCATGTGTTTTCATGATGCTTATCTCTGCTAGTTCATCCTTTATCTATCTGAATTCTGTTACAAAGTGACCTTTGCTGTATCATTATCCCAATGCTTTGTTATATCATTGATTTCAATGCTTAGTTTTCTCTTTTATTTTCTCCCCAGCTTAATCCAGTTGCCAAATTATTATTTCTAAAGCAAAAGTCTGAGCATGTCTTTACCATGCTAAAGAGGTTCCTGTGGCTCCCTATTACTTGTAGGATAACATACGAATTCCTATTCGATATTTCAACCCTTCAATTTTTTTTGGCAAAATGATTACCCATTATTCCACCCCAAACTCTAAATTACATATATATAAATTGACTTCCTTCATTGCTCCTAATATTCAACATCCATGTACTTCTGTACCTTTGCAGAACATAGCACACCTTCAATATTCTCCCCTGACTTTCATTCTTGGAATTGTTGATTCACTTCAATATTCCAATTAGGTGTTACCCTCAGCAGTATTCTCCCCAGCCCTTCAAATTACTTTACATTTACTATGCATATATTTTGTATTTACTTGCCTGCTATATGGAAGAGAAAATCAACTTCAAGGCAGGGAAGAGCCCAGATCAAGCTGTGCCTCTGAAGTATCCTGGCTCTATACCCTTCCATGACAGTTTAACTCTTAATTTTCCAAATAAATATTAGTTGCAGAGAAGGTGCCAATGTGCATTGATAGAGTTTTCTCACCTGGGAACTCTTTAATATAATAAAATGACAAGTCAACATCCCATCCTTATCTATTTACAAGTTTCTTTCTACCAACTCCCCAGAGCACTGTGAGCTAGTTGAAGACAGAAATACTTTTGTCTATCTCTTTATCTCACAAATGATTATCATACTATGTGAGAGAGGATGAAATACTTAACAAATACTGTGGAATTTTGCTAAATTCTACAGAATTATCCACTGTCCAGGGAGGAAAAGTATTTAGTAATTAAATTCAGTTTCCTTGTTTCACTTTTGGGAGAAAAGGATTTATGTTCATCAGCCACTAATTCCATCCTACCTTAAAATATTTCTTGAAAAATTGTTATGCTAAATTATATGGTCAACTATTTTAAGTGGCAGAGTTAATTTGTGGCAGGCTTAAAGTGCCTGACCTTCTATATCTCTGACATTTACTTTGGATTTTTTCATCCAAAGATCTTTCATCTGGGTGTACAGAAAAATCCAATGAGAGTACTTGAATGGGGGGTTGGGGATACAAATAAATATAAAAAAAAGTATAAATAAAGAAATGTCAACATTTAAAATAGCAGAGTTATTTTGGTAAGCCTAAATACAGATGGATTCCTGAGCTGAGGTACAGATGGACTCATAATTTATGTAGGTATTCAAATGTGAATGCAAATCACTTAGCAGTAAAAGTGCCAGGGTTCCCAAAGTAAACAATTATCATTTCTACCATTGCTATAAACTCTCAGAAAAGAATCTTCTTCTACTGCCTGAGTGCAAATATTAAGACTAATTTAAGAAGTACACAGTTCCAAATCCTTAATTGTACGGGAAGTCATGGAGGGGTCTTTTGACCCAATTTTTTTCATAGTTGAAAATATAACTTTTCTACTTCATCAGGAAAAAAAAGAGCTAAAAATTCAAAAATGTTTACAAACTTAGGAGAGCAGCCAATATCACTAAAGTCCACAAAGGTGTTAGTGGTTAAATGATTTGCATAATATTTATCTAAAAGAATAGTATAATGCACCTAAGACTGGCAAAAATTTGGAGTTCTAAGAAATCTGATATTCAAATGAAATGGTGAGCATAAATATTTAACTTGCTATTTAATTGGTATTAGATCTACCCACCCATTTAGTATACACCTTTTCTTTTCTTTTCTTTTCTTTTTTTTTAAAAACCTTTACCTTCCTTCTTGGAGTCAATACTGTGTATTGCCTCCAAGGCAGAAGAGTGGTAAGGGCTAGGCAATGGGGGTCAAGTGACTTGCCCAGGGTCACAGAGCTGGGAAGTGTCTGAGGCCAGATTTAAACCTAGTGCCCCCTGCCTCTAGGCTTGTCTCTCAAACCACTGAGCTACCCAGATGCCCCCAGTAAAAACTTTTTCTACAAACTAGAGTTACTTAGAATACTGAGAAGATAGTTGAATTGATCACTTATATGGCCTCTATGTGTCAGAAACAAAACACAAACCTTGTTTTCTGGGTTTTGAGGCTGACTTTATATCCTCTATACCTGACTGCCTCTCATAAAATAATAAGAGCAAAAACAAACCAATAAACAAGAAAATAAAACAAAACTGAGAATAGGAAGAAAACTATCTACTATTATGAGAAGAAAACTTAAACTTGATATGGCTTTGGAATGACTGAAATTGATTAATATTCATTTGTGAAAATTAATTGAAATATTATTCATAACTAAACAAATTAATTTGTTTGAATTTGTTACATTTTAAATTGTCATTAAATTTTTAAATGTTATTTTCTTTCAAAGAAACTAAACTAGAGGTACTTAAAATAGTGGAGTCAAGGCATATCTTACCTCTGAAGCTTGCTATTGGTATGATATTGAGAAAGTATGTAAGTTATTTTTTTTCTACCACACAATAGTCTAATATTAATTTTTGACAATATCTTCTTCTAGCAGTCAATACATCATAAATATGTCATTTATAAGCATGAATGAAATGTGAATTATTTCAGAACAATAAGTCAATTTATAGACAAAATTAATGACATATTTTTAAATGAAGATTAAGACTTGAAGCATAAAGAAGCAATTCCATTGTTCCATAAGATTCCATAAGAAATTTAAAAAATAATAATATTTGAAGCAGTGATGTCAAATACAGATAAAATAAATCACTTACTACACAAGAAGGAATGGAAGGAAGGAAGAAAGGAAGGAAAGATAACAAAAATAATAAAACTAACTACAACCCTTCAACCCCAGAGTAGATTTCAATAGAAGAGAAAATCCATTGGGACAGTGTATATGTGTGTGTCTGTGTTTTAATTATCTTTGTATTCCAGGTTAGTAAGTAATTATATGGTACAATGTTATATGTTTACAAAATATCAAAATTGCACAATTTAATAACTTGAAGAGTTCTTAAAAACTATCTATTCCTATCTATACAAAAGGGAGCCCACATTATAATGCATTGAGCAGTTCTTAGAGAGCTCAGACACTTCACCGTCTGTGATAGTAGGCAAGGAACCTTGTTTCCTTCAGTTCCTCATCTGTAAAATGTGATGGACAAGGAAATGGCAAACTACTCCAGCATATTTGCCAAAAGAAAAGCCTGAATGAAGTTATAGAGTCAGGCAGAACTGAAAAAATGACAAAACAAGAATAAAATATATATCCAACTCAAGTTTTTCTCCTGAGCTTCATTCCTCCAGTCAACTGCCATTCTGAAAACTTGAAATAGATGTTCCAAAGGCATCTCAAACTTAAATTCCAAAAGAGATCACATTATCTTTTCCCTAAACAGTTTCTTCTTCTGTACCTATTTATTACTTTCAAGGACACAATACTCCTCTTGTCCTCAAGTCTTCAGTCTCACTCATTCATTGCCAAATCTGCTATGGTCACAGCATTTTTTTCTTTAAGTTCCTTTCTTTCTATTCACCCAGCAAGCATCCAATTTCAAGCCTCCATCACTTTGCCTGTCATACTAAAAAGCCTTCTAACTGGTCTTTGTCGTCTCGGGTCTCTCTCTACTCTACTGTATATTCAATTGCATGGTGTGTGAGTGTGTGTTTTCTTTTCTAAAGCATAGGTCTGATCACATGTTATATCTGGTCATTCAGCAAAAATGGCTCCCACTTACTCCTTAAATCAAATATCATTTCTGTCATTTAAAGATCTTCCTAAAACAATTCTTTCCTACCTTTTCAGTCCTCTTATTTATTCTTCCTTTTATTCAATCTGGAATCAAGATACACTGGCTTTCTTGCTTTCTCAAATAGGATGCCTTTCTTCCATCTCTATACTTTCTGTCTGACTTTCTCCCAATGTTCTATCTATCCAGCCCGATTTGGACTGTCCTTGATGTTCTTTGAGACACAACTCAGATTTTGCCATCTGCCTAATACCTTTTCTGGTCCTTCTGGCTGCTATTGACTTTCCTCTGAGAATATTTTCTATCAACTGTATCTACATCTTGTATGTCCAGAGTTATTTCCATGTTGCCACTCTCATTAAAATGGAAGGTCTTTGAGGGCAAAGAAACTGCTTTTGGCTTCTGTTTGTATCCTCAGAGGTGTTATGATTAAAATTGTCTTGAGAGACTGATTTTTGAGTAAGAAAAAAGTGTATTAATTGTATCGAGTTTATTGATTAGTACGCTATCATAACCAATAAAGTGCTACAGGTCTTCATGACTCTCTTGGGCCCAGGGACAACTTAAGTTGGGTCAGGTAGATTAATAAATAGATTTTTAGGAGCTCATTATTCAGACCCTCCATTGAATATCCCAACATCTTTAATTGGTGATGGCTAATTAAAAGTTAGTCCATCAACTTATTAACCCCTTCCTACCTCTTGGTAGACTAGGTAGTACCCAAGGGTTGGGGAGACAAACAAAAACAAAAACTCTGGTCCCCTTCATTTGTTAATCAACTTATTTTAAAAAGGCAGATATTCCTTGAGATTACCAAGCACAATGAAAATGTAAGAAACAGTAGACTTGGTATTATTGCTGACCCAGATCCTAGACACAGGAAAACACAATAATTCTTCTTAATATATAGGATTTAAAACAGTATATGAAAAATAAATTCTCACAGAACTCAATATTGTGCCCTTTAGAAATTTAATAAATTCTGCCTAATTGACTAAATGAACCCTAGAGAATTCATTGCGATTTTAAACAATGATGCCTGCCACAACTTTCCATCTTGGTTCTTCATACTCTCAAGGTAGGAAATACTCTGTCTCTTAACTTTGAGAACTGCAAGTTGTGAGTTATGTTGTTTGTCCTTCATTTTGTAGAGGATTAATGACATCACATGGTGATGTCCTAACTTGCTCATGAATTGGATTTAAGTGAGACAGAGGTGCACAAAGTTGTCAGCCTTACTTTCCCTTGCATAGACATTGAAGTTCAGTGGCAAGACAAAGGTCAGGATGCCTGGTGATGGTCCAGGATGCAATGGATAGCTTTGGAGTCTTCCATGTCTGAGGATTCCACAGTATCTGCTTCAACTGCTTTCATGTCTATTGGAGCAAATTATTCTTATTCATCTTTCCCTCCAGGGGAAGTCATCACGTGGTAGAAGTAGATAGTCTCCAAACTCACTTATAGAATTGAGGAGGATCAGTTAGTTACTCTAAACTTGATTGAGCCTACCTGCTGAGACAATTTTAGGCAAGTAAAGCTGCTGCACATGCTACAGCTCTTGAAGCTATGGGTGAGAATTGGATGAAATGTGGTCACCAAAGATGGGTGAGTAGTCCTGAAGAATGTCTCACCAAACCATCCCAAAAGAAGTGTTAATCCTCTCTGAACACAACAATGAGTCAATATAAGGCTACTAATTCTACACCAGTGATATCTGACATTTATATTGAACTTTTTCAAATTATAAAGCAACTTCCTCAAAATCCATATAGAGGAAAGAATTGGTTTTATCTCATTTAAAATATTACTAAACTAAAACATAGGGAAGTGATAATGCTTGAATAGTAACTAAGCTAGTAAATAGTAGTTCAGAGTGTGTTCAATAAATATATTTTTATTGATAGGTAAAATATTTCTGACTTCAAGTCCAGGGTTCTTTATCTTATTTCATAATACCTCTTATTGTCCATTTCCATTTCCATCACATGTCAGCAGAGATTCCAATGTACTATGACCTTCATTGCTGAATAAATGAAAAAAAAGACTTCTGGTACTCTAGTCCCCACCTCAAGTTAAATAGAGGTGATTGCATAAACATTATTTAAAATCCATCAAAGTGTTAATTACAGACACATCCCTGGGAAATAGCTACGGTGTTCAAGTCCAATTTTGTCAACCTACACCAAATCCAAACTTCATTTTTCACTTGATTATAATTTATAAAAATTAAAATAAACTTCAAAGATTTTGCCTTTGAGACAAAAAAACCCACATTTGAGAAAGTTTCACTTCCTATCCTATTAACTTTAAAATTAACAGCTCTTGATTGAGAGTCAGAGACTACTGAAATTACAGGCCATGTAATTAATTCTATCTCAATTGTCTATAATCTTTCTCTGCCTCCATAGGATTCATTCCTCTATTTCTCTCCCCTCTTTCTTCCATCATCTAGTGTCCTTAAAAGATTTAAGAGGACGTGAGGACAAAGGAGAGATTTGGAATCCAAAAGTCTTGGTTTCAAATGCTACCTCCTATACTTCCTAGTTAATTGAACTGAGGCACCTCCCTCAAACACTCTGAGCCTTAGGGAACTTTCAAAGATTTTAAACTATACAAAGATCATAATATGATATATAATATAAATGTCTGTGAGAACTAAAAGTGCTATTGGAAATTCCCTCTCCATTTTGTTTTATTTCTTAATAAAAGTCCTTAATTATCATTTTTAAAAGCTCTCTTCTTTCATTCTTGATATCTAGTTTTTTTAATCCACAAATCAATAAATATTTATTTTTAATTTTGTATTTATTTGTTTGTATGTTTTGTTTGAAATATTAAAATTCCAGCCCTCTCCTTCCCTCTTTCACCTCCCTGCACTTAGAACACATATCATTTGACAAAACAAAAAGTTTTATTCATATGTAAAACTATGTCTTGCTTTCTATTTATCAGTCCTTTCTGTGGAGGTAGACAGATAAAAGTCATGCTTCAAGCATTATTTCAGTTGCTGTATATATTTCTGGGGGGAGGAATCATTTAATTCTTCATAATTTCAAAAATATCTTCCAATTTAAAAGAAAATTAACCTTTGGATCATTTCTTACACTGCAATGGTATTCCATCACAATCATTTGCCACAACTTGTTCAACTTATTCTCCAATCCATGGGCATTCCTCCAATTTCCAATTCTTTGCTACTACAAAGAGAGCTGCTGTAACTACTTTAGAACATGTAGATGCTTTTCCTTTTTTTTTCAATTATCATCTTAGGAAACAAACCTAGCAAATATTTTTTAACCACTGACTATGTGCCAGGCATTTTGCTAGGCACTGTGGATGCATGTACAAAAATTGAAACAATTCTTTCTTCTAAGGAGTATTAATTCTAAATTTTAGACCACTGAAACGTGAATAATTAGATATGCAGACTACTTCTACTTCAAATCCACAAAGAATAAAAAATAGGGGAATCAAGACTCTGTGAAAGGATTTACATGACTCTAAGTTGTCTAAGCATAAGGACCATACTAAATGAAAGAAGTGCTATTTAGACTAAGCTAAACCTGGAATGGAGAGACAGGTTTTACTTTTAGCTTTGCCACAATAGATCAGTGAACTTCTTGGGCTCTTCTTTTCTTCATATGTAAATTGTAGAATGCAATTAGAATGCCTCCAAGGTACAATTTGAATTAAAGTTCTGATTTGACTTCAGTTTTAAATTAGAAATATGAATTGGCAAGTTACACTGGTTGCTTAAATCATCCTCAAATGATGTGTTTCTACTCTATCAATGTGTTTTCTACTATTTCAAAAATAAAATAAAATAAGATCATAAATTCCATCATGTACAATGCAAAAACCAACATATTTTCATATAATGGAGAATTTGTTTGGTGAGATTTGGAGTCAGAAACCCTGGGTTTGAATTCTCCCTTGAATGCTTGTGAACTCTAGAACCTTTGGTAAATCATTTCCTCTTGCTCCATATTCTTTTCCTTAGGTGTTATTTGTAAAATAGAAATATTAATACCTATAATAACAACACAAAAGGATTATTTCAAGGAGTAAATTTTTAAAAGATAAAACATTTTGTAAGCTTTAAACGATGCAACATAAATTTCACACAGATCTTCTTACCATTGGCATCATCACCAGTCATAAGAACCACATGCCAATCATTAAGTTCATTCATTTCGTTTATCAGTACTCTCCTACAGATTCCAGTGAACATTAGCCAAATTTGACAATAAGATGAGAGTTCCCAACTGTAGAAAACAACCCTGTAATTTCAACAATAGAAATTCGATATGAAGATATATTCATTGATATCTATCAGTTTTTTATCCACTTTAAGAGGAGCTAGTTTGGTTGTTTTAATCAATGTCCCCTAATGTGGTGAATATGAGAAAAGGAGTATCTCTATTTCTTTATCAATAAATGAGTGAACTTCTGAGGAAGTCAGGGTTGCTCTGGAGCCCGTTAGAAACTGTGCTGGAGAGTTAATTGTGAAAAATTTTATATGAACACAGTCACTTCTGAAATCAGCAAAGGTTACAAATCTTGCTTGATTTATTGCTTTGTTGACTGTCTATTCTTAAGAAAGTGACGAAGAAAATTCTTATCGTACAGATTAAATTTAAAAGTGTGTCACGTAGCTTATATACTCACATGTGTGTTTATACATATATGTCTCTGTGAAACATGGTATACCATGGTTATCTAGTATACACACATGTATACATACATAATACCACATGTGCTTGCATTCATATATCAGCTAGGTAATGTAGTGGATAGAGTGCTGGGCTTGGAGTCAAGAAGACCTGAGTTCAAATCCAACCTTAGAACCTTCTTAGCTGTGTGACATTGGAAATATGTCACCTGAGAATGAAATTTTCCTCTACCAAAAGAGATGGTGAACCAGAACTCCTCCCATTATCTTTTCCAAGAAAATCCCTTAGGCTAAGGTCCTTAGGGTCAAAAATTGTTGAATATGATTGAAACAACCAAACATACACAAACATATGTTCTTCATCTACAGATATGTGTATATTAAAAAGATGAAATTGTATTTATTGTTTTATATCATTTATTGTAAAATCAAGTCATCTCATATAAGCTTTTAGGTTTTATCTGTAACTAGAATGTTGGAAAAGGTAGTCCCAGTTATTAATAGCTATGTATAAGCAGTGATAAGAAGAGTTAATTTAAGAGCTCCTATCATCAACCTTGGAATGTATAGGATGCAGCTTGACTAATTCCTGATCCTGCATAAACATAACAGAAGCAATCATAGAGTGAGATATAAAGATGTTTTCTTTTCTAGGAATTTATATCAATATCTATCAATATATCAATATATCAATAACAGTCATCAGATCTTAGGATTAAGAGAGATGACTGTTTAACTTTAGGTCTCTTCACAAGAGTTATTATCTGAAGGTATTCATTATAAGATCAATAAAAGGCTTGGATCTTGTCCTAGAAATTATCAACTATTGGCTAACATACTTTGAATATGTGATGTTTATTACTGATTTGAATCAACTGTCAAAAGCCTATAAAAATAAGGGTGAACATCCAGAGATGTCTTTCATCACAGTCTTTCATCCCTTTCATCTCATCGCTGTGTGGGATAAGACCACTGGCTGTATCTGTCCATAAATAGTTCAAGCTCAGAAAGATGACCCAGTTTTTCTTTTTTTTTTTTTATAACATGCAATATCTATCTATCTATATATATATGCACCCACAATTATATATGTACATGCACATATATGTTGATGGGTATCGATGTAGACATGTGGGTAATTGGGGGATGGATGCCTAGGGTGTGTGTTTATGAATATATGTGCATATAAAAAATGGGGAAAGGGTTAATTTTTAGGCACTATACTCACACTTTGGATAGTTACCACTAGATGGTAGTATGTGTTTATAAGTGAAAAAAAAGCATGGTATAGCAAAAAAATAGACATAAGGAAGGTATTTTCAAAACTCACCCCCTCACTAACATTTTTTTATTAAAACAAAACAGAAACATGTCAACTTCTAATTTCTATACGCAAGTCTATATTTTAGTTAGAAAAAGTATTTTAAAAATCACTCGATAGCAAAAATGAACAATACGGAAATAGGTATCCAGTGACAACATTTGTATAACTCAGTGAAATTGCTATTCGTCTCTGGGAGTGAGGAGGGAAGAAAAGAGGGGAAGAAAATGAATCATGTAAACAGGGGAAAATATTTAAAAATAAATAATGAACAAAGAAAAAGAAAATGTCAAAAAGCAAACACCTAAGCCCAAATAAAGGACCCTCATTACCACTTTATTGTCACATGTTTCATTTCTATAAATATGTATTTTCCCTTATACCTAGAGGACATCTATTTTCTGTTATCTTATGGTTGCTCCTGAAAAGACAAATCTTTCTACATTTTCTGTCCTTTCTTTGCCTTCCTATTTTTTGCTGTCATTCAGAAGACATTTATTGTTTCTCTTACAAACATTTACTGGATGGTGACTGGTTACTTTCCCTCAGAAATGATGTCCAGAGACTTTCTTGGTTGTGGTCTTTTCTTTGGAAAATGGAGGCATGGGATTCTTAACTCACTGCCATTCCTTCCCACTTAATGAATAATTTCATAACTTTATTTCCAAAAGCAACCAGCTTTTCTCTTCTTAAGAATGGAATAATACAATGAAAAAAAGAGGATATGCATAAGATTATGTAATTTCTTAGGGCTCCTTCAGCAATTAACACACTTGGGAACGGATTTTTTTTTAATTTAAATATATTGGCAATGCTAATTACTCTCTTAAAATGTATAACCATTGCTAGTCTGGGAGGAACATCATGTCAAAATTGGAAAGCATATTGAATTTAAAGTCAAAGAACTTTGCCGTGTTTCTTATTATGTGCTTAACATTGAGCAAATCAATAATGATCTCTGAGTCTAACTTTCTCCCATGGAAAGCAATTGTTAACAGTGATTTTCGTTTTTAAGGTTTTATTGTTTGTTTTGTTTTCTAATGAATTAGTATGATTGGAGAATTAAGAAATATTGAAGAACTTTTAGAAATTTCTTTCGAAAATTGTTCTAAAACATTGTTTCTTTCTAAAAAAGGAAATTTAAAAAAATTAAGAAACAGTGTTGAACAACTAAAAGAATAGAGACCCACCTGGGTCTTTTGGCTTCTGATGCTTTTAAGAGAATGAGCCAGCTTTCTCTATGACACCTTACTTCAATGATCCAAATAAAATCAGAGATGAAAATTATAGTGATAACTAACATATCCACATTGCATGGACCTTGTAGAAATAGCCCAAAGGATAGTATGATTCAAGGAACGGTAGCTACATGCATGTGTGTATATGTATGTGTGTGTGTGTGTGTGTAGGAAATCTAGTCTTTTTTTCCGGACCCACATGAGCCAATAGGTAGGGCCAGGACCTTTGTTTCAGTCAGGTGTCCCTCCAATAGGCAAAAACTGATATTATGAATATAAATGCCTGACCTAGAAATTCCTGGCTGTACCAGTGACCATAACCTCTTTGTTTGGTCTATAAACTAGTATAGAATAGTATTTGTTGGCATTCCAAAAAAAGAAGAGATTCTGCAAGAAGAGAAACATAATTCCTCACTTTAAACACAGGTTCATGAATTTGGAGGACGATTTTTGATTTATTCTCCCTTCTCTAGTGCTGATGAACATTCAGTTGTTTTTTAGATATGAAAAGCAAGATGTTCATCTTCTGCTGCCTCAAGCCTTGGCATCTTGCCAACCCAGAAAGAAAAATTGGGCAGTAAATCTTAGCAAATACTGGAGTAGTAATGGCCCAAGAAATCCAATTCTGTCTCTATGGTTTGGTCTTCTGGGAATCACACTGTTAACAGACTTTCTAGGTCATTCCCTTCTCAATTTTTCCTCTTCTCCCTACCCCTACTACCTCTAAATTCAGGACACAAGAGTTGGTTTGATTTATACCGGCCTTCATTTATTTTAGACTTGTGTAAATTGACTGACTGATAGAAATGTAAATAAAATAAAGCTTACTTTAGTGCCTTTTTGTGAAAAGGAGATGACCCTCTGCTTATGGTAGAAGAAAATTGAAGAAATGAAAAGCATCTTCTGAGCTGGAAATGGTTCTAAAAACAAACTGTATATTTGTCATTTACAGCAGCCTAGATGCTCTAAGACAGGTAGCATGATCCAATTGAAAGAATCCTAGCTTTAGAGGAAAAAATGTGTGTTTAAATCTCAATAATTCTACTTATTACTGGTGAGACTTTGAGGGATATTATTAAATATTTCTGGGCCTCAGTTTCCTCATCTGTAAAATGACAGTATTTTACTTGAGGAACTTTATGATGCTTTCCTTCCCTAAATCTATTGTCTTCAATTAATAGTTAATGACTAAAAGGCTCCTAATCATTGGAATAGTCATGAAATCATGAAGTGGTTTATATGTTTTTGGTTCATTCCAAATCATAATTTTCCACTGTATCACAGAACTTTCTTAATTTGTATTATTAATGTACACATGTTCAACAATCAGCATCCATTGAGTGAATTACAAAATAGAAATGACACAGAAATGAAATCACATCCATAATCCTCAAAGTCTTCTGTTTTCAATGAAATTGGCAGAAGTGTTATGTTGCAGTAAGAACAGCTTTGGATTTGGGGTCCAATTTTTTCCACTGATGTTTCCTTTGTGACTAAAGAAGTCACTTAGTCTTTCTAGGTTTCAATTACTTTCATACAATGAAAAGTTGGAATTAAATGGCTTTTATTACTTTAAGAGTTGAAATCTTCTTCAGATTAAGACACTTAAATTAAAGCCAAGACAAACAAGTCAGGATCTGTGTCGCCCAGGGTCTTAGTCAAACTAACAGAGCTTAATTTTTAAGTGTAATTAATTAATTAGTTAATTAATTAATTAAGACTATTTGTCCCTGGTTACATGAATCATGTTCTTTTCCTACCTCCTCCCACCCCCTCCAATAGCCAATGAGCAATTCCACTGAGTTTTACTTGTATCATTGATCAAGAGCTATTTCTCTATTATTAATATTTGCACTAGGGTGATCATTTAGAGTCTACCTCCCTAATCATATCCCTATTGAACCATGTGATGAAGCAGTTGTTTTTCTTGTGTTTCTACTCCCACAGTTCTTTCTCTGAAGGTGGATAGCATTCTTTCTCATAAGTCCCTCAGCAATTTCCTGGATCATTGCATTGCTGCTACTAGAGAAGCTCATTACATTAAATTGTGCCACAGTATATCAGTCTCTGTGTACAATGTTCTCCTGATTCTTCTCCTTTCACTCTGCATCAATTCCTGGAGGTCATTCCAGTTCACACGGAATTCCTCCAGTTCATTATTCCTTTGAGCACAGTAGTATTCCATCACCAACAGATACTCCAATTTGTTCAGCCATTCCTCAGTCAATGGACACCCCTAATTCTTCAATTTTTTTGCCACCATGAAGAGTGCAGCTATACATATTTTTGTATAAATATTTTTCCTTATTATCTCTTTGGTGTATAAACCCAACAGTTGTATGGTTGGATAAAAGGTTAGACAGTCTTATAAAGCCCTTTGTGCATATTTCCAAATTGCCATGCAGAGTGGTTGCATGAATTCACAACTACACTAGCAGTACATTAATGTCCCAATTTTGCCACATCCCCTCCAACATGTATTAATTTCCTTTGTTGTCATGTTAGCCAATCTGGTAGGTGTGAGGTGGTACCTCAGAGATGTTTTGATTTTCATTTCTCTGATTATAAGAGATTTAGAACACTTTTCATGTGATTATTGATAATTTTGATTGCTTTATCTGAAAATTGCCTATTCATGTCCCTTGACCATTTATAAATTTGGGAATGGCTTGATTCTTTGTATAATTGATTTAGCTTCTTATATATTTGAGTAATTAGACATTCGCCAGAGGCTTTTGTTACAAATATTGTTCCCTATTTATTACTTTTCTTCTAGTTTTGTTTGTATAAAACCTTTATAATTTAATATAATCAAAATTATTCATTTTACATTTTGTAATTTTTTCTAACTCTTGTTTAGTTTTAAAATCTTTCCTTACCCAAAGATCTAACAAGTATACTATTCTATGTTCACCTAATTTACTTATAGTTTCTTTCTTTATATTTGTCATTCACCTATTCTGAATTTATCTTGGTGTAGGGTTTGAGATGTTGATCTAAACCTAATCTCTCCCATACTGCTAACAGAAATTTTTGCTAGAAGATTTAAGACTGAGACAGTTCTCCTGATTCCAACTATGCTTTGGATATGTAGTGCTTTTGGACTCAAGAAAGAATATTTAGAAAGCAGGGTTTATGGGTTTATCCTTTACCCACATTCATGCTTTGCTATAATTAAAAATCAAAGTGTAGGAGGCAGCTGGGTGGCTCAATGGATGGAGAGTCAGCCATAGAGGTGGGAGGTCTTAGCTGTGTGACCCTGGACAAGTCACTTAACTTCCATTGCCTAGTCTTTACCCCTCTTCTGTCTTAGAATCAATATATAGTGTTGATTCTAAGACTGAAGATAAGTGCTTTAAAAAAAATGACAAAGTGTAATCTTTCTATTCTCCTGGACCTTGGGTGAGTGTGTTTTTTTAAGTGTGTCAAAACTTTTGATAGTATATTTGTAAAATGCTTTTCTTTAATCTTCCATATTATTAAATACTAGTGCTAAAGAAGTCAATTATGCCTGGCTAATTGTTAGTAAGGATGCACTGATAGGGGCTTATGATTGACAATTGTTAGAAACTCATTTCCCAAGGGTTACCCTGGGCATCGTAGAAGTAGTAGTCAGACACTGTCTGGGTATCTGCCTCAAAAATGAAAGTATGAGTTACACTAAAAAGTCTTACAATTGTTGCTATATAAATATGATGTAGGAATCTTCATTTTTCTCATTTAAAACATGTCAGCTTTTCTCCCAATAATTTCTTACTTTGATGATTCAACATGGGATAGAAATGAACTTCAACATTGTCTAGATAACTCTGTCTTTGTCATACCAAGCTGACAAATCTTGGAGCGTTGACCTTGCGATGGAATAATGTCCATTCAAGAATCAAATTTTTAGAAATTATCAGTTTAGAGATTTTCACCAGCAGAGAAAATATCAGTCACTTTTGTTCAGAAATGTCACTTTGTAACATCTAATTAAGAGAGGGGGTTAGAATTTTTAGGAATGGAATGAGTAGATCCCAGAACCTAGAACTAAAACATAAGGATTCATAATGTTATGTATAATTTTCTTTTTTTTCAATTACAGATACAACATCAATTCAATAAATATTTTTCAAGCAATGGTTATATGCCAGACACTGCTGAGATGAAAAAAATTAAATTAAAGAAACCCAGAAATAAAGAAGCCTTTGTCCTTTGGGAGTTTACCTTTTATTGAACTTCATGAGGTGAAAACATGGTTTCAAATAAAGACCAATGCTAGGATGCTTGGATGAATTGATGGGTGTGTATAGTCCTTCCACTGGCATAGATCGTGACCCATATGTGCCTTCTCAAACTAGATAATTGTTGTTCATGTTATCCTAGAGGTGCACAGAAGAAAGGTGAGTTTTATTCAGAGCTTGTTAGTGAATAAGCATTTATTCTAAGCCAAACACTATGCCAAACATTGGGAATACAAGTACAAATAGAAAAGAAGAATAGTTCCTGTTTATATATATATATATGTATATATATATATATATATATACATATATATGTATGTGTATATTTCAAATGTACATATATTTATTTTTATTATATTAAATATATTGTATATATATGTATATAAAATTTGTATATATTAAATATACATATATTAATGGGGAAAACATTTGTTGTTTTCCTTTATTGCAATGTCAACTTTCTGAGAATAGAGATTCTCTTTCTGGGTGGATTTGGTATCCCCAACATTTAACATAGGGAATGGCATGTAATAAGTAACATTTTTTTCCCTTCATTTATATTATTGTAGTCAATGTGTGAATTATTCCCTGAAGTTTTCTCCCTTCATTTTGCATCAATTCATAAAATCTCAGGTCTTTAGGATGACATCCTATTCTTGATTTCTTAATTCAAAGCAGTGATAGGTTGCATTCATAGACCAGGACTTAACTGATTATTCTGTAAACAATAAGCATCTATTTTGTTTCTGTCTTTTTGCTACTATTAAAAGTGCTGTTCTCAATGTTTGGTTATAGATAAGACCTTTCCCCGACTACCTATGACATCTAGAGTGTATCTGCCAAATAATTGGCTCATTGGATCATGGTATATACACACTGCTTGGTATTTTTTTCTTTGAATTATTTGAAATTGTTTTCCAGATGTGTTGGATCACTTCCCAGCTACACCTACAGTGCATTTGTATGTCTATCCTCCCACAGGCTCTCCAACAGGAACTATTTCTGAGTTGGAACATTTTTGCCAACTTCAGGGTGTGAGGTGAACTCAGAATTCTTTCTATTGGAATTTCATTTGTTTTAAAAAAGGGAAGATTTTTTTTTCATATGTTGGTGATCATTTTCATTTTATCTTTCAAAAACTTCATATCTTGAGCCCACATAAAGAAGATCATCTTCAATTTTTTGGTTTCATAGACCCTGTTGGTAGTCAGGGAAAGCCTATTAGATACTTTCTCCAAATAATACCTTTTTTAAAAGAAAGAAATGCTAAATTTTTAGGTAGAAGTTATTAACATAGATATGTATATTTTTGCAAAAATCAGATCCCATGAAATCTATCCAAGGACTTCTTGATGGAGGATTATGGGGTTGTTTGGGAATTCTGGGTTAAGAACTTCAGAACTAACTTAAACAATGCATTCAGTATATTTTACTATCTTATACTACTCTGCATACAAGACCCTAAACATACCTTTTGAAAAATGAAAAAAAAATTGGACTTACTTATTATCAAGTTATAGAATTTTAATATGATAGCTAGCATGAGGGTAGAGTGAGGAAAGCTTGGGACTTGGAGTCAGGAAGATCCAAGTTCAAATCTGCCTTTGGACACTCACTGCATGACCCTGGGCATGGTTATGCTTAATTCCCTTATCTTTAAAATGGATGTGATTATAAAAGCATCTAGTTCCAAGGGTTGTTGCTGAGGATCAGATGAGTTAATAACTATAAAACCCTTAGGAAAGGGCTTGGTACATAGCAAGCACTACATAAATATTACTTATTATTATTATTATTATTATTATTATTATTATTATTATTAAGAGATAAAGTATGCCCTAAACCTTCTCTATAATTAGAGAGTACCACCCATTAGAGATACAAATACACACAGACACACAAAAACAAGATTGTTCCTACTCTCAAAGAAATTATATTATATTAGAGAGAAACAAATTTAATGTCCTTAAATGTTTTACTATTGAATTGACTGAATGACAAGTTTTTTTCTCTCCATCTTACAGCCAAAACAAGGAAAGGCCTTTCTCTTAACTGTATTTAATTTTCTGCACTATTCGCTGCTCATAGGCAAAAACTAGTGGAACTTCATGGTTGTTTACCTCCCTTCTTAACTCTTTTACTCCTTACCCTTCTCCATGTTGGAAATGATCCCAACCCTTTCAACTAGAAAATATTTGGTCTATCTTCTTCCTTCCCCTCATCCAAATCTTCCTATTCCATGTTCTATTTCTTCAGAGTAGTGGTTTTTAATAAGGTCACTGGTGTATACTCCTTCTATCTCAAGCATAAATGACAATTGCTGTCAATGCCATAATAATATCTACCCTTTATAGAGCAATTCAAATGTTACAAAGCATTCAAGTACTGCCTCCTTTTGTCTTTTCAGCTCTGGGAGGTAGGTGATGTTCTTGGTTCCCATTTCATGGATGAGAAAACTGAGCCAAACAAAGGTTAAGTTCCTTGCCCAGATCACACAACTACTAAGTATGTGTGTTAAGAATGAAACTCACATCTTCCTGACACCAAGTCCAATAATCCTAGATGGCAAAGAATTGAGTTAAATTGACATTTTATGCACAACCACAGAATTTGGGCAGGGACAAACAAGGAGATCTGTTTGGTGAATATGGAAAGTTCTTCCAGTGTCCTTTAAAAAGCCCTTGGAAGAGGAACTCTCTTCTTCTTATGGAATAAACTATTCTTGAATGGTTTCTATATTGAGATATTTAGTCTGAGTTCCCAATCCTATGTAGGATCAAATAGCAACTCCTGAGTCTATTTAACTTCCTTTACATTCTGTAAAATTGTTTTTTTTTCTGAGTTGCTTCACATTTTCCCCCTTTTTTCTTCTACTTGATGGTCAAATAGGCATATTGAATAGTTTTCTTCAAAGATAATTTGTCTCCTGTATTCTGCTTTAAATCATTTGCTACTATGCCTGAAATGAATTCCTTCCTCACTGACCCTTTCTGGAATCCCTAGCTCCCTTCGACACTAAGTTCAAGGGACACTTCCCACCAGAAAATTATCCTGATCTCTTCCTTTATTTGCTTATACCTTCCATGTCCACTAATAGCTTTTTCATATTTGATTTGTATATGTTTGTCATTATTGATGACATATTGTTTTTTTTTTCCTGCTAGGATGTAACCTCTTTGAAGGCAAGAATGCTATTTTTCTTGCTTTTGCAACTCTGGTGGCTGGCACATAGCAGGCACTTGGATTGGGAGACAAAGAATTTGGATTAAAAGCTCAACTGTACCATTTATTGGTTGTGACCTTGGGCAATCTTTAGGAATTTAGGAATCATGAGGCATTGAACTCAATTTTCCTGAAACTTCTTTTTAACCCTAAATCTATGATCCTAAAAATGAGTGAATATTGCTTATGATGGGTTTTACCTCTGAGGCAATATTTCCAAGAACACAACTATATAAACATATGCCATGTCCATGATTCTAAAAAGAAAGTCAGTTAAAGCAGAGGAAAGAATCGAGTCTTTTTCTTGCCCACATTCATCATCTATTCTTGTCCTGCCTTTCTCCAATCAAATGCAGTGTGAGTCATTTTTCATTTAATGGGATGTTCTCAGTTGCATTTAAGACATGGGTTCTGATTTAGTCAAATATATTCTTATTCAGGGTACCTGTATAGACTAGTTGGTTCAACTGTGACTTCTCCTGAGCAAGAGTGCTCTAGTCCTCAGCTCTAGTTTTCTAAAGAGGGAGTCTCATCTCCACAGCTTGTTCTCACCTTCTCCTTTCATTTCTGAATTAAGATTTAGCTCAATTTGGCAACATTATGTAACTCTAGTTAGGCTAGACTGTGTCTAATTATCCACATGGGAGAAAATGCTAATTCCTCTAAGAGGGATGATTTCTCCTTTCTACCCAACCCACCATTAATAACTCACTTGCTTTCAGCATGTGAGTGGCAGATGATCTGGGGACACTTCTGTATCTCCAGTCCCAGAGAATGTTAACTCATGCAAGATAAGTGTAGAATTCTTTTAATTAGGTTTATAAGTTTTAAATAGTACCTAAGAATCTTTGTGGCTTTCATAGAGTAGAACTAACTTGCCTGTTTTCAAATAGCAGGTAAAGGGAGGTTAAATTAATTTCCCCTAAGAGCATAATAGTTGGCAACATGTCCAAGGGCCCTAGGGAATCTAATGAAAGGTCACAATATTGTTTTCTTTTGTGCAAGAATGGAAAACCTTTTTTTTCTTCTATCAAGGGGCACATGACCCAAAGGAAAACTTAATAAATCAAGGACCTATGTGGAAATAGAAAGTAACTTAATGTAGCTTTTGTTTCTTTGTTTGATTTTAAAGAAAGAAGTAGATAGATTGTTAAAAACTATGGATTTTAATAAATTTTATGGATTTTAGAGGGACAGCTACAGGGTGCAGTATGCAGAGTTCGGGACCTGGAGCCATCTTTCTGAGTTCAAATCTGGCCGCAGACAGTATCTATTTTTACCTTGGGCAAATCAATTAACCCTGTATGCCTCAGTTCACTTATCTATAAAATGAGTTGGAAAAGGAAATGACAAATCACTACAATTTTTTTTTTGCCAAGAAAATCCCAAACTGATTCATGAATAGTCAGATATGTTTAAAAAATGACTAAGCAACAACAGTGGATTTGGAAATAAAAAGAATAAACTATTTAAAAATTAAGACCTATAGAATGTAGCAGTTCTAAATTCATACAGAAAGAAAGTATGCAAAGTAAAATTCAAATCCCATTTCTCTGAATCCAGATCAATTTGCAGCAACCTGCTCACCCTGGTGATACCACTGGCCTTTAGCCACCTTCTTTCTCCAACTACTGAGCTCCTTCCCAGAACTACTATTTCAGGAAGGGCTTAAACCATCTATGCTGTCTTCTCTCCCATCTACAACTCCGACTCTCCAAATTTTTCTGCTTCTATTCCAGCAGTCTTATTATCTTGAAGGTTTTCCACCTTCCCTCTCCACCCCTCCAAAAAAAAGAGCTAAGTATTTTTCCTTTTGTTTTAATTTTTAATTTTTTAAATTTGTTTTAATTTATACTTAGCATAGTGTCTTTTATCTCTATTTCTTACTCTATCCCTCTATTTATATATAACACATCTAACAACTATCTTCCTAATATTTCTCTTTCTATCATTGTCTAGCTATTAACTATCATCTATCTTTGCTATCTGTCTTTATCTTTCTCATCTGTTGTCTGTCATCCTTCTTTCTACTAATCAATGGTACTAATATGTAGGAGAGGATATGGGCTGACCATTGAGTAATCACAAAGGGCAATAGATTGACAGTCTGGTCTTTCAAGTAAACCATCCATGAAATACCAAAAGATTCACACCAAGATATCAGTGGAAGAGAGGAGCCAAGATAATGAAGTATCAAAAAACAGGGCAGAAAGAAACTCTATAATATAGATCCAGAGAATGCACCAGAGTAAGCATATTCTGAGAGGAAAATCCAAGAAAAAGTCATAAAATTGAATTTGCAGACCAGAAATTCCTAGAGCTAATAAAACAAGAGCTTTCTATCAAAATTGGTTTTGAAAAAGTGAGGCATCTCAGTAGAAAGAACAATTGACTAGAATCAGATGTGAATTTAAATCTTAAATTTGATGTCTAGTAACATTGTGATGGAGTTTGTCATCTCAGTTCTCTGAAACTTTCATTTCTTTTTTTTTTAATTATTCATTTTTAGAAGATTTTTCCATGATTACATAATTCATGGTCTTTTCCCACCCCTTTCCTTCTCCATCCCAGAGCAATTCCATTAGGTTATACATATATCATTGTTCAAAACGGGCTTCCATATTATTTATATTTACAGTAGAGTGATCTTTTAAAGACAAAACTCCAATCCTATCCCCATCAAACCACATGATCAATCATGTTTTTCTTCTGTGTTTCTGCTACCACAGTTACATTTCTACTATGTAAATGTGTAAGGGGTAAAATATTAAAGGTTCGGACTAAATTTATGAGGAATGTGATTGCTATAATTATTACTCAAGTCAGAATGATTTTTAGCAATTTATTTATAAAATAGAGGGAAAGAGTGAAAGTAAGGAAATCAGAGAGAGAAGATAATTAATCTGCCCCTGTCCAAACCAGGCAGGGCTTCAGAGTTTCCAGCAAAGGGGCCCCAGAGGTAAATTACACAAAGTTTTAGCCACAAGGCCTCCAGAAGATGAGGGATCTCAGGAGTCTAGTACTTCTCAGAAAAGCTAGGAAAAGGAGTCAGTCTTTTTCACTCACCCACATTGTAGCTTTAAAGGAAAATCCAAGAGTAGTTGGAGGTTTCAAGCCAGAGCTCCTTCAAGATCAAGTTGAAGGCAAAAGACCTGGTCATAGGAAGTTCTTGCCACTTTTAAAGACTATTCCTTTCATTACTTCCTGTGCCTTCCTTCCACTTTACATGGACCAATTATAGCTAAAGCTTTGTTTAGGACTGCCCAGGGGGAAGTCATTCTATTCTGATTTGTCACCCACTATTGCACGTGTGGGTCACAGACCTCCCCATACTTAAAGATAAAAGCAAGATATGAAAAAATGGATGAATAAAAAATATTTGTCATGTAACTGTTATGTGTCAGTACTATACTAAGCACCCCATACTTTCTTTTATTTTTAAACTCTTACCTTCCATCTTAAAATCAATACTGTGTAATGGTTCTAAGACAGAAGAGTGTTAAGGGCTAGGCAATATGTCATTTGCCCAAGGTCACACAGATAGGAAGTGTCTGAGACTTAGAACCTCCCATCTCTATGCCTGGCTTTCAAGCAACTGAACCACCCAGCTGCCCTCCAAACACTACTTTCAAATATCTTACTGACTAGTTTGTTGAGGAAGGGAGAGAAATAGAACATTTACTAGAATGTTCATTCTGGAAGAGAATTTTGCTCTGTAACACTGTTAAGTTTGGCCCCTGACATGTATGTGGCCCTAGTAAAATCATTTAATTTTCTCAGAGGTTACAGCAATTCTCTATTATTTTCAATGTCAATTATCAGGTGCCAGTCTGCATTGGTAGCCTATTTGGAATTTCCTATGCCAAAGAAATTATTCATATTATTCTCTCTCTCTCTCTCTCTCTCTCTCTCTCTCTCTCTCTCTCTCTCTCTCTCTCTCTCTCTCTCTTTCTCTCTCTC
>NC_058132.1:666037746-666076266 GCF_016433145.1 Gracilinanus agilis | reverse complement strand
AAGGAAGGAAGGAAGGAAGATGGAAGGAAGGAAAATGGAAGGAAGGAAGGAAGATGGAAGGAAGGAAAATGGAAGGAAGGAAGCAAAGAAGGGAGGGAGGGAGGGAGAAGGCCAGGGAGGGAGGAAGGAAGAAAGGAAAGAAGGGAGGGAGGGAGGCAGGGAAGAAGAGACAAAGAGACAAAGAAACAAAAAGAATCACTCACAACCAAGTTTCCAGAAGTCTAAGAAATTACACTTTAAACTTCTGAAACAATTCATATTCCATTCCCCAAACACTTACAAAATGGAAGTTGGATTGCCAACTTACCAACACCCTAGTATTTTGGGATTTTGATAGGTTATTAGCCCAGTGTGGAGGTTTGAAGATTGGACTGACAGAGATGAGTGTTGGAGATCGATAAGCAAAAGTCCCAGGAAAACTTGTAAAGGAGGAAAATGAGATTGATTTAAATCAGTCACAGTCATTTGAAGGACTTGCTAATGCTATGCAGGTTAGAAAGAGCAAAGATTCATTTAACACCAATGTCCATCTAGTCTACCTCTTGGGCTGAGCAAAAATTTCCTCTACAAAATATTTGACATTATATCATGTAGTATTAGCTTAAAAATTATAGGCTATTATATCTAAAGATGGAAAGACCTTAGGAGCTATCTAGTCCAGTGATGGGCAAAGTTTTTAAAGAGGAGGCCAAAGGAAAGGAAATGTTCATCCGTAGGTCTGTTTCTAAGGCAAATCTTTCAAAGTTTCATTGTATTGTATCCTACTCATTATATCCCTCAGATTTGGAATAATGTTGTGTAGCTGGATAGAACATTTCAGGGGGCCACATCTGGCCCTCGTGCTGTAGTTTGACCATCACTGTCTAGCCCAATCCTCTAATTCAGTGGTTCCCAAACTGTTTTGGCCTACCACCCCCTTTCCAGAAAAAAAAATATTACTTAGAGTCCCCTGTAACATACTATCACCGCTCCCTTACAGTTATTCACCACCCCCAAATGCACCTGTGGCCATCACAGCCCCCTGGATTGCTGTAGCACCCACCAGGGGGTGATGGCACCCACTTTGGGCATCACTGCTCTAATTTAACAAATGAGGAAACTGAGGCCTATATAATTTAAATGTCTTGTAGATTTCATGTAAATAATAAGACACAGAAGTAGGACTTGAACAAAAGATTCTTCCTCTTGACTCTATAACTCTTTTCCCCACTCTTTACTACATTGAATCTTAGGGGTAAGGTTGGGGTGTATTTCCTGTTTTGGTTTTTTCCACTTTTACATGTTTTTAACTGTTGACATTTTCCCCCAATATCTTAGAAATTTCTGTCAGTGGTTTCTTAATCTACTCTCTGGAGACAAGTAGAATAAATCTAATTCCTTCTCCTATTTACAATTACTCAAACACTTGAAGATAGTTATAATGACTTCCAAGATCTTCATCAGCCTAACGATCTCATGTCTTCCAACTTATTCCCAAATGGTATGATTTCTTGGTCATTTTCCTTTGTATATTCTCTGGATTATTGGTGTAAGATTTAAAGATGTGGAATATTAGCCAACAAGATGGAATTTATAAAGACTTCAGTAGTCGCTGTCCAAAACACCATAATTAACAGACAATTATAAAGACTTATATGAAAACACATATGGAAGTATTTTATATCATTGACTTAACTTAAAGAAACATTTATGGAATGCCTTCCATATGTCAGTCTCTGTTTGGGATATTGCATGTCATTACTGAGATCTGGTCAATTAGAAGCTTGATTACATATGGCATACACTATATTTGCAGCCATTCAAAATATATTAGGTGGTGGACAAAATAATTGCAAAGTGTATAATGGCAATTCAAATCTAACATTGTCACTCCTTAGATAGGAGACTCTATCTTTGAGAGCCTAACTCTCTACCACTACTAGTAATACCTAAAATTCTCAACTAGCAGCCCATTTGTTGGGATATGAGAGAGAGCATTATATCTCTCACTTTACCCACATTGTCCTAGCCAGTATATTAATTGTGATCTTGTGGTTCATACTGATTGATTAAAGAGGTGACTTTCTGTTTCTTAATAGAGAAGAACCTCCTTCATCTAAAACTGACTTGTCTCCTTAAAATAAGGGAAGATATTCAACTTCATATAAGATAGAAATTTTAGTGTAGAAAATAGGAAGTCATCTCTAATTATCAGGAGGACAAAGGCAAAAAGATGTGGCTCCAAAAGGAAAAAGGGATATAAATAGGAGTTTGTGATAGGAATGGGGGGAAAACCAGTGGTGCTTAAAGAAAACAATCTTCTGATATACCTTTCTCCTTTTCTTCCTTATTAACTTCAAAGACAAAAAAGCAGAATTTTTACTGTCTCTTGCTTTTCCTATATGGTTACAGGGGGTTGCCTTTCTCACACTTAGAGAAGTATACACAAGTGTCTGTCTTTCTCTTCCTCCCTCCATTCCCTTCACCTTCCCCTCCCCTCTGCCCTCATCCTTTTTGCCCTCCTCTCTCCTCCCTTTCCTTCCCTCCTCTCCTCTCCTTCCCTCTCCTCTCCTTTCTCAGTCTAGCAATATACATTATTGATTCTAAGAATGAATGTAAGGGTTTAAAAAAAAGTACTGAATCCCCTAATTGTGCGATATAAGAAATAATGGCTGCAATTCCAACCTGATGCTTTAAAACTCTTCTAAATTTAATCAATAATCAGATATATGTCTAGTTCATATTAAAGAATTAATGCTTATTGATTGAATGATAGTGTCAGAAAAGTGAATGTCATTCATTGAAGGGCACATGAAATTCATTCTGAATATAGACCATAGATCTTAAGTCATTGCTTCAGTCCCTTAGAAGCCAACTAACTAGCCCAGTTTCTCAAAGATACTAATAGTTCCACATAGAATTTAAAGCCAGAGTTTTTGTTTTCTTTCATTTTTCTGGGCTCAGACTCCTGTGGCTTGGGTTGCCTTTTGAGGAAATCAATAATTCTTTAGCGTGTATATTTGCCTTTGGAAAGAACAGGGAATTCTTTAGTAGCTTATGATCCTCCATGATATCAAAGAGAAAAAAGGTATCAAGATTGAATTGAATGAAGAAGTAATAGTCAAAATTTTCTAGAAAGTATATAGAATGGTGAGGAACTGTGGGATCAGAAGTAGGCAGAAAATCATGGGGAAAAATATAATGGCTCCAATGAGAGCATATTCCTTGTTAGAAGAACTGTGTCTCTTCTAAGACAAGGGAAACCTTAGATATTCTTTTTTGAGTTGGTGAAGAGTATTCCCAATGACAAAAAAGAATTGCTTTGTCAGGATATTTCATAATATATCGTATTTGAGCAACTCAGAACAGTGACTAGAGAGCTGGCCTTGAAGCCAGGAAAACCTGGATTCGAGTCACACCACTGAAACAGACTGGCTGTGGGAGTTTGCTTCAATTGTGTAATCTCTTATTGCTCTGATTAACTCTCCAAGACTAATTTACTGAGGAAGTGCCAACCTGCATTGGGAGGAGAAATATTTTTAAGCCAGTAGTTCTCCATAACAGTGAAAGCAGAGGTCTAACTCCATTTCTCAGATGAAGGCCAGGTATAAGTCTTTTAGGGCAAATAGGTGATGTAGTACAGAAAGAACAGTTAGGAAGATCTGAATTCAAATCTGATCTTATATATATTATATAGATAGATAGATATAGATATAGATATAGATATAGATATAGATATAGATATAGATATAGCTGTATGACTTTGGGCAAGTCATTTGACATCCATTTGTCTCAGTTTCCTCAAAAGCAAAATGGGGATAAAAACACCAACTATCTGAAAGGGTTATTGTGAGGATCAAATGAAATAATATTTCTAAAGTCTTTAGCGCAGTGCTTGGCACATAGTAGGCACTATGTAAATAGTTACTGACTTCTTTCTTCCTTCAAAGTTAATTTTAAATAAATAGCTTCAATGCCTGGTAAGAAATTTCCAGAACTGTAGGACATCTCACTGAGGAATTGAATGAATAGTAACTTCAGAGTGAAATTGATGTATTGGTTTAGAAGCAATAAAAGCTCTTTATGTCATGTTAGGAAGTGGATAATTGGAGAATATGATTACCTAAATGTTTGAGAATCTGTTTTTTGGGGGGGGGTTGTATTCTTTCAGTGAAACTTCCATTTGACAAATCTTTAATGGTGATCTGAAAGGTTTGTTTACATCAGCAGTATTCATTGGAGATTTTTCCTAGAAGTTTTTGGTTCAAAACAGAGGAAAGGAAGCACCCTTTGGATGAGGTTACTGCTGCTGCCACCGTGAAGCAGAGTTAACATGAGGTGGAAAAAGGCCTTAAAATCCAGGAGCTGTCCGTACCATCACTGTGCTGTCTGGCTGACAGTCACAATATCAAGTGGCACCAGGACAATGTTGTGGGCAATCCTAGATTCCCTGCCTTGGCTATACCTCTTCCCTAAAATTGGATCAGGGTCTTTTCTGTTGTAATAGTGTCTCACTCCATTGATAAATAGAGAATATGTCTACTTTGAACACCAAGAAAAAGAGAAAAACTGAGACATTGTCTATCACTCTCTACCCTCCCAAATTATCAAAGACTGATTATTTGCTAAGATGAAGGGACTGGAGGAATTCAGAAAGCAGACAACTTACTTAATAATCTCTCTACAAAGAAGGAACATGATATGTCCATTCATAGTGCAGCCACTTTTGCATGCTAAGTGTGAGAAAGTTGGAAGAATATAGTAGCATCAGAGTTGCTTCATGGATATATGGCAGTGCTCATGTGAACTTAAGGGCAAAGACTTTGGCCTTTCTCTTGATTCCCACAAATTAACATAGTTTCTGACACATAGTAGGTTATGAATAAATATTTATTGACAGCTCGACAGTAAGGAGCATCAACAGTATTTCATAGATCTCTGGTTACATCCATTTGAGGACTCTCTTTACCAACAGAGATCACAGTGGGGGTAAAAGCAGCCTAAGATGTGATCTCTGCACTTCCCTTGAGAACCAGAGGCTTTTGCCAAGAAAGATTTTGATTTACAAATGTGTATCTCTGGACTTTCCCCATCTGTTGCCTCCCTAGCTGTTCCTGATGATATTGCTGGTAATATAAATCATCAGAAGGATTTCACACTTGCATAATATCCTTTCTGGGGAACTTTTCCTAACTCTCCCTCCCAACAATAAGTTAAGAAAGTCCCCATAGGATGGGTGAGAACTTGTCTAACTACTCTTGGGAGTGAGAGTTGGCAAAAGCACTAAAGGTAATCACAAAAGGAATGGGATTATTTATGTCTGTCTGTCTGTCTGTCTATCTATCTATCTATCTATCTGTCTGTCTGTCTGTTTGTCTATCTGTTTATTTACCTATCTGTCTGTCTGTCTTGTTCATAATACCAATTATTTTGCTGCCTGTTGATTATAAACCAGAACTGATTAACTTTTAGAAAGGGTACTTGATAAACAAGTATAGAAAAGACAGCTATTACAGAAAGCTCTTCCTGGTTGCTCCTTCCCTTAAACTGGAACAATAGTCTCCTCTGTATACACAATAGCTATGGGAAAGATGGGCTGAAACAATGATATCATAAATGACCAAAAGATAACACATGACTTCTGATTATTTGAAATTCTTTTTCCCCCCACTTTATGGAGTCCTAAATTTCCTTTTAAGTGTAGCTTTCTGTTGTGCTCAAATGTTCAGTTTCCTTATAAGAATCCTGAAACTGCCTTTCCTTGGTGTGTCTGGTTTGAGTTTGCTGTTGGTGTATCTCTCAACTATGATGTAATGTAGACACTGCTTTAGTCCTTGCTACTATGAGGACACTACTCCCTTTTGAATTTCGTAAGATTGCTGCCCAAGTTATAGGACATGAGGGGAGGAAAAAAAATAAAACCCTTGCAATCCCCAAAGACAATTGCCCCTCAAAATGGTTTCAGAAACTACTCAAGTGACTGGATATGAATTAGTTTGCTCTTTTTTAACCAATCATAAGATATTTCTTGTGTGATATTACCTGCTTTTCATCCCATAGCCAAATCAATCTCTTTGGTCCTTTCTAATCAATTTAGAATTTGCTCATACACAATTTATATTCCTGATTGATTACTTAATTCAAAGTGTTTTGAACCTTCTTTGAGGAACTTGAGTAGCACCAAATCTCCAAATTTCATCTTTTTAAAGAGATAAAAGAGGAAGCTGGAGAGAGATGAACTACATCTTAAATCTTCAGATAAGCTAAGAAATGGTAATTTCCAATGGGGATTATAGTGGCATCAGTGAGACAGGCAAGATGGAAAGGGCTGCCATTTGAACCTTGGAATACATTTTTAGTGCTATGTCAAGAGACTCAGTCTCATTTCTTCAGGGGAAACTTTTATTGTAATGGCTACTGAATCACAGCACAAAGCTTCCTTGGCCCAGAGAAAGAAGAGACACAATTGATGAAAATATAATTTCTACCTCAAGTGAATGAATAAACTTATTGAGGAATCAGAATATTAGTAATTAAATATAATAATTTTCATCTTTCTTAGTCCCACAAGTTTTTCTCATGTTCTTCCCTGACATGCTCCAGCTTTAAAAGTCTATGCTAGCTATCTGGCTATCTCCAATTCTTCAGTACCCATTTAGTCAATTTCTAAGGATTTTACTTCCATCTCCACTACCTTTTTGAAACTATTCTTCCAAAGGTCTCAAAATCAAATTAATTTTCTAAGTTCTTATCAATTCTGAAATTGTTAGAAAACTTGATCCTAAGGACAAATTCTTTTTCTTGATTCTCTCTACTATTATTTACTCCATCATAGTTTGGCCATCTGATTCCTTCTCTTTCAACCTCTCTGACCATTCCTTATATGTCTTTCTTTCAACTCCCCTTTCTTCCTCCAACTTCCAAATGCACACATTCTCTAAACTCTTTAATCCTCTGTTCTTCTCACTTTGTATTCACATATTGCCAATATATGAAATCATAAATCTCTTCCCAAATTTTCTGATCCTCTTGACTTTCCTCATGCTATTAATATTACCAGTACATTCTCAATTAGATTTCTATTTCATTGTAACATTTTTCAAAGCTTCTCTCTCTTTTATTGTTTATATCCCATAATCTCCATTTCCAACTGATTCTAATTTAATAATGCCTCTGTCATATATCACCTCACTTTTCCTCTCTTTGTCACTGCTTATTTCAGACTCATATTATCTTGTTTCCAAACTCATATATTTGCTTACTAATTGTTTTCTCTTTATAGTATGCATTTTATCAAACCTTGTCAGATTAATTTTTCTCAAAAAGAGTTCTGTCTACATGACTCCCTTGCTCAAACTCACATCATGGTCTTATTGCTCTCTGAAGCACAAAACAGAACTTTGTCACTATAATTCAGAGATATTTTAAACAATAAAATCAATAACAAAAGGCAAAAAAATAAAAAATACAACACTAAATAGTATGCAAAAAGGACATTTATTTATAGTATGAACTATGAATGAAGATTAAGTATAAGAAAATGGGAAGAGTCAATGTTGATAGGTGTGTTGAAACACAGATATAATAATTAATTGTTTATGAAAATGTAAATTCATCCAAGAATTCTGAAAAGTAATTTGTAATTATGTTGAGAATATGACTATGATATGTACATACATGTTGTCTCAGAGAACTAACGGATTTATATCCCAAGATAAAAATGATAAAAAGAAAGGCCTCTTAGTAGGCAAAATATTTATAGCAGAACTTTTTTGTAATACAGAGAACTGGAAAGAATTTTGATGCCCACAGATTGTGGAATGGTCAAGTATATTATGACACATTAAAGCAAGGGATGACTATCTTCTAAGAAACAATTGATATGTTTCAGAGAAGGAAGAGAAGACATATGAACTAATGCAAAGTTAAATAACAGAACCAGAATATCAATATATGCAATATAAATAGAAACAAGCAGCAAACATGATAACTAAATAATCATAATTGAATCTCTTTAAGAATTATGATGAATTTTCCAAAGATATATGAGTATGTTTATGTGACCATATTACTTCCTTCCTTTCTTCCTTCCTCTTTCTTTCTTTCCCTTTTTTTCTTTCCCTCTCCTCCTTTTCCAAACATTTAATATTTCAGGTGATTGATGTGTTTATTAATTTTATTGAATTACTCTTTTCCCTCATCCTTAAGACCCTTTTAAAATTATTATTACTTTCTATGAAGGATGGTTCTGAAAGGTGGGGAAGGAAAGTTAGATATACTGGAAAATGTAGATGATGTGAAAACAAAATACATTTTCAAAATTTATCAAAAATCAAGGACTTTGAAACTATTTTTTAATCTTTTCCAAAAAATCATTGAAAGTATGCTTTTGTGGACATTGATCATTATGGGAATTAAATATATTCTACTAATTATTCAGATGATATTCATATAATCAGTTACAGAAATCATACATGTTCACACTTAAAGACAAATGAAGTGATATTATAGATAAGGGAATAGCAGACCGAATCCTTATACAAGAGCTCTTGAGTTCAACTCTTGTCTCTGAACATATATATTGACTATATGACTCTGGGCAAGTTAATTTACTCCTCAGTAATCTAAGAGCAATTTTCCAAGATGAAATGGAAAAAATGTTGCTAAGATGTTTTAATAAGTGAATGTTTTATTATCTGAGAGTTCCCAATGCCAACAAAATCATAGATCCAGTCAGTACCCCTTAGAGATCAATGGAAACTAGATAGATGATTGGGAGTTGGTAAAAGATCTAAATAGATCTCTAATTCTGTTATCCATTTTCAAGAATTCATATTCATAGTCTATAAACAAGATTGTTAAATTAGAGCACTTGCATACAGACACACACATATACTCATAGACAATAAACTTGGCATATGAATTTTATGCAAGTAATTTTTAAAAGTAACAAGTAGATGGCATTGTACCACTATTCTTAATATATCATATGATGTTGAAACTTGAGACAAGTGTATGAAAAATTCTTTATTTAAGTTTTAATATAATTTTTCACTTGTTCAATAGGCTAGTTCGCTAAGTTTAAAATCATTGCACTTACAGGAAACATTGTAATCCACCATATTTCCTCAACATATTGCCTTTATGTGACAGAAAACAGTGTCTTGTATTATTTTAAACAAAGGAAAATTCTTAAACTGTCTATAATTCTTCTGATTCTGAGTACACTGAGAAGCTCTATTTTTCATATCAATCCAAGCCCTACCAATATTTGATCCATGTGGGAAAGAGAAAAATAATTATGAACCTGGTGTGTGTCAACATTTTAAACTCTCTAAAATCCATTTTATTACTAATATGCTTTTTCATTATAATGTAGGCTTCAATAATTGAGAGCATTATAATCTTTAGGAAAATGCCTTTGGGATAAAGTTTTCAACAATGCCCCATACTATGACTTCCAAGCTCTGGTATTAAGAGTCACAGACTGCATACAGAATCATCATTGAGTCTATGAAGGAAAAGAAGATGCAAAATCATCAAAATGTAGATTTCATTGTATAAAGGGTCTCTAGATATCATCTCATCCAAATCTCTAATTTTAGAGATTGAGAAGCTGAGTGGTGTAATGGTTATTTTACTTATTCAAGGTCACAGTCATAATAAAGATCAGAGTAAGGATTGAATTCAGGTCCTCTGGCTCCAAAACATTAAATATGTCAAAATGAAAAGTTTGAAGTGCTCCTATCTTAAGAGAATTACAAGATCCTCATTTCCTATTCTAAAAGGGCTTCGAGTTCATCTTTTTAAAGTCATCTTTCAGAGACAAATAAACCAGAAGTTGGTTTCAGAAATGAAGACTTGGATTTGAAATAAAATAAATAAGAGCTTCACATATCTTATTTATTTTGATGATGAGAATGCAACATCATAATCATGATCAACCATTTTCTTCCTCTTCACCATCATTATTTTCTTTTTGAATACATGTATTCATTTTAAGCAAAGAAAGTTTGTAGCACATCATAACCTCCTTTCACTGTATTAAGGATAGATATGTTTTGAATATTCATTTACAAATATAGTAATTAAGAACTTATGATGTTCAAGTTAGTTACTCAGGTAGTGAAGATACAAAGACAGATTTGAATATATATGTGCATGTATGCATGTGTGTACATACACATATATCCATATATATATATATATATATGTGTGTGTGTTTATATAATTTTGTTCTTGTAGAATAAAATTTGCATAGAGTATTTAAACTAATTTATTTTTTGACTATAACACAGCTGGACAAAATAGCCACGACTAGAAATTCAATTTAGTTGTTTATATTACTGCAATAAACAAAGGCAGATTTCATCTTTATTAAGTTTATAGAAACAACAAAGTTGAATTAAAAACAATTATTTGGTTCACATGATCAATATCAATAACCAAACTGGATAAAAGAGAATCACACAAAGTTCCATTTGTAATCCTAATTGATTCATATTCCTGTTGAAACTAACCATCTTCACAGCTTCCATTTCTTCTCAGAAGACACAGCTTTTTAAGACAAACTTATACATTAAAATATAAAAAGAACTTAGGTTCAAACTTTACTTAATTTTCCCTTTTCTGAAAACTCATATGTCAAGATAGTTCAGTCTAAAATTAATATTTTAAAGAAATGGTTTTAATTGACATTTTACTAACAATTTAGTATGATAAAAGGAAACATGATTTGATCATGAAGAAGAAAAAATAGATTTCAAGAATGATCTAGAAAAACTAGGAATATTTCCCATAAAAGTTTCTCTAAAGCTAGTTCCAGGTATGCCAGGATACTGTGATATATAGATCAACAATTAACTACCAAACACAATGATACTAATTTAACCACCAATCATGGAAATTATAATTTAAATCAATAAACATTCATTAGACAACTACTAAGTGATAAGCATTGTGCTAATTATATATATATATATATATATATGTATGTATATATGAAAACAGGAGGAAAGGAAGACAGTCTCTGCCATCAAGGAGTTACACTCTAATGGGGAAGACAAAAAAGCAATACAAAAAAAGTAAGGTGCAAATGGGTAGTGGAGGACCAAAGTAGTACACTAGAGTGAGGGCAACTTGTTCCATGGAGGTCACAGCAAACAGAATTAAATATGAAAAGTTCATTGAGCTACAAAGGAGTCCAGATTTGTTAATTAAGCCAGATTATGCAAAGAACATGGAAAAACTGAAATAGACTTCTGAAGTTTGAAAAATAACCCAGAACATACCAAATAACTAGGAAGACATGACTTGGTGGCCATAGTAATAATTTTAGAAGCTTTCTGTCATTCATACAACATATAGAAAATCTCAACAGTACAATAAAGATGCCCAAATGTCTGAAATTCAACAATAAAATGTACCAGAAGTTGATCTCTTTTGGGATGTGGCAAAGGACTATTGGTCACCATCATGCAGTATAACTGTGACCCAAAAAATTGGAACAATAATTTTAATAGATGTCACCATATAAAATACTCACAATCTCCTAATTATATAGAATGCAATAATTTCCAAATATAAAGACCTCAGTTGAAATAGAAACTATTTGGGAAGAGAATAAGGAATTTGTTGGAGTTGTCTTACAGATATTTTCAATGAGTCAGTCAAAAATGGCTTTGTATCCCAATTTTTTGTTCTCAGTTAAAAACAGCAATTACTTTGACTATAGTAATCTGCAGAATATTAAAGGTAAAAGGATAATAGCAGCTTCAAAAATAGTCTCTGGACCATTTCTATTTGTTCACTATCAAAGAAAAGAAAAGATGAATTATAATAGCCAATAGGTAGGTAACATTTTATGGTGTATAAAATGCTTCATATAAATAATCTCTTTTGAGCTGCACCATGATTTTGAGAAACAACTAATGTAATTATTATCATTTACATTTTACAAGTTAAAACTTGAAAATTGTCACACAGAAAATTTACTTGTGGATCAACTTGTAAATTGAGAGAGATTCAAACTCAGGACCCTCCTGCTTCAGATCAACAGCTTTTTCTCCTAGATGGCATTGTCTTGTAAAAGAACTTAGTATTAAAATTGCTCCTGATATTCTTGTTTATTCAGACACAGCCAATTTTGAACGCATTTAATTTTTTCTTTGAAGCTCTAGGAATCTGGATTGCTTTATTCTTAAATGGAAAATGAGTCATAGGCTCTTTTTGAAATTAGATTCCTTTTTCTACCACCCTAAACTGCTACTATCCTAAAATTAAGTATTAAAAAAGGCTGGCAAACTCAGAGCCATCTTTAATAAAAGGGTAGTTGTGAAATAAAACAAAGTACATAAAATTTTGGGGGGAAAAATGTATGATTTAGTTTTATGAATACTAGCTTTTACTCTTATGCCTTTACCTATATGATCTTTGGTGACACTGTTCTCAACGTATGTATTCAGTAATTTTTCAGTCATTTCTAACATAATGATATAATAATACCATTTGGAATTTTATTGCAAAATATACTGTAGTGGTTTGCCATTTCCTTCTCCAGCTCCCTTTATAGTTAAGGAAACTGAGTAAAACAGGGTTGTCACTTGCCCAGAACAATACACAAGTGTGGGGGACCAGAACTGAATCAAGATTTGTCTTCCTGACTTCAAAACTCAGTTCTTTATTCATTCTGCCCCTAGCTGTCCCCTTCATTAAGGCCTCTTTTTCCTTACTTATAGTCAGGTTAGATTGGAAAGCCTCTAAAGTATCTCCCAGCTCTAAGGTTTATAATCTAATGTTGATCACAATGCTGCACATCCTGACCTGAATAGATTTAAGTAGTACTTCTGAGAATGATGTTAGAGAATGAGAATGCCTTCTGTGAAAAAGGATAGAGACGTGGATCTAACATCTGATTTGAATTGAGTTAGATGAGTCTTAAGGAGCTTTCCAGATCTAAAATTCTTCCATATTATCTGTAATCTTCATGTGTTTTTTTGTAGTTAGATAGCAGTAAATATGGCTTCATGTGTGAAACAACATGCATTTCACTATTGATTCCATGATGTTAAGACAAATATGTCATGTTGGCTTTGGTTCATATTTTAAGACCCCTAGAATTTGTGTAAGTCTACTTAATGGATGACAGATCAATTTCAATACTCTACTAATCACAATAGAGATTTGTCTGCTGAATATATCTTTGTACCACTTTTCCTTATTTTTGAAAGGAATCTTTCACACTTGGCCAAGTCAAAGATAATCCAATTCAATCCAATTCCACCCCAAGCCAATTATTAAATATACTTTTTATATAAAACAGGAAGCCATTTTTTAAATATGCAAAGACATAAAAATCTCCTATCCTAAAGACATTCTATTCAAGACATAATATATTCAGTTAGTAAATAGATAATATATTACATTATATACCTTACACATATCAGATTATCTAAAATAATGAAAAGGAAAAATAAAAAAATTTTGGAGGGGTTATGGAAAAATCAGGACACATTCTCTTGGTGAATATGAGAACTGATTCAATCATTTCTGAGAGCAAATTACAATTATGCACAATTATAAAACTATAGATACTCATATTTGGAAATAACACTTTTGGGTCTATTCCCCAAGGAAATTAAGAATAAAAGAAAAGAACCTATATTTTTATAGCAGTTCTCTTTTGTGGTGGCCAAGAACTGGAAACTGAGTGGATGTCCATCAGTTGGAGAAAGACTGAGCAAGTTGTGGTAGATGACTTTGATTGAATTCTACTATGCCATGAGAAAGAAGAAGCTGTTGCATTAAAAAAAAAACACAAACTTTTACCTGAAATAATGAAGAGCAAAATGAGTAGGGTCAAGAAAACATTGCATGCAGTTATAGAATTAATATTTCAATAATAACTTATAAATGCCCATCTCCAGAAAAAAATTGATGAATAAAAACATGAAATAATATATGTCAATATATATAATATACATTTTTGGGCAGTTGAGGACTTCTATGTATGAAGAGGGGAAGAAGGAGGTGAGATATATGGAGATTTTAATGTAACCAACAAATAAATAAAATAATATAAAAAGGAAAAAAGAAAAAGAGAGATATTCTTTATCATGAAAGTAGTTAGATTTCTGGAATATTCCACTTTTTCAAACAAGGATTGAAAGTGAGATAGCATAAAAATATTTATTTGACACTGATTGACCTGTGAGTATGAGTACTCCCTCTGGCTGTACAAATGATAATTAAGTCATGTCATCATCCCATCTTCTGATGCTTTGTTCATTGTCACCATTCCCTTCTTTCAGTCATGTCCAATTCTTGTGACTCTTTTTTTTTTTTTTTTTTGGAAAATATACTAGAGTAATTTTCCATTTCCCTTTCCAGTCTATTTCTTGATGAAGAAACTGAAGCAAATAATTTTAAGTGATTTTGCAAATGTCACAAAGATTAGTAAACATCTTAGGCTAGATTTGACCTCAGGTACTATCCACTGAAACACATAGCTTTCCATAAATCTACCTAATGAAGTTGACTATATCTGTTAGTTATGTGCTTCTACCTGTCCTTCACTCATCCCTTGACTGATCAACTCAACTTTTTGTCTTATTCTACATTTCACATCATATTTTGGGGGCACTGTCCTTAATGTGCATTATGTTGGCGTCTATTCATATCAATAATACATCTCTCAGTCCCCTACTTGATGAACTATAGTTTCAGTTCTTCAATTACTATGGCCATATTGCATGGAAAACAATAGGAAACTATTTTTATTATGTTTAATATTAAGACAAGGCATCCTTATTTGTGAATATTTAACCATAAAAATATTTTGAGTATGTTTCTTTTCTCTAAAAACATCATTTCAACTCATAATGATGTAAATATCTCAATTAAATTGAGCATTACATATTTTTCACTCAGTAAAAAAAAATAGGAATTATGATCCCAAAGTAAATCATATGAAATTTCAATGAAGAGCAAAAGATTTTGCCAGTCCTGGAACCCTACCTTTCATTCCAGTTAAGCCTAACTTTCTCCAAAATGCTGGAATAGTATGGATACATATGGTTCCAAGCATTTAATTCTGTCCAGTGTTCTCCAAAGCATTCACTATAACTAAGAGCTAATTTGTGAAGACTGAAGGAGACATAAATAAGTAGATTTTGTTGAGGTTCTACTCATTGTTTCTAAATTAACTACTTCTGACTTCAGTTATTAGGGCCATATCCAAGTAACTTTACAGCTTTATTATGTTTTTTTTTATTTTTTAAACATTTTTCCATGATTCATTTTTTCTCCCTCCCTTTTTCCTCCTCCCTCCCAGAGCTGACAAGAAAATGAATCGCATTATAAATGTGTTATCACTTGATACCTATTTCCATATTATTCATTTTTGTGATAGGATCATTTTTTAAAAACCAAAATCCCAAATCCTATACCCATATAAATAAGTGATGCATCATGTGTTTTCCTTTATTAATATGTCCCTGGGTAAGTCACTTTAATTTCATCAGACCTCATTTTTTGTATTTCTATATTGAAACTGATGGATAAAATGACGTCTAAGGATGTTTATGGTCCCCAATCTGTAGAATAACATTAATCAGGATTAGAAAAAAAGGTTCCAAAATGTCTCTACCTCACTGGTTGGGTGTAGAATGAAACTGTCTGCTTCATTTTGTTTTAATTATCAATGTCTAGCATATTTCCCAAATGGAAGTGCACAAGAAGGGGCACAATTAAACCTTTGAGTTGTCTCTATAATGAGTGCTTTTAATTTCTTCCTTCCTACCCACTTTTCAACCTTATTAGATCTAGCTTCTAAGCCTGCCTCTTCACTGAAACTTGACTTTCCCAAGTTATCTATTATCTCTTAATGGTCAGTTCAATTCCATAGTGATCATAATTGAACTCATGGGTGCTGATCAGGCTATTAAATGAGGCAGTATCAAAAGGAATAGAATAGGTCCCAGGACACTGAGTCATACACATGGAATCAGGGTATGGATAATGACCCATTAAAAAGGCTGAGACAAATTTGTCAGACAGGAAGATAACTCTAAGAAAGTAGTTTTCTGAAAACCAAAGGTAGAGAGAGTGAGTACATAAGAGGACAATGGATCATCATTTTGGCCGATATTATAAAGAAGTCAAGGGATATAATAGCGAAAGGCCACTGGTCTTTGGACATAAAAGCTTATCAGCTTTCTTGATGTGAACAATGTGTGTTGAGCATTAGTAATGGAAGTCAGATAGCAAGTGGCTTAAAAGCAATTGAAAGGTGAGGAAGTGAAACTTTTATTGCTGAAGTCTACAATGTAGACACTATTCACTTCTTGGGGCAATTTTAACACAAAGTTATTCCAGATTCAAGGTCTATTATGTTCTCTTTTCTAGTGACTTTCATGAAGTAAGAATGGTGTCTTGATCAAAGACCATCTCTAGGAGCAACATAAAAAATTATGTTGATTTTTAGGATTTACTGCAAAAAGCTACTTATTCTTAAATTCTGATATTTCATTTTTATTTAGAGGTAGGTAATTAGTTAAGTGAACTTGTACAATAAGCAATTATTATAAAATATACTTATATAAAATATACTTATAAAATGAGTAGACAACTAGGAAAAATGAGAATGACATCTAGATATTAATTTTCCTCAGGAATTGGAGAATAATTCATATTTCCCTTGTTGGGCAACAACAAAGAGAACAGTAACTTCTCTCACTAATTTCTCCTTGATACCACTAATAGAGATTGAACACTACACTAGTTAGGCAACAGGTCAATACAATTCATGTTTATTTTTTCTTTCAATTCATTTCAATAACATGACCATGATTCTATCTTTCACATTGGCCAGAATTAACATGACAAAATCCTAATATCCATTTAAAAATCTGCCTATTGAATGAATGTATAATCAGTCCTCTCTCTAATTGTGATAAACGTGAAGGAGAATAAGAATATGGCTTAAATTATGTGTGTGTGTTTGTGTGTACGTGTGTGCATCTGCATGTGCTTGTGTGTCCAAGGAACAGAAATATTAAGGTTTCATCTAAGCTGCTAAAAGCAACTGTACAAATTTGTCTCTGATGGTTGTCAGATTCTGGCTCTCTGCTTTTGATTCACTTGACCTTCAGTCAGTCCCTTATGCTCACTCTGAGAAATGTTCCAGTGTATAATATTGTTCCTAAGGTGGTCTGAAATTATGAGTACTTTTTCTTGACCTTCTGGAACAAAGCTAGTGAGCAGCTTACTTATTCCAAGAACAAAATGCATCACACAAATATACAAGTCTATAAATCAATGGATGAAATATCGTCCCATATTAATATAATGAATAAGGCCAGGCATGAGTAGAAAACACAGAAATGTGAAATAAGAATAAAAATAGAGAGTCAGGAGTAAAATATATGACTGTACAGGAAATGTGAGTCCGTGCAGTATATAATTTCCTCCTGAATTTGAATCTAAATCTTATAAAATATGGCTAAATATGTTTGCTACACTTCTTTGGAAATTGAATAATTACCAACTTCCATGTTGTTGTTTTTCACTTTTCAAAGAAATTTATGAATTTTTACTCATTTTTCTGACCTATAACCCATTTTTCTTTGTTATTCATATTTTGATCAATTGTAAACCAAAGCTATAAGTTATGACAACTAATACAAGCCTATAATAAAGAAATACATACATACATATTGGCATTACATGTATACCTGCTTATGACCATATTGAAATCAAGAGTTACATCATCGATAAGAGACAATTTTTTTCAAGTTTCAAATGTGAAATGATTTGGAGATGCAGTAGCAAGAGTAAAATAAATTTGGCTATCATCTACACATGAAAAACTAATTTGCATGAATAATATATCATGTTCAGGACATGATGAAGAATTGAATGGATAGATAATATTCTTGGTCCATGAGTACATTTATCTTACACAAAGTGATAAATGAATTTGCCTTGAATTAAATAAGAGACAGATGTTTATATTTCATATAATAAATTAAATAACATTTTAATTAACCAAGTCTTCTCCTTGATACAAATGTTTAACTTTTTAAAATCAGTGTGATATTCCGTATGGATATGAGATAGCAAATATGATAGTCTCTAAAATATAAAACTGTATGTTAAAAGAAAAATAAATATGTTAGTATATTATGATATATCGTATCTATGTATAACTGCAGAAGATGTTGGAACATAGATACATGAGAGGAAAAATAAACAACATATATTTCCAAGGGCCCTAGCACCTAACAATGTTAAGAAAATTAGGGGAAAATTTACCATAAAGAAAATAATTACTGTGGTGGAATAACAGTAAAATATTGCTGAGAATCATATAATCATAGGACCAGGAACGGGAGTGGAAGTGATCATGCTCTGGCTGTAGGGAAACATGACACTGCAGTAGTGGAGAAGTGAGAAGCTAAAGGATAGTAGGCAAAAAGACATTTAAAGTGATGAAAATGACTTTGGGTTTTAGTATCCTCAGACAAGTTCCAGTTATATCCTAGTTATCCCTTTGTCAACCATTTCAATAAAATCATAGATCTTTGGAAGAATGAAGTTATCAGAGAAATGTCATGATTTTTAAATGTTATTTCTTTAAAAAGTGATATTTTGATGACATCAATTTATATTGAGGTGGAATTCATTGGAAAAAATAAACATAGTGATTAGTTTTCTATCTCTCAAATTAGAGAGTAAATATTTAGCCAAATAATTTAGTCAGTGAAACACAGTGTTTACTTGAAAGAGATAGGAGACTTGTTCCACTAAGTTTCTGTGCATAGTCCCAGAAACAGAAAAAGACTTTATATAAAGTCAGGCTTCCTAACTATTAAAGTTATTGTTAAGGGGAATAGGTTTCTTTGGAAGGGGGTAGATACCTCCCCCACCCTAAATTGCATTGAATCTCATATAGAAACAGCAAATAGGCCAAATGGAAGTTTCCTCCCTTCAGCTCATCAATCTGGCACTTTACATAAGCAGTTCTCGCCCATGCCTTCTCATTTTATTTCCTGATTTAAGAGACATTGGGTGTAAGTTACAGTACTTTCCCACATGTGGATTGGCATGATCACTGCAATATTTATTCTTCTTATATTCATTGTTTCTGGGGCTTGTTGTAATTGACAGGTTTGGTGAGTAACAACAGCCTATATTTTTCCAGAATCCTCTGTATGTTTCTATATATTTATATTCTTTACATCTGTTACACCGTACAGTGCCACTCAGAATTGGATCCTCATTGCTCTTTGGGAAAAGAGTGAAAGAAAAACAACTTCGAAGACAAAAATGAAACCACTGCCAAGATAGAGTTCTGAATGTGACTTGGAAACTCCTCAAGTTTCCCAGAGACAGCATGTGTCAAAAACACTCTGAATCAGATTTTTATATTCAGAATCATCACTCTTGCAGCTGACACAGCTCAAGTCAGAGCCTTCAGGGTAAAGAGCAAGATCCCCAATTGCTTTTGAGACTCTGAATACTTCTTATTGGGAATTGGTTTAGCTAAAATGATCAGATCATTTTCTATTTGCTTCCAGGGTCCATGGGTATGGAAGATAAGCATTCCCTTTTACAAAGTAAGAAAATCAAGAACTTTAGATTCCTCTTTCTCTGCTTCTATTAGTTCTCTCAGAGTGCAAATCCACCTGTCATTTTTTACTTCCTATTTTCAGATCCCATCACACTCTTCTCCTTAGAAATATGATAAAGCAAAAGTGAATCAAAGCCCTATGTAATCATTTTTTCAAATGTAGTATTTCTTTCTTCATATAAAGCAGAAGAACCATGTTTCCTGCTAGAAGGTTTGGAATACATATTGAAAAAGTGGGTGTCTTATTCTATAAAAAAGGGGATATTTTAGTATACTCTGACTTATAAGTGACATAAAACTTCAGTGGTTTCAGTGGGTTTTGATTTGAAAAATATACTCAGACGAAACCATTATAATGACCATTAAAATTGTTCTTGAGGGGGCAGGTAGGTGGCTCAGTAGATTGAGAGCCAGGCCCAGAGATGGGAGGTCCTGCATTCAAAGTTGGCATTGGACACTTCCTACCTGTGTGACCCTGGACAAGTCACTTAACCCCCATTGCCTAGTCCTTAATACTCTTTTGCCTTGGAACAAATACACAGTATGGATTTAAGACAGAATGTAAGGGTGTAAAATAAATTGTTCTTGCATAAATCTGTGCAACTTCTTTAAAGGAATGGTTATTGAAAAATCAAAGGCAACAGGCTGAGAATTCAATGTCATTTTTATATTACTGTAGGAGTCAAAATCGAAACAAATGACATTTTGGGAAGATGATCTGAAATGGGATTATACCAGTGGATCCAAGATGGAGGAATATCTAGAGCAGCAGCAGCATGTCAACACAAGAATCCTCTTTGATCAAGATTAAAATATTGCCACAAAATGAATACAGTACTGAAAGAACCAAGGAGACAAAGTGAAAAAACTTTCAAGAAAAAAAAAACCCAAAGGTAGGCAGACAACATCTAGGGCACTGGGGTGAGAGAAATAGATATTAAGACCATACTAGTAGGGGATCTAAACCTTCCCCTTTCAGAACTAGATACATAGAACCAAAAAATAAATAAGAAAGAAGTAAGGAAGGTGAATGAAATACTAGAAAAAATAGAGTTAATAGATATCTGGAGAAAACCGAACTGGGATGAAAAAGAGTATATCTTTTTCTTAGCAGTATACAAAGATCAATCATGTACTAGCTAATATATATATATATATAATATATACTATATATATTATATATATGTATATATTGCAAGCAATGCAGAAAAACAGAAATAATAAATGCCACTTTTTCAGAACATAATGTCATAAAAATTGTAATTAACAAAGGTGCAAGGAAAGGCAAATTTAAAATTTATTTATAAACTAAATAATCTATATCTTCAAAAGTGCTGGGTCAAAGAAGAAATGATAGAAACAATTGCACACTTCATTAAAGGGAATTGACAATGAGGAGACATTATATCAAAACCTATGGGATATAGCCAAAGCGGTTCTCAGGGGAAGATGTATAATGCTGACTGCCTATAGCAACAAAATAGAGAGGGAGGACATCAGTGAATAGGACTTGCAACTTAAAAATTAGAAAAAGAACAAATTAAATATCCCCAGATAAAAACTAAATTGGAAACCTGAAAAATTAAAGGAGAAATTAATCAAATTGAAAACAAAAGAATTACTGAACTAATAAATAAGACTAGTAGTTGGTACTTTGAAAAAATTAACAAATAAAATAAAGTAATGGTTAATCAAAAAAGAAAAGAAAAAAGGGAATCAAATTAACAGTATCAAAGATAAAAAAGGGTGATCTCACTTCTAAAAAGAGGAAGTTAAGGTAATTATTAAGAATTATTTTGCCCAATTATATGACAATAAATTTGACAATCTAGGTGAAATGGGGGAATATTTACACAAACATAAATTGCCTAGATTCACAAAAGAGGAAATAGAATACTTAAATAATTATATCTCAGAAAAAAGAAATTGAAGTAGCTATCAAGGAATTTCCTATTAGATGGTAGTGGAATACTTTTGTGCTGGAAGGAATGATGAACTGAAAAAATTCCATATGAGCTGGAAAGTCCTCCAGAAATTGATACAGAAAGGAAGGAGGAGAACCTGGAGAACATTGTACACAGAGACTGATTCATTGTGGCACAGTTAAATATGATGGACTTTTCTGCTAGCAGCAATGCAATGACCCAGGGAAATCCAAAGGAACTTAGGAAAAAGAATGGTAGCCACATCTAGAGAAAGAACTGTGGGAATTGAAATGCAGAAGAAAAACATATGATCAATCATGTGATTTGGTGGGGATATGATTAGGGTTTTGATGTTAAAAGACCACTGTATTTCAAATATGAATACAACATAGAAATAGATTTAAACAATGACAAATGTATAACCCACTGGAATTGCTTATCAACTCCAGGAGGGGGGAGGGAAGGCGGGGGATCATGAATCATGTAACCACGGAAAAATATTCTAAATAATTTTTAAAAGATTATCTGACTTGTGCACATTCATTTCAATTCAGTAAACGTCAAATACTTATTCTGTGCTAGGCACTGTTCAGAGTTGCTTTGGAAATATGTGGAAATATATGGAATTACTCTCCTAAGGAAATTGTTAGGGCTTTTAGGAAATTGTCTGCTGTTATGGTAACTTTTGATTGTTCTTTAAAATATCCATTATGGACACCGATGTCCAGAATAAAAGTTAAAATGTCTAGTAAAAAGGCAAAAGTAATATGAAAGTGATCAAATTAACTACTTTTTAATAACCAAATAATTAATTTTCTTTAAAATTCTAAACAGGACTTCACAGAAACTTGATAAGGATTGTATCAATTAGATTTAGAAGATCCTAGTTTTAGAACTAGAAGAGACCACATAAGCTCTCTAGTTCAACCCTGCCTCAATTTCTAGAGGAAGATATTGAAGTAAAAATTTTATATTGCCATAAAATAATAAATAAAAACCTATAAGGGAACCTCAGATGTACTCTATTCCAACTACCTCATTTTGCAGAATTGGCAACCAAGGTCCTAGAACTTGTTGATTTTCCTAGCTTAATAGATTTTCAAGTTGCAAGTTATTTCAGAAACCTTTGATTCCTGTGATCTCATTTTAGAACCAGGGAACTGATGCATCTGATGATATTTGGCAATAGATTTTCTTTCTTGCATGCCAAGGCTGAAGTTTTTAACTCTGAGAAACAAACATAAGATACTATTTAGATTCAGGTCTTCTCATTCTGCATCTAGTTTTATTGCTGAAGTCAATCAGCAGAACCAATAGAACCAAATAATCAACAAGAATTTATTCACCTTTCTACAAGGAATTGAGCTATGGGACAGGAATAAAGAGTCAAAAGTGAATTATCTCCCTCCCTCAAGGAGCTGAAGGTAATGACTGGAATCCATCCACAGGAGAAAAGTTAACCCTACAGCATTCAAGCTAGACCTTGGGAAACAAAGTCTACTTTGATTCTTCATTATGATGTAATGGTGTAGACACAGACCTATTTTCTTAATTAAGCTCTGTCCCAATAGAAAGATTTTGTTCATGGTCAAGGTTTGTGGTCCCAAGACATTAAATCAATCTCAGAAGAGAGAATATAAATCTATCCAAATAATGAAGCATTATTAATATTAATATAACAATATAGTCTTATTAATAATTATATTCATCATTTATTAATATATTATATACACTATAACATAATTGTATATTATATCTATTGCACAGATAATATATATAATTAATTGCTTTGTCAATGATATATAATATTACAATATTAATGTTACATTAATATTATGACATGTTGGTTCTTTATAGTTAGAATAATATAATAATAGAATTTTAGATAAAAAATTAAAAATTATCTGAACCATCCATTAATTTAAAAACTTTGTCCAACTCTAGAATCTTTGAATGATCATATATGGATGTGGTAAACAGATCAACTATGTTTATGCCCTTTTTAGTTGAGAAAACTGAGTCTCAGATAGAGAAAATTACATCCTCTGGTATTATGAGAATCAGAATGATATGATATCCCTAAAGTATTTTGCCAAACTTAAAGTGCTATATAAATGTGCATTATTTTTACCTGTCATAGTTTGAAAATTGATGATTCAGATCATTATTTGTTGTACAAGTTTAAAGTCGTTCAAATCAGATTTCCAGTTGATGCTGAGCTTGGAGAGATCACTAATACTGGATATGAGAATCAGAATTCAAAGAGAACTTGATAACCTAGAAGATAGGCCTAAGTTGGTAAAATGAATTTGAATAGGGTGAAAAGCAAAACATTATATTTAAAGATGTAACTGTTGACTTTTTCCTTACTAATTTAATGTGAATATGTATCTAAAAAGGCTGATGAGAGCCCACTCTTTCATTTATTTACTTATTTTTTTAAACCCTTAACTTCTGTGCATTGGATCCTAGGTGGAAGTGTGGTAAGGGTGTCTTTCTTTAAAATTATAAATACCTATAAATTGAATTCTTTAGATTGCCCACATTTGAAAATTCACACACACACACACACACACACACACACACACACACACACACACTTCTTTCAAAATATGTAACAAAAAGAAAGTTTGTGATGTTTTCAGTTCCCAAAAATGATCATAAGAAATGTAGTCTATTATTTGGTTCACAAGTACATAGAGGCGGAAAATGCTATAAAAATTAATATTTGTAATTAAGATAATTAACTAAGCAGAAAATTATGAATGTGATAATTAGACCAAATGGAAAATTCTAAAATATGTCACTTTAATTAAATGTTGTTGTTTTTTCTTTCCTCCTGAGAGCTGAAAACTGTATTATTAAGGGGTAGATGTACAATAGACAAATAGCCTGAGTGATATCTATAGAAAAAGACCTTATAGTTTCAAAACCAAGTTATTCATGTGTGAAAAAATTATACTATAAATCACAAATAATTTGTAAGAATTATGAAGGAAACTTCTTCCTGCGTTTGACAAATACATTAAATTAAATCCAAGGAAGTCCCTCCACTCCCTCTTCCATAGATTCTGTGCTTCGAATCAATAATTCCTTCACTGTGAAGGACCATGAAGATAGCAGGAGTGACCAGTGACAGAACTTTTTCACATCTAAGTGGTTTATGGTTTTAATTTCTTTCTTTTCTTTTTTTAAAACCCTTACCTTTCATTTTAAAATCAATACTGTGTATTGGTTCCAAGGCAGAAGAATGGTAATGGCTAGGCAATGGGGGTTAAGTGACTTGCCCAGGGTCACATAGTTAGGAAGTGTCTGAGGTCACATTTGAACCCAGGACCTCCCATCTCCAGGTTCTCAATCCACTGAGCTACACAGCTGCCCCCATCAATTTCTTTCAAAAGAATTATTTTTAATTTTTCTTTTTAAAATCTTTGTCTTCTGTGAAATCTTCCCAATTCATTTTTTTCAAATAAAATATCGTAAAACTCCTACTATGTGCCAGGCACTCTGCTAAGTTCTGGAAACATTGTACTAAGTACTTGAAATTCAAGTCTTGAATGAACCAATGAGAACAAAAGAACAAATCCAAGGGGCAGGAAGTAACTATAGCTGTTGTAGAAAGAAAAAAAATGCTTTATTGAAGTTTAAGAAACACAGTAATATCCTAATCTTTAAAAGCATCGAAGCTACAGGATTCTTCAATTGAATGTGTTATTAATAGAGTTGATACCTCTATTTTGTATTATTTTGTATAGTTGTATAGTTGTCATTGTTTGAAAATGTTTGTTTTACATCAAGTTTAAATTTGTTACTCTAAATGTAAACCCAGTGCTCCTAGTTCTGTCTTAGGGGACTGAGTATAAGTCTCCTATCACTTCCATATGTTAGTTTTTCAACTAGTTGAAGGCCATTGTTATATCTGTATATCTGCTCCCCGTTTCCTCTTCTCTAAAAGAATTATACCCAGTTCCTTCAATCAGTTCACAAAGAAGAGAGATTGGAAGCTTGGTTCTCTTCCTATGTGTGACCTTCATCTTATCAATTTATTTCACAATATAGCATCATTGTACCAAGTAGGCTTCTTTGTTCCTTGACAGGGATCCCTGCAAAGCATATGAATCTAGTTTGGAAGCATCATCATGGAGAAAGAAATATAGAAACCTTGCTAAAAAGAGGGAGAGATTGAGAACTTGAGATAATGATAGAAGGAAGAGATGAGGCTTGAACTTCAAATATGGGACATCTCACTGGAGTTAGATGCTTGTAGGTTAACTCAGCCTCCCAAACTCTCTAATCATTCCAAATATTTGAACCTTTAGAAATTGTGAAAGATGGATTTTGGGGTTAAATTTTCTCTTCATATTTAAAGTAAAATTTCATCTTCCTCTCAAGTAGAAGAGCCCATTGATTGCTGTTATGGATTCTATCTAATAGAATCTGCAAACAATAGCTCAATTTTTAATTTTTTTTACTGCTTCTTTTCTTACAAACATTTACTCACTAGTCATGATTGTCTTTTATGGAATGAATATTTAGTGAAAAGGACTTATACTTACTGAGGCTGAGGTGAGCTAGATGCTTCTCTCACCTTTTGAGCAAAAGGGAGGAAATTGTCTGATCTTGAACCCCTAAAATAGTGTCATGCCCTTAGTTTACAATTATGTGATTTCTTTACTTCTAGACCAATAGTACTTTGGAACATCCAGAAGAAAAGATATGATTGCCCAGCTATGGCCATAATTTCACTATGTACAAAGGCAGAATTAACACTTTCCTTTAGAGATATAACTAGAATGTTCTTAGGCTCTACTATACCACTACACTGATCCTATCACCAAGGGTCCTTGTAGTCTATTTGGAATATTTTTTATGAAAATACAGCAACCAAAATGAAATGAAATACTCTACAAGTGATCTGAATTATCTATGTAAATAGAAGAGGATGGTGATGCTCATAATCTAAACAAAGAATATAGGATATTTCTTCTAGCTGCCTGAAAAATAGTTAAAAACCTTCTATGGCAACAATGATAATTTTAGAGCAAAAAGGAACTTAGAAATTATCCATTTAACTCACTTCCTATTTTAGAGATGGGAAAACCGAGTCCCCAGATTGCTAATATAACAACAACCAAAAATCCCAAGAGATTAGCCTCTGGGTAAGAATATCAATATATTCATTAGGTCATCATTAACCAATTGATTAATTGGACAGGGACCTCTTTCTCAGTAATCAAAGACCCAAAATTCCCCTTGCAGAGAACCAAAGATAATTTTGATAGCTCATTACTCAGTCCCTCCTTTGGATATTGCAAGACATATCTACTTGGTCAACAGTAAATAAGCAGGTGATTCATCAAATTTTTAACTCTTCTCCATCTCTTGGTGTTGTTGAATTAACCATATATAGGTCTTGTGCTCCCTAAATATTCTGGAGAGAAAATCAGTTCTGCCCTTTCAAAGCTGACCACTGCAATGAAAGACTCATTGGAGTTAAGGGTGAGTACATCTATCTTGGGCTATTTAGCTAGATAAAACTTCATAATCTGTGTTTTCTACCTGTCTGCAATGGAAAATTCTCAGGGGATGATGTTTCTCTGAATCCCTAGTCTTCATCTTTATATACAAGATATTCTTGAATATGAAAGTCAGTAGTCTTCAAGCATTTATGAAACAGTATATGCTACATACTATACCATGTCCTGCAGATACAATGATTGATTGATCACCTTGTTTTCAAGAATCTAAATACTATTCAAATATCTATAATACTATACTGAATACTCCACTAATTACTGGCTTTCAGGGATGTAAAATTGTAATAAATGAGATGATATCCCACTCCCAAGGGCTAATCCCAAGGATCAGCCCAGATCCTTGAAGGAAGCCTGGCAATGGAGTAGGCAAAGGTGAGGAGGAAGTGTCTTTCACTAAGGGTTAGGGCCATTGAAAAATCAAAAACTTGCGATAGTGTTGTGTAAAAACAACAGCAAGAAGGACACTGTTGCTGAATCACAGGAGACATAGGAGGAATGACCTATAAGGATATCAGGAAGTAAAGAACGGTCCAGATTATGAATGACTTTAAAAAGAAAAGATTTTATATTTTATACTCAAAATAATAGGGAACCACTACAGTTTATTAATTAAGAAATGACACTGTCAGATTCATCTGGTGAATAAATAGAAGATGGTTTGGAATAGAGTAGGATGAGGCAGAGAGACCATTAGAAGACTATTATAAAAAGAGGCAGCTTTTGCATAATGAGACATGAAATAATGAGAGTCTAAATCAGTGTGGCACCTGTAAGAACAGAAAGAAGTGGACATAAATAGGAGATATTCTGAAGAAATAAGAAGACATGATAATGCTTTAGCTATATGGGGTGAGTGAGAGGGAGGACTCAAACATATCAAAGCTGGAAGTATGAATGAATAAAGCGATGGTGATATTCTCAACATAATAGAAAAGTTAGGAAGAAGGGAGGGTTTGATAAAAAATAAAATAAATTCTGCTTGAAATGTTTATAGTTTGAGATGCCTATGAAGCTTCTAGTTTAACATGAACTGAATGCAGAAGGGGATGAGAAATTGGTGTTCAGGAGAGAGGTTAGGTCTTTGCAAATGAATCTGCATATTCAACCCATTGAAATTAATGAGGTATCCAAGGGAGATAATATGAAGGGAAGGAAAAAAGACATCACAGGACAGAGCTTTGATAGATACCCATAGTTAGTATGTGTGACCTGCAGGAAGATTAAGCAATAAAAGCCCTAGAAAGAGTAGTCAAACATGTATCAAGAGAAATAGAAGAGAAACCTGTCACAAAAAATCTAGAGATAAGGATCCAGGAAGAGATGTGGTCAACAGTGTCAAAAGGCTAGAGAAAGGTCAAGAAAGATGAGAATAAGGAAAGATCAATTTTCACATATTAGTAAATAGAGACAGAAAAGTTTCAGTTTAATGGTGTGGTTGGAAACCAGACTACTGAGAGTTAAGAAGAAAGAAAGTGGAAGAAGCAATTTTAGACAACCTTCTCAGACAGTTCAGCTATAAAAAGGAGAAAAGATATGTGGCAATAGGTAGCAAGAATAAAGTTGGGATATTGAGGGATAAGGATGATATTGTCTTATTTTGAGACGGTATGAAAGAATGCAAAAGATAGGTGTAATTGAAGATTAGTGAGAGAGAGAAGTATAAAAGGGAACAATAAACTAAATAAGTAAGCATGAAATGTTATCACCTGTTCATATAGAGGGAATTGCCTTGGCAAAGAGAAGCATTGACTCATTATGAGAGATATTGGTGAAAGAAGAGCTAGTGGTAGATATCGGTCATGAGAAATGAAGAGAAAGGGAGTAAAAGATGGTATTTGAGTATTTTCAGGACTCGGCAGGCTAGAATATATAAGAAGAGTATAAATATATGGATCAACATATTTAGGAATGAGGGATAAAATTTAAGTGCAAAGATCATGAGCCAGGAATTAATCTAATTGAGGAAGTGGAACATCTTAGTCATTGTTTAATAGCACATATCAGCATGGTGAATGGTTAATACATTTGGAATAGATGAGCTCTTAAGGAGAAAAGGTTAATGAGTGATAGTGGTAGAGGGAAAGGCTAGAAATGAAACTAAAGAACAAGGAGTATTACAATTCCCCCTGCACAACTATTTAGTTGAGGGGCATGAATGAAAAAAAAATGTAGCCAGGACTAGAAAAGGTGGCCTAGAATTCAGTGTCATCAATAGGTGGTCAGGTCTCAGCAAAATTTAGATCATGATTCAGAGAAAGGAATTGATTTAGAAGCAAAGTGGTTTGATTTTGTTTGTTTTTGCTTTATGGAACTGGCTCTCCAAAAAGCATAGTGGCAGGGACAGGCATATTTGGAGTGAGACACTGTGGGATTATATTTGAGGGGGTTGGATTAAGCAAAAGAAAAAGAGGTAATGGGAAATGGGATTTGTGAATGAATGTAGGTTCTAGATCACTAGAATGCAGAAGGCATGAGGAAATAGGGTAATATAAATTGTGTTGGGAGGGCTATCTCTTGATAAAGAGTAGTCTGTTGTTGGAAGTAGGTGGCTAGATATTTCATTTCCCAAGAGGTACTACCTTATGCTGTTATGGAATAAATGGAGAATATGAAGACGGACAATCAATAGGCTTGTACTTGAAGGCTCTAGGGTGATATCAGCTGGGTCTCCAGGCAGGGAAGGCTATCTCTTAATACAGAGCAACTTAGGTCAGCCAGAAATTGTGAGAGCCTGGCTGAAGGTTTTATTCAGCCTTCTGCTGTTATTCTAAGCTCCCTAGAGGGGAAGAATAAAGAATGCCTCCCTTCTGGAGAACAAATCCCAGGGTACAGGAAGAGGAAGCTAATCTACTTCCTGCCCAAGATGGATTCCTGGTTTAGCCCTCAGGAAATAAAAAAAGTTATTTCTTTCCCTCTTCAGCCTTTGCCCTAGTAGTGGGTATGATGATTCATCAGAAGCTCTTTGTATAAAAGTCAAAAGGGTTTATTAATTCCAAGGGTAAGCTGAGGGAAAAGGGGTTAAGGCCTGGTAACTGCAACTAAGGAAGAAACTGGTGCTGGGGGAGGGTCACAGAAGAGCAGAGTCAGGCTGAGGGAGGCCAGCTCCCTCAGTCAGGGATAATTTCACTGTCCTGAGGTAATAAGGTTTAGCAGATTACTAGATAAGGTGATGGCTTGGTTTAGGTTGTCCCTGCCTGCCTAAAAAAGCTATGTCCCACGATTTCCACCCACCCAAAATACCCTCCTCCCAGGGCCCAATGGGGAAACCCAGGGAATAAGAAGATGTCAAGAGAGAGGTCAAGGGAAATCAGGCAAAGCCCCAAAAGCCCCAAAACAATAGACTCCTCAATTGGTTCTGCAGGAATGTTTATACTCCCAGGCTCCAATGGTTTTTGCCATGAGACCAGGGTCAACATTCTGTCCCTTCCAACTGTCAGGGCTCCTACAGTTGGTTTGCAAAAGCAAGAGCTTTTGTTGCAACCCTGCATTACAATGGAAAATGGTAATATTGCATTTTATGATCCATAAGAGACCTAAATTATAGAAATTTATTACTGGCAAAGATATAACTGATGAAATCCACACAGAGGACAGGATTTGATATCTTGAGTTAGCTTTAATCTGGAATTAGTCTCCAGAGACCTCAAATAATTCCTGGGTGCTAGTCGAGAACCCCAAACATCTGGATCTGGGGCTAAAGACAAGTCATTTGGGATGGTCCTTTGTCAAAGCTACAGTCTCACTTCTATCTCTTTCTTTTTCCCTTCCAACTTCCCATGCTACCATTTCACTACTCTCATTACTCTAATCCTGCCTCTCGTTACTGGAGAAATTGTGTAGTTTGAACATTTTCCTGTGCTTTAACAAGACCTGGTTGCATCCTCTGAGAGAGGGAGAGGAAGAGACAGACACACAGACAGACAGACAGACAGATAGACAGAGACAGAGAGACTAGACCAAAATTCAGGAGGACCTGAGTTCAGATTCCATCTCATCCATTAACAAACTGTAAGAACTTGAAGTCACTTAAATTCTACCTGCCCCATTTTTATCTTCTGATTTAAAATGGTAGTGATAATAATACCTAACTCCTAGGGTTGTTGGGAGGATTAAATCAAATCACATCATATTTCTACAGTAGGTTGCACACCTTAAGGCACCATAAATGATGTGATGAGGATGATTATGATAATAATATAAATTATTCTCATTAAATGAAAGCATATGTACCTTCCTAAATAAATTTTATTTAGACAAATATTAATTTGGTTTTTGATCTTTGCATGCATTTCAACTGAAAGCAATTGCTAGGGGTTATGCTTATTTTTAGGGAGAAAGTGGTCTAGAATTTAAAAATGCCTTGTGGTTCATCCACAGATCCAGTGGAGAATGGGCTGCATTTCATTTGAACTCATGTAAACATTTCACAGGGGCCGCCAAGGACAACGCACATGGATGAAAATCAGCTAAAAGTATCAAGTGATTTGGTTTTAATGGAAGTGCCAGCAGCCATTAGAATGATGGTTCACTTACAGTATCTGATCTCTTTCTCTGTGGAATTGTTGCCAAGAGGTAATTTGGATGTGAAGTGTGCACGAGAAAAAGGATGGACATTGTAAAGTTTATTTTCCATTCCATCCATTGGAATACAGTTTAGTTCCTTACTGAGCAGAGATAAAATGCATGGCAATATTTGTTAAAATAATCCAGGCAATACTGGGTGGAGGGGCAGGGAATGAGCAGATTCTAGGAAGCAAGTTAATTAATATTTTTTCCTCCAGATTTTAAAAATGTGCCTCACTTTTTGCCTCTGGCACATTTGAAAATTTAAAGCAGTTCATTATAATTACACACTGATGAAATAGCCAAAAGACAGATGACAATTAGATTTGAACAGAATGACTGAAAAGCCTGAGACCTCCTCCACATGCCAACAGCTGCTAACCTCCCTTGACAAAGGTCTGCATAAATAGATGAGTCTCGAGATATTGATGGGGAAACTACTTCTTCCAATTTAGATTGCTGTTAGCAATTTACAGTCTTACAGATTGTCTGGGGAAGTGGTGCTAAACTCATAAAAGGGGGAAGGGGGCACCCCATGGATCAGAAATAAAGAAAATCAAAAAATAAAGTTATCTGTTGTATTTTTTATTTTTGTTATTAACTATTTCCCACTTATGTTTTATCAGTTTGGACTACACACAGCTGTGTTGTTGGCTAGATGTTTGACATCTCTTATCTGGGGCATTGAGATGTTAAATAACTTGCTCAGGAGCACATAGTCAGTATGTCTGAGAGACAAAACCTGAACCCAAACCTTAATGACTTAAGTCACCACTCTATACACTATATAAATGTATATTAGTCAATATTTTGGAAAACTAATTTAGCAAAGGATCAAATATTTAGAACTATAAGGAACCTTAAATTCCAGCCAAGGCGCCTTACAGATAAGGAAACCAAGTCACCGAGAATTTAAATGATTGGATCAAGATCATATAGCTAGAATGCATCTGAGGCAGGAGCTAAGTTTAGATCTTCTTGACTCAAAGTCAATATTCTATCCAGGACTCAAGTGAACAACAGACAGCTTGCAATTTGAGAATGTCCTCTTCTTGACTCATAGAAGAGCAGTAAGTAAAAGGAGTGTTAATGATGGAGAAAGGAGCACTGGGGTTATCAGCTCAGGTGAAATGAGAGGCATTTCTATGGTTAGGTCAACTTGATCATTTAAAGCATTTGCGTTTTGCTTCATTTATGTTACTGACCCCCTCTTCTACCCACTCCTCTTATTTGGTAAAGCCTTAAAACTTACATATTTTTCAAAGTTCCTTAAAGGTCAGGAAAAGAGTCATAGTAGGCTTAAAATAAAATTTTAAAAATAAAATAAAATATAATGGAGAACAATCAACCCAGTAGAATGGTGCTGTGCTTCAGAACAAGAGAACTTAAGCCCAAAACCCATGTCAGATATATTTATGAGCTGTGTGATCATGGTCAAGTCTCTCAGATCTGTGGGACTCATCTATAAAATGAGAGTGTTGGATTCAACTTTCTCAAATATTATTTCCATCTCTAAAATTATGCATGATCCCATTACATAGCATGAAGAACTTTACCAAGGGATCATAAAATGCACCACTACGTACAGGGCTACTTTTTTTTCCTGCGATCACATCTTTAGATCACTTTTTAAAATAATTATCATTAACATTCTCCCTTCTGGTGTTACTTTAAAATAGTGAGATGGGGAAGACAGCAATCTCCAAAAAATAATGGAAATGAATATTACACAGAAGACAATGGAGGTGTGATTAGACTTGGTGGATGTAAACAGACTACAGCATATAACTTATTGTGATTTGGGAAAAATTATATAATTTTCATGCATTTAAGGAAAAGAAGATGTGCAGATTACAAGGGGATTCACTAGTACTCTTAAGATGGCAATGGAAAACCAGGATGGCCTCCTTCACATTGAGAGGACCCCTTATAGCAGTGGTTGCCAAACATTTTTGGCCTACAGACCCCTTTCCAGAAAAAAAATTACTTAGCCCCCTGGATATTATTTTTTTTAAATTTTAGTAGCAATCAATAGGAAAGATAAATGCACCAGTGGCCATCACTGCTCTCCTGGATTGCTGCAGCACCCACAAGGGGGCAGTAGCGCCCACTTTGGGAATCACTACCTTATAGTGAATAAATGGGAGAATAAGGTCAAAAGTAATATTGGTTGGCAAGGTAAAGATGGCTTGCTACTGCATCAATGATAACAATATTTTAATCCATGAGACCACAGAGGCAGAGAAATATTGGCCATATTTGAGTCATTATTATTATCATTGATATCTTTTTCATTAGTATGATACATTTTTATTTTTTCCACATTAAATGTCAAATATACATTTTAAATATTTTATTTCTGACATTTTCTAATCTATGTTCTCTTTCTCTCTCTTACCCTTCCCAAGAAGGCAGGTAATATGATATAGGTTGCATATATATTTAAATAAAATACACATTTCCATGCAAATAATATGAATGAAGACACATATTGCTTACACTAGAGAAAGTGCAATGAGGAAATAAAATAAAGAATGGTATGCTTTTACTCTTCTACTCTATTTCATTGCTAGTATCAGATTATTTTGAGGTTTGCTGCTTTAGAATACAGTTTGAGATCTGGTACAACTAAGTTACCTTCATTTTTTCACATTAATTCTTTTAATATTCTTTTCTTCTTCTAGAGGAATTTCATTATTATTTCTTCTAGCTTTATGGGAAATTTTCGGGTAGCTGGATTTGTATGGCACTGAATAAGTGAATTAATCAAGAAAAAGAATTCATTTTTTATTATATTGGCTTAGCCCATTTATGAGAAATCAATGTTTTTCCAATTGTTTAGATCTGATTTTATTTATGTGAAAATTATTTTGTAGTGGTGATTATATAATTCCTCCATTTGTCTCAGCAGGTAGGCTCCTAGGTATTTTAGTTTCCTACAGTTCTTTTAAATGGGATTCTTCTTTCTATCTCTTGCTATTGAGCTTTATTGTTAGTATAAAAATGCTGCTGATTTAGTGGGATTATTTTATAGCCTACAATATTGCTAAAGTGGTTAATTTTTTCATTAGTTTTTTTATTGATTCTCTAAAATTTTCTAGGTATTCCATCATATCATCTGCAAAGAATGACATCTTTTTTCCTCTTTGTCTAATGTGACTCCTTTAATTTCTTCTTCTCTATTGCTTAAACCAGAATTTCTAGTGTAGTATAATATTGAATAGTGGTGGTGATAATGGTCATTCTTCTTAAACTCCTGGTCTTATTGGGAAAGCTTTTATCATTATCATGTTTATTTACATGAATATTACTGTAAAATAACTATAAAATAATTTTGTAAAATATCAAAATTGTAGTTGAAGTAGGAAGAGACAGACCTACATCTGAAATTACCTGGAAAAACAAATGTCATTTTTTTGTTTGGAGAACTGAAGGATGCTGAAAAAGAGAAAGACACTCTGCTCTTTTTTTCCTGAACCTTTAGGGAGGTTTCCATGACAAAGGAGAGGTTGCTTTTCATTTGATATGCCTTCTCTTTTTGTAATATCCCATTTAATAATCTCAAACCCTGTGAAACAGTTTAATCCATATTTTCTCCTAATAATTAACTTTTAATAGCTTCTCCAAAGAAGTGCCATATAACTTAGATTACAAATTCACACAATGGTTATATTATGAAATTCAGTTATTATGTGTGCTTTTGATGTTACCATTATGGGATCTAAACAGAAATATGAATATTTATTATATATGTCCTCTGTCTTCACCTCTACTTCATAGATTCTCAGTCTGAAGCCTCCCTCTTATAAGTCATAAAGCATAGTCTTCCCTCCCAATATTTTTTTTACATTTATTATGTGTGCAAATTCCACATGGCCCATCTCCCAAGGAGAATGCAAGCTCCTTGAGGTCACAGATTATTTTAGTAAAATTTTTGTCTTTGAATTAGCACAATACCTGGCATGTATGATATTCCTAATAAATGTAGACCAAATAGTATTATTGAATGCCTAATAATATATCTGTGGAAGTCTCTATTTCTTGCAGTTGCCTAAAGTAGGATTTTTATAGAAACAGTTAACGGCATAAAGTGGACCCTTTATGACATAAATCATCACCTTCTCTCAACACTCATCCCACCCTAAACCTATATAATATTGTGGTTTTATTTGGAATATTCTTCTTAGTTATGTCTTGTATAGTCTAATCTAAGGGTAGGGATCAAATCTAGTCCATACATGTATTTCCTGAAGGGGATAGTAAGAATTAAATGTTTATTGAATGAATAAATATTGCTTCTCCCTCTGAAAATTGTATCGTATATTCTCAATTTTAAATTGTGTGGACAGCTGGGTAGCTCAGTGGATTGAGAACCAGGCCTAGAGACAGGAGGTCCTGGGTTGAAATCTGGCCTCAGACACTTCCCAGCTAGATGATCCTGAGCAAGTCACTTAACCCCCATTGCCTACCCTTACCACTTTTCCACCTGGGAGCCAATATAGATATTGACTAAGATGGAATATAAGGGTTTAAAAAATTTAAATTATAACTCATCTTTTATGAGTCTTCCTTACAACTTGTCAGGATTATCGGGATAATCTTGAGTCACATCCAAACTCTATTGTCTCCCCTCTCATTTTTCCTCTATATTACTAGAAGATGATATCCCTTTCTTTATAAATCTGCTCATGTCAATCCTCTGAAATTTTATTGGTCCTTTATTGACTACCCGGAAAAATTTGAAAGTCTTTTACTTCATTTTCACAATTCATTATCATAGTTATTCTGGCTTTCTTTAGCCTTATCATTCTACTCTGTATCATTTATTCTGTAGTTTTACAAAATTGAATTTTTCTGTCTTATGTAAATACCATTCACTTTCCCACCTTCAGACCTTTTCTCAAATTATTTTCTTTGATAGAAATGATTTCTCTTGGTTTTTCTTGCTGAATTTATAACTAGTCTTTAGAATCAACACAAATATTACCTTCTATAGGAAGCTTTTTCTCATTCTTCTTGGCCAATTCACCACCTCTTGACTCGTTATATATGACACTATAAAGGGTCAACTCACTGATCAAAGCTTGCTTTGGATTATATTGACATACATATTCTTTTTAAGAGGCTCTTTGGTTTAGAAGGGCAAGGGTCTCAGTTTTACTAAATGTCATCTCTCTTTGGTATTTAATAATATGAAGATGCTAAGCACTGGATCATCAGAAAATAGATCTAGAATAGATATGGTACTTCAAGGACATGTAATTCAACTCATTCGCTTCATAATTGAGGAAAAAGAGGAAGAGAGGTTGTGACTTGTCAAAAGTCACCAAGGTACCCATAAGAGGCAGAAGGTGTACCCATGTCCCCTGGCTCTGATGTCAATTCTCTTGCCATTATGCCACACTATTTCCCTAAGGACTTGGTATCAGTAAATGCTTAACAAATGCTTATTTAATTGAATTTATGGAATGATAAGTAATATAACTGAGTTTGAACCCTAATTCTGCTAATTATTGCTTAGACTTAGCCTATTTTTTTCAAGTCTCTCTGTTTCCCTGATATAGCTCGGTGGCATAGTTAGTGGAAAGAGTGTTGACCCTAGTGTCAGGAAGCATTGAGTCCTAATACAGCCTCAGATTTTAACTGTGTAATCCTAGGCAACTCATTTAAAATCTCCTTACTTCAGTTTATTAAGAAAAATATTCAATATCATAGGCTTAGAGTTAGAAGAGAGTTGAGAGAAGATGAGATTGTTTCATGACATTTACTGCTTCTGTAATGGTGCTACCTTGAGGAAATATAAATGACTAAGTACTGCTACACTTATTTCCAAGGGATGTTATGAGCATCAAATGAAATAATATTTTAAACTGCTTTACACAGTGCCTGGCACGTAGTAGGTGCTTAATAAAAACTGCCTTTCCTTTCATATTTTACCCTTTAACAACTTACTTTCTATCTTTTTTTTAAAATGGGTTTATATAACCTGCTCTGCCTAAATCACAATAAGCGATTGGATTTTCCATGAAAAATTTGTGCATGTAAAATGATACCATTTTTTATTTTCTCCCATAAGCAAATTCTGTTATACTGGTCAAGGGGTTAAACCAGAAGATGAGTGTGGATGAGAGAGGCATGCTGTGACAAGGATCAGATGAGATTTTTCCCCTTTTAAATAGGGCTCTGTTTCTCCCTCTCCTTCAGCTGTTATTACTTCTGGCTGAGATACTGGTGTCTGTTTCCAGAGGGGGGCTTGTATTTTAATATCACCTTTATTTTCCAATATAATTCTATCAATATTGTTTAAATGTTTAACAGCCAGTTCATCCCCTCCCAAAAAAGGAGAATCATCACAAAATTTAAAGTTTAATATGGATTATTTACATTTTTTCCTCCTATGATTAAATCTAAACATTCAAAAGAACAATTAAGCAAGCCATCATTTGTAGCAATTATAGATTTCTGAAGTGTGAATGCTCACCATGAAAATTTAACAATTGGATGGAAAATTCAAAGTTTGTCGAGCAGAACCCTGATTACTGCTCCTTTCCTAACTAGAAAGTCAGATTTTGTAGCAAGAAAAAAATGATGAAAGGAGGAAAGGGAGAGAGGGAGTGAGTTAGTTAGTAAAGGAGTGAAATAAGAAAAGAAGGAAAGAAAATAATAAAGAAAAAGACAATAAGAAAGAGAGAAGATTGATAGAAGGAAGGGAGGGAGTTAGTGAAGGAATTTGGTAATAAAGAAGAGTAGGAAAGGAAGGAAAAGAAGCAAAGATCAAGGAAGAAAGAAGGAAAAGAAAGAGAAGAGAAGAGAAGAGAAGAGAAGAGAAGAGAAGAGAAGAGAAGAGAAGAGAAGAGAAGAGGAGAGAAGAGAAGAGAAGAGAAGA
>NC_058132.1:665959460-666022926 GCF_016433145.1 Gracilinanus agilis | reverse complement strand
AGAGGAAACATATAAGAAAAACAACTGCTTGAACGCATGGGTCAGGGTGGACATGACTGAGGGTGTAGACTCGAAACTACCACACCAATGCAACTACCAACAATTTGGAAATTGGTCTTGTTCAAGGACACATGACAAAACTAGTGGAAACGCAAATCGGCCAAGGGGGGGGGTGCGGGGGGGGGGTTGAAGGGGAAAGGTGGAGCATGAATCATGTAACCATGTTAAAAATGAATATTAATAAATGTTAAAAAAAATACATGGGGAGAATGGAGAAGAAAGTAGAAATTAACATATTGCTTCAAAAAACCATGAAAATAATACTTGTGTGTACATGCATGAGTTTATGTAAGTATGTAGACAGGCTTTCAACTGGGCTGGGAATTGCATCCAAGTTTCCACTCTAGTGTCAGGACCATACAGCTGCTGTTTACATCTGTTCCTCTTCTGTTCTTGTTACCCAGCCTCAGAATTTGCCCTACTCAGTAGATCTCAGGAATATTTCCCTTGCTTAGGACATCCTAAATCTTGCACCAGAGTCTGGTATAAGTGAAATAATTGTGGGGTATAAGTGAAACAGAGGTACCAGTTGGCACATCTTCCTGCTCCTTGACCCATGACAGGTCTTTTGGTGATGGATCTGAGACCTTTTTCTGCCTTAGGGAAGAGCCATTGATGCCACTTCTCATCTTCCAACAGGCTTTACTATCTTCCTGGAGAAACCCCAATGCCACTATTCACAGATTTCTGAATTTTTCTCCTTGCCAACCAGAGCAGGACAGATGACTCACAGTGTTTTTTGTTTGTTTGTTTATTTGTTTTTGTTTTGTTTTCCCATGGGATTCCATAATCATGATATGGCATTATTCTTTCTAGGATTTTGTTGGCATCAGTGTTGGGAATTGCTGGGAGGCACTGCATCCTCCTGCTCTGTTATCTTGAATGGTGTTGACTATTTTACCTTTATTTTTGTGTTCTTAGTAATTAACAGTGCCTCACCTTAGAGGGAGTTTTGTTTTGTTTTGTTTTATTCCCTCTTCCAATGCAGAAGTGTCCTATATTAATGAAATCCCAGACCATATTAAATTGTAATTAAGCTACCAATTTGGTGTATTCTTCTTGTGACAACAACTTAAATTTTCTTCCTTTCTCCACTGTTAGCTCAAACTTTCCAATTCCTCAGGTGCCTCCCCCCTCTCATTGATGCACTGGACATTGGAACACTAAATTCCTCCCGAAGCTTTTCTTGATGGAGGACTCTGAACTTTCAGAACTTCCAGGATACTCTACCCTTTGAATAAGAAGCTGTAGCCATTCAGCTAGAATGACTTCCCTGATACTATGCTTTCTAGCTTCTTTTCTATATAGTCTTTCCTTATTAGATTGAAAGTAACTTGAAAGAAAGTATTGCCTTTCTTTTTTCTTATTTATATCCCTACATTTAGAACAATGCCTTGACTTTAGTAGATATTTAACTAATGTTAATTAAAAGGAATTTAATTGACCTTAGAGTTTTTCCATTTACTAGTTGGGTGACCTTGAGGAAGTCAGGCACCTTCATGAGAAATATTTCAAACTCAATATGTTCCAAACAAACTCAGCCCCTCTGATCAAAAGAAAAAAAAACTGAACAAAAGAACTCTTTTGGATTTTTTCTTCCTATCAAAGATATAATCATCCTTCAGTTATCAAAAGTTCTCAACCTCATTGCCATCCTCAACTTTTAACAATAATCCATTATCAAATAGTTTTCAAATGTTATTCCTAGCTCCCCAATATCTCTTGACTGTGTCCCCTTCATTTTCTCCACTTACACTGCCAAAATCTTAGTCCAGATTCTCATTGCCTCAGATATAATTACATTCTGGAATGTAATAACTTTCTAATTAATGTCTCTGCCTCAAGGTCCTGGTCCTGGAGTCAAGGACCAGAAAGGATAAAGGCTGATTCTCAAAGGAAGCCAAGAAATCCAGTAGGTGGAGGTGAGGTGGGAAAACGTTTTAGCCTTCAGGGACAGCCATTGACAAGTCACAGAGTCAGGAAAGAAGTGTCATGTATGAGCAGAGCAAGAGAACAAGAGGTGTTAGAGCTTAAAGTATGTAGAGAAGAGTTAGCAGTGAGAATTTGGAGAAAAAGTGGAAATGACCTGGTTGTTAAAAAGTAAAAAATGATAGATTATGTTGGAAACAGAAGGTAACTGGAAGACACCAGAATTTCTTGATTGGGATAAGAGTGAGGAATAATGTGCAAGTGAATAATATTGGGGAATAATACACAGATCACATTAGCAGCTGAGTGGAGGATGAATTAGAATGGGGAATTAGTGGAAGCAGGGAAAGGGACAAGTGGTCCAGACTTGAGGCGAGGAGGATCTATACCAATATGGTAGCTACATGAGTGGAGACAAAGAGACCTAAGGAAGTGATATTGGAAAGGTAAAAGTGATAAGATTGGTCGCAGATGGGATATTATAATTACAAGGAAAGAGTTGAGAATAACAAAGTTTTGAGCCTCAGGGACTGGATGGTTATAACTTTCTCACAGAAGGGATTTGAGGAGGACACAATGAGTTCTGTTTTGGACAATAGGGTCACAGCCTTAAGAGATCTTGGATAAAAGAATTTGTCCAAAGTCATTGTCCTTTTTATAGATTTAGAGATCAGAAGTCATCTAGTCTAGGCATGTCACAGATCCACGAATTCAGAGCTGTAAGAGATCTTCCTGGTCACTCTCCCTTTAATTCACAATGGAAGAAACTGAGGACCAGAGCAGTGAATTGATTTGTGTCATCATCCTAGGAGGAATGGTCCGGTCTAGGGAAAGATTGAGAATCTAACATTATCCCTGCAGTATATGTTCTCATTAGCCAAATCTTAAGGATGCTCTTTTTTCGTGACCTGCTGCCCTGACTTTGATGTGCTTAAGGTATGGGTGATTTCAGGGGTTCCTGTGACTTGGAATACACTCTCCTCATGCTTTTCTGTCCCAAATTCTCAACATCCCAAAAAGAGACTTACCAAAAGGTCATTATCTGCTTTTTAATGCACTGGCAGGAGAGGCCACGATGGCCTTTAAATCTGAAAGTATATTTTAAAAGTGAGACCCATAATGAGGACAGCAGGTAGCAAGGGCCTATCCATTACCATAGTATTTCCTACAAACTGCAGTTGGAGGAGGATTAAAATTCTGGGGATGGGATATTTATTCCTAGTCATTATTCAGCAGCTGACATCTTGCGACCTCATAAAAATGCTAACCCCCATTTTCTCATTCGAATGTAACCTTAGAAAAAATTAAACTGGCCCCAATCATAATTTATATGGGCACACAATACCCTACTTATGCTTTAACACTATTTCATCAAAAACACCCCTCATATTTGTTACCAAATGACATTCTGAAAACTCACAACAAGTCCACATCAAAGGCTGTTCTTTTTATTCCTTACATTACAGTTATTCAATATAGCTGATTCTCCATGATATGTAGAGCGGCCATGAGTGATGTCACAAAACACATTATAATGTGCTCATTTTCACCAAGAGGAATTTGTTAAAGTGATATAAATACATACACATTCATATATACATACAAACACGCATATAAATCAGTTATGCATCATTATATTGCCATGCGAGAATGCTTGTATTATAAAATATATACATATGCATGCATATATATATACATATATATATATATATATACAAACACACAGAAACACACATATTAGGTTAATATAATTTCACATGAGCCATTTCTTTATAATAAAATTCACTCGTATTTTGAACCATTGTCATTCAGAAGTATTTAATTTTTTGAATTGAAATCAGCATTGCTTTACATTCTAAAAATTACATTTTCTTTCATAGATGAACAAATATAATGTTCTTCCACCTGACTATTTTGTGGAAAGTAGAACAGGATTTACATAGAATGTTAGAATTGGAATCAAGAAAATATGAGAAGTTCTTAGTACACTCTAACTTAATTCATAATAAGAAGAAAATTAGTAATATTATTATTACTTTGCAAACCCTAAAGGGTTATAAAATTTCGATTCATTGTCATCATCAGTATCATGGTCATTATCTTTATTACAACCAGGTGACTATGAGTATATAATTATTACTGTGAGATTTAGGGTTGAAAAGGACCTCAAGGATCAATGAGGTAATTGCTTAATTTTATATTATATTGAGAAAACAGGCTTAGAGATGGACTCATCCCACTTGGGTCTTCACCTCCTGATCCTTCCTTCTCAATTTTTAATTTGTCAAATGCTAACATTGGATCACTAAATTAGTTTCCAGCTCTAATCTTCTCTGTATCTTTGGCCAGATTCTGTGATTCAAGAGGCAATATGGGAGACTGACTCTGGGATCAGCTACCTCTCTGACTAGACAGAGATGTCAGACCTCCCTGTCTCTCATCCTCAATTTCTTCATTCGAAAATAAAATTTTATGGTTCGTTCTTGAAGTTTGATTATGCCATTTTGGAGGAATTCCTTGTCTTCACGGTCTTACTAGGAGAGAAGAGCAGAGAACAATATTACTAAAGTGCTCCAGAGAGTGTATCATCCTTGGAATACCTAGCAAATCACCTGGGAGAATCATTTTTCAGAGAAGCAGCAAGTCTTAGGGGGTGCCAATAGGGAGTAAGATTTCTTGCTAGTCATCGGTATAGTAGCTGGTAACTCCTTAACCCACTAATCTTATTTTGTACAATACACCCTCAAAACCTACCCAAACTAGACTGCTTTCATTTTGAAGTGGATCAACAAGTTACACAGTAGAGGACCCCAGATGATGCTGGGTTTCCCTTATCACTTTCCACCATATGAAGAGAAGCCTCAAAGTGTTTCCTCTAGCACTGAAATAGAATATATTCAAAGGATTTGACAGAGTTTGTCTGAATGGAGCCTATGAAGTGTGGCATCCAGAGGCATACCTGCAACCATGACAACATATGACAACTATTATAAGCCAATGTTTATGAATCGAGCATTATCAGATGTAGAGGGTAAAAATCTCTGTTTCTTGCAATCATCTTCATCACCAAGGTCTCCTTTTCTTGGTAATTTTTTAAACCAATCCTTCATAGGTTATGTTCCTTATTCTCCTCTATTGGACACTCTTCCTTCCAAATCATGGTGTCCCAAACTGAACACAATACTCTGGGTAAAGTCTGATAAGGACAGAACATTGTGGGATTTTGACCTCATTCTTTGAAGTCATTCTCTTTCAAGATCTCATTTTTTTCTTTTGTTTTGTTTCATTTTTTATCTGATCCATCACACCACTTACTTTTAATAAGCTTGTTGTCCACTAAAACCTCCATGCTTCTCTGGTCTTAAACAAATCCATGGACTCCTCTGAGTTGCAACGACAGTTTTGATGTAGTGCTTGATGATATATAAAGTTTCTTCCAATTCTAATATTCTATGATTCTGTGCTTCTTAGAATAGATATAATTTATAAGTGGAAAATCACATAAAATTGAGGTGAAAAATGAAACAAAAGAGGACATAAACAATGGAGTATGGTATTTTAAACTTTCATGGTCAAAATAATACATGATAAATGTATTCATAGTCTAACAAAGCTTTCTTCTTTCCTCCCCTAGCCATGCCCCTGGGAGGATTCCATTAACATAGATTACAATACATTAACATCCAACACCTTTTGATAAACCTCTGAACCATCTTCCCTAGTGGGCCATCAACAGCTCACAGGAAGAGTGCCAATATAGCAGGAAATATATTTCATTACCCCTATGGGCATGGTTTCCACTTAATCAGCAGTCATTCTAAGGCTTTGAGTAACATTTAGTCAAGAAAATGTTCTTCTGATTTAAGGGGGACATGTTCTAACAATTGCACTCGAAAACAATGTCTCAAGGACCATTCTGGCAATCAGAGATTCCACCAGAGACATTATTTGTCTGAGCTTGGCCAAGGCCCCTAAGCTCCTACACCAGGTATTACTAATCTATAAGCTGAGAAGAATAGAATATTATTGAAAGGTCATAGATTATAAACTGAAAGGGATCTTAGACATCATTTTGTTAACTTCCTTATTTTACAGATGAGGAAACCGATTTCCAAGGCGATGAAACAACTTTCCCCAGATCACATAGGTAGTAAGAATTAGAGCCAGAATTTGAACTTTGTTTTTAGAGGTCATGAAAAGGTAGGTGGTCCTTGTCCCTTCCAGGTTTAGATTGATGGTCTTCTGCTTCCCCTTGAACCAAAGGTGATTCCTTTCCACACCTCCATTCACTACAGATATTCCTTCCAATCAGAGTTGTTACTTTATATTGTCATGTATCATTTCACATTAGAACATGTCATGTCATTTTACATAACATAATATACACTAATTCAACTTATTAGCCACCTAATAAATGCTAGGTGACCTGAAGCAGATCAAGTCATGGTCAAAATGTTTCACAGAAACTTAGATTGAGAAATGGGAATCAACTGAGGGCTATTTAAAGGTTTTGACCATGGTTCTAATCATCCTATCTATAACAAGTGATACTGTGATTTGAATTTCTGTCCTACAACCCCAAGTATAGCAAGCATAGTTTTTTCACTGTATTTTTCTGCCACCATATTTGTTCCATTGTACTGACTTGTTCATTCACTCATAACAGTTGAATTTCAAGCAGTAATAGGAAAATGCCATCTAAATAGCTCTTTTGATTCCTACTAAAATGTTTTTTGTTGTTGTTTCAGTTATGCCTGATTTTGTGATCTATTTGGGGTTTTCTTAGCAAAGATTCTGGAATCCTTTGCCATCCATTTTACAAATGAAGACACTGAGACAAAAAGGCTTAAGGGACTTCTCTAGAGTCACAAGCTGGTAAGTATCTGGAATCTGATATGAACTAAGTTCTACTGGTCTCCAAGCCTGGAGCTCTATCCATTGTCCATCTACTTACTCTAATTTAAGTACTACTAAACCTGAAATATCTATGGTAGTAACTGTCTCTTCTTGAGAGAGGAAAATTATTTTTTCACATTTTCCTTTTACAATTTCTCCTTGAGTCACAGTTTATTCAATATTCATTGGATGAAATTTGTCTGTTTCTTGCTGTCCTCTTCTATCCCACATGAGGAAAAGAATATAGTTGCAATTTTGAAGTTTCCTCGGTTTTCTTTATCCTTTTCTCCTTGGTGCTAAATAATTTGTTCAACACTTTTTAATACAATCCCCAGAATGTTGAGCATTTGGCATTTCTCTTTCTTTCTTTCTTTCTTTCTTTCTTTTTTTTTCTTTCTTGCCTCAGAACTTCACTTTACTCTACTGATCCACAGAAACTCCATTCAGTTCATTCCCACATTCCCAAGACTGGTGCTCTTCTTGACTTGCTAATATTCCTTCAACATACTGAGAATTCAGTAAAAAATAAATGAGAGAATTGTTGCTCAGGCTTGAATTATTGAAACACTGGGTATAGGTGTTCAAAGTTAAGTTCTTTTTGTATTGGGCTGCTATAGAGGCCAGGCCTCTAATGAGGCTTCTCTATAGAATAGAACCGAATCTGCTTTTTCCAGACTTAATGGATGACTTAACGTCTTTTTCAGATATCCATGACTTGGTTTCCCCTAAGAAGTCTTGTCCTAGCCTTCATTTGTCTTTCCATTTGCTCCAAATTCATCCTTATTAATTCTTCACCTTTCTATCTTACACAAATTTTGTATTTCTTTATTTTCATTGGATTCAGGTGGAACAAAGAGAACAATTAACTTTTGAAAAAATTATCAAAACAACTTTTGTTAAAACTTTTGTATCAAATTTAAAGAAGTAAAGATAATAACTTTATTTTTACATTTATTTAATGATATTTTAATTCTGTGGACTCTAAAACTTCTAAGAAAAGTTGGAACTGACCATTGAAGGGTGATGATGCCAAAAACCTAGAAATAATATCCTTCCCTTTTAGTTCACCATGGGGAACATTTGATATAGAAAAGAAAGAAATGGGAGGAGACAAGAGGAGAGGAGACTGGAGGGAGAGGAGTGTAGAAGAGAACTTTTTCCTAAATATTCTTAAATAGTGGAAAAATTGAACCATACAAAGTGTAGGGACTTTTATGATCTTTTAGGTCACTAAACCTGGCTGCTTTTCCTGATCTTCTCTTCATTCCAGACTCAATATGTACCTCCTGAACTTTCCTGATGGCTTCAACAAGCACGATCATAGACAAGTAAAATGAATATTTAATATAATAAAAACAGAGAACTTGTAACCCTCCTTTGGCATATTTTATTCTTTTTTTTTAAACAAGACATTTCTTTTTCTTTATTCTGTTTTGTTTCTTTAGACTCATGTTTCCATTTGGTTACTTTTCTAATTATCATTTGTGTTTATGCCTTTATTTTGGACCCAGGATATACTTAAATGTAAACAAAGAGAGGAACTGACAAAATGTGTGACTTAAATGGAAGTCATTCAAATTCTCTACTAATAAAGGGACAAGAAATCTCAATGAAAAAGAATTGTAAAAAGTAATATTATTCAAGATTATGGTCCCTTGGACATAGCTAAACTTTTCCTACTCCAAAGGAAAAAAAATATGACTTTATCTTAATTTACCAAAGATGCAGTTGGGGGAGATGAGACAGCTTTCATTTTTATGGTTTATATTTTGGTTGTTTTAGTTTGAATGAAAGAAACATCTATATTTTCAACATTTTAAAAAAATAATTTTTATTGATGTATTTTTACATCATTGTAGTTTTCCCCTATATCTTTCTCTTTATACACCTTCCAGAGAACCATCTTTTATAATAAATAGAATTTTTCATGACAAAAAGAGAGAAAAAAATCAGAATAACTAATTAATACAATGAAGTCTGTTTTGCTTCTGTCAATTGACTTCTATCTCCTTTCATTTTATTACTCCAATTTCTCTTATTTTCTTCACTTCCAACTTCCCTGTTGGTTAAATTCTTATCATCATTATATAAATATATATATATGATTGTTAGAGAGAAAAAGAAAGATTATAATTTCCCTCTTTGTACCAATTTAGATATAAGGTTCAAGCTTTGTCCACCCCACCACTTTCTGCACCATTTTCTCTTCCAATATAATAAAAGCTCTTCCTTGGAGGTCTCCTTTCTGTGAGATAATTTTCCCCATCATTCCTCCCCCTTCTCTTATGGCATACCTCTTCATTTTTTAAACATCATACCTACACAATCAACTCATGACTATATATTGAGAATCCTTCTAATTGTTCTTAGGAATTATATATATCATCTTACCATATCAGAATATAAACAGGTTAATTGAAATCTTTATATCTCTTTCATGTTTGCATTTTTATACTTTTTTTCAGTCTTGTAAAAGAGGTACAAAAATTAATAGCTTAAAAACATATTTGGACAAAAGGAAAAATAAATGCAAATATTTGATTTTCTTAATTATATGTAATAACAATTTTCAAAATTCATTTTATGAAATTACGAGATCCCAATTGTCATTCTCCTTCTCTTCCTAAGGTAGTAAGCAATTTGTTCTGGATTTCTGAGTTATAAATGTATCCTGTTTTTATATATAATTTCCTTTTTGGGTGCTATCATCAAAAAATACTCATATAAAACCAAAAAAACAAAAACAAAATATAAATAAAATAGAGTGAAGCATAATATATTCTTTGATTTGTATTCATACTTCAATGCTTCTTTTTCTGGAAGTGGATAGCATTTTTTTTGTCATCATTTCAGGTAGGTCCTTCCAGGTTTCTCCAAAATCATCATGCTCATCATTTTTTATGACCCAATAGTAAGGAATCATTTTCTTTGGTGAGATTTTGTGTTTCCTTTTACATTTTTTCAATTCTGCATTTTAATGATTTATTTTCTGTTAATTTTTGCAACTACTTTTCCTTTTGTTCAGTTATGTTTTTAAACTGTTAATATTTTTGTGCTTCTTTTAGCACTGTTAATTTTCTTTCCATAAATTTCTTCTTTCATTCTAATTTCCTTCCCTAATATTTCCTCCACCACTCATTTCATTTTGAGACCCATTTTTTAGAGCTTCTAGGAATTCTTTTTAGGCTTTTGTCCAATTCATTTTTCCCCTTTAAAGCTTTAATTATAACTATTTTGACCATTGTTTTCTTCTGAGTTTATATTTTGATCTTTCCTACCATCAGAGTAATTTTTTTTTATTTTAAGATTCTTTCATTGTTGTTGCTTGCTTATTTTCCTACTCTATTTCTTGATTTGGAAATTCATGTTAAAGTGGTTCTCTATTCCAAACTTATGAAGTTCAGTAGATCACTGTCTTAAGCTTCAGTTTTTTTTTTTTTACATTGCTATTTTCATAGGTAATTTAATGAATTTGGGGGACTATCAATATCAGTCACAGTTCTTTTTTACATTCTGGTCTTTACCCATGAAGGGCCCCTGATTCCTTGTGACTGAAATCGATACTACTTCTCAGGGCCACTCCTTTCTTGGGACAGGATGTGATACTTTACCTCAGGGTCCTTAATCCTTTGTGACAAAAAGGTGTATTTCTCCTTTGACTACCTACTCCCTCTTGACAGAAAGTGCTCTTTTTTGCCCTTAAACTATGACCCAGAAATGCTGTAGGTATTGGAATTGCCAAACAGTGTCTGAGTCTACTATGGTCTTTTGTAATTTTTTTCTGACCAGTTCCCAGGTCTCTTTACTGTCTCTCTCTTGAGTACTTTGAGTGCTCTTGAAGCAGCTGCTGCTTCTATCACCACTACTTTGTCTCCCTATTGATGTCTATCCATCTGGGATATGGGCCAACCTCTACTTCTATACCTCAGATCTCTCTTTCCAACATCCTAAGCTGTCTTGGGATGGAAGATTGTCTCACTGACCTTTTGTTGAGTTTTGCTACTCTATAATTCAATTACAGGAATCATTTTATTTCATTTTTAAGTAGAATGTTTGGGGAGTTTAAATGAGTGTTTTCTCTTGCCCACCATGTTGGTCGTAGCTTCAGAAAAACTTTGTTGTGATTGTTTAGCTATTTGATCCTGTATGAATCTTTGTGTCTTCCTACATGGTTTTTTTTAGCAAAAATACTGGAAAGATTTGCCAGTTCATTCTCCAGTAGATTCAGGCAAACAAATGCAAAGTGCCTAGACCAGGATCACATATCTAATGAGTGTTTGAGTCCATTTGGATTCAATCTTAATTTCTGCAAGCCCAGCATATATCCCCTGAGCCAACAAGTTGCCTGCAGAAGACTGAAATGATTATTTTGATCAATTCTGATGAATCCTCCCCTCTCCAATATTTCAAATCAAATTAAAACCATTTTAATACAATCTATCAAGCATGTGTTTAGCACCTGCTATAAGAATGGCACTTTTTTTACTACTATGTGGAACCAGGAAACTTTGAATTTAAATTCAAGTTTAGATACTCATTAACTGTGTGAAACTTCATAAGTCGTTTATCATTCCTGACTTAGTTTGAAAATGGGAATAATAGCAACAGAACCTATCTCCCAGGCTTCTTGTAACGATCAAATGAAATAATATTTGTCGAGTTCTTCGCACAGTGCCAGGTACATGAGAGTCATTTGACATATATTTTTGTCCTCTCCTTCCTCCACCCAGAGAAGCAAAGATAAATCATAGTGAAGTCTCTGCCTTCATGAAACTTATGAAACTTAGTCTTTATGTGATCAAAGAAGATAATTAATCACTGTAGCAATGGACATTTTTGAGCTTCTTTCATATGCCAGATAGAATGCTAGTTATTTGGTTTACAAAACACAGATGAAGTAATCCTTGCCTTTAAGGAAATTTCATCCTATTGAGTGAGAATGCATAAAAGTATTTAAGCAAGATATATACTAAATAAATTCAAGATGTCTTTCATTTTCTGGTTTTTCTACATGGGAGCAACAAGTGGATCTTCATATAGAGTGTCAATTGAATAGATACTTAAAGGAAACTACAATTTCCAAGAAGTAAAGGTGAGCAAAGAGTGCTTTCTAGAAAATTAACACATCTTGTATATACAAACACACACATAAATATAAATAAATATATATACACATATATATTTACATATATATTTGATTTAGAATATAGTATATGAAGAAGAGCAATGTCTATATATAATCATTTGACTATGGAAAGATTGTTAACAATTTTTGGAATTATTAAATTCTTCCCATAAGATTTAGCTCTTGAACTATGATGAAAAAAACAAAAATGAAAAAATACTAGATTCTAAAATATAGGGCTGGGGAGATAGTGTTTTTCACGTATGATATCAAATGACAGCTGTGAAAATCATGAAAAAAGCTATCAGGAAGATGGGTCATAGAAGATAGAAAGCATTAATGTTAAATAAAATTACAATATGGAATTATAGTAGAAAGCCATTTAAACAAAAGCTGTTGAGCTTTTATATTACTCAAGTAGTAATAGTATTGTAAGCCACTGAACTCAAATTATAATGGTCAGTTGTTTGCTTTCCATTTTGTTGTTTGGGTCAGATGAACTAAGATAAAATTTTTGGCTCTAATTTATCACTGTTTCCATACCATATGTTTTTGCCTAGTGTTATCCTTCTATGCAATGTTCATGGAAAGAAGCCAAAGGAAAAATATATTCTATATTAGAATATAGTAATACTTTCTTAACTATTTCATTTACTTACACTCACACACATGCCACTTCCATTTTTGAATAGTAAAATTTTGCTTTATAAGTGGAATGGATCATTTCAAAATAAAACTGATAGCAATCAATCCCTTTGTCCCCAATGATTCCTTTTTTTCCCTTTTCTTTCAAAATATAGGACTCCTTCTGTGGCTTCTTTTCTAAACTTCATTTATATTGTGGGGCTCTTTCCAATTATCCCCTTAAAATCTAAAAAGAAGGCATGATCATAATGTTATGTTAATGACTCCCTAATAATGGACTTTTCATTTTTAAAAATGGATAGCAGGCAAAATTACTCTATTAAAAAAGGAACTTACCAAAATGATATAAAATAGTTACAAAATATTTCCTTGATAAACTTTCTGTAGCTGCGAAAATATACATGGTATGGGGGAAGCTGGGTGGCTCAGTGGATTGAGAGTCAGGCCCAGAGACGGGAAGTCCTAGGTTCAAATCTGGCCTCAGATACTTCCCAGCTGTGTGACCCTGGGCAAGTCAATTGACCCCCATTGCCCACCCTTACCAATCTTCAACATATGAGCGAATACACAGAAGTTAAGGGTTTAAAAAAAGAAATGTTTTCCAAATTTCCCAGCAGTTTTTGTCAAATAGTGGATTCATGTCCCAAAAGTTGGGCTCTTTGGGTTTATCATACACTGTCTTGCTGATATCATTTACCCCAAGTCTATTCCACTGATACTCCTCTCTATCTCTTAGCCAGTACCATATTGTTTTGATGACTGCTACTTTTAGTATAGTTTAATATCTGGTACTGCTAGGCCCCCTTCCTTCACATTTTTTTCCATTATTTCCCTTGATATTCTTGATTTTTTGTTATTCCAAATGAAACTTGTTATAGTTTTTTCTAATTCAGTAGAGAAGTTTTTTGGTAGCTTGATAGGTATGGCACTAAATAGGTAAATTAATTTGGGTAGAATTGTCATTTTTATTATGTTAGCTCTTCCTACCCATGAGCAATCAATGGCTTTCCAATTGTTTAGATCCAGTTTTATTTGTTTGGAAAGTGTTTTGTAGTTGTTTTCATATAATTGCTGTGTTTGTTTTGGTAGATAGATTCCTAAGTATTTTATATTGTCTAGGGTGATTTTAAATGGTGTTTCTCTTTCTACTTCTTGCTGCTCTAGTGTGTTGGAAATGTATAGAAATGCTGATGATTTATGTACATTTATTTTGTATCCTGCAACTTTGCTAAAGTTGTTGATTATTTCTACAAGCTTCTTAGTTGATTCTCTAGGACTTTTTAAGTATACCATCATATCATCTGCAAAGAGTGATAGCTTAGTCTCCTCCTTGCCTATTTTGATACCTTCAATTTCTTTTTCTTCTCTAATTGCAACTGCTAGTGTTTCTAATACTATGTTGAATAATAGAGGTGACAATGGGCATCCTTGTTTTACTCCTGATCTAATTGGGAAGGCTTCTAATTTATCCCCATTGCATATGATGTTTGTTGATGATTTTAGGTATATACTGTTTATTATTTTTAGGAAAGGTCCTTATATTCCTATACTTTTCAGTGTTTTCAATAGGAATGGATGCTGTATTTTGTCAAAGGTTTTTCAGCATCTATTGAGATGATCATGTGATTTTTGTTTGTTAGACTGTTGATATGGTCAATTATGTGGATGGTTTTCCTAATGTTGAACCAACCTTGCATTCCTGGAATAAATCCCACCTGATCATGGTGAATGATCTTCTTAATTACTTGCTGGAGTCTCTTTGCTAGTATTCTATTTAAGATTTTTGCAACTATATTCATTAGGGAGATTGGTCTGTAGTTTTCTTTCTCTGTTTTTGATCTCCCTGGCTTTGGAATCAGTACCATATTTGTGTCATAAAAGGAATTTGGTAGGACTCCTTCTTTGCTTATCATATCAAATAATTTGTATAGTATTGGGATTAGTTGCTCTTTGAATGTCTGATAGAATTCACTTGTGAGTCCATCAGGCCCTGGCGATTTTTTCTTAGGGAGTTCTTTGATGGCGTGTTCAATTTCTTTTTCTGATATGGGATTATTTAGGTATTCTATTTCTTCTGCTGTTAATCTAGGCAGTTTATATTTTTGTAAATATTCATCCATATCTCCTAAATTGTTATATTTATTGCCATATAATTGGGCAAAATAGTTCTTAATGATTGCCTTAATTTCCCCTTCACTAGAGGTGAGGTCTCCCTTTTCATCTTTGATACTGTCAATTTGGTTTTCTTCTTTCCTTTTTTTATTAGATTGAGAAGTACTTTGTCTATTTTATCAGTTTTTTCAAAGTACCAGCTTCTGGTCTTATTTATTAATTAAATAGTTCTTTTACTTTCGATTTTATTAATTTCTCCCTTGATTTTTAGTATTTCTAATTTAGTTTTCATCATCTCACACCCTACACCAAGATAAATTCAGAATGTGTGAACGACTTGAATATAAAGAGGGAAACTATAAATAAGTTAAGTGAACACAGAATAGTATACTTGTCAGATCTCTGGGAAAGGAAAAACTTTAAAACCAAGCAAGAGTTAGAGAAAATTACAAAATGTAAATTAAATGGTTTTGATTATATTAAACTAAAAAGCTTTTGTACAAACAAAAACAATGTAGTCAAAATCAGAAGGGAAACAACAAATTGACAAAAAATCTTTATAACGAAAAACTCTGACAGGGTCTAATTACTCAAATATACAAGGAATTAAAGCAATTGTATAAAAAATCAAGCCATTCCCCAATTGATAAATGGGCAAGAGACATGAATAGGCAATTTTCAGGTAAAGAAATCAAAAGTATCAATAAGCACATGAGAAAGTGTTCTAAATCTCTAATTAGAGAAATGCAAATCAAAACAACTCTGAGGTATCACCTCACACCTAGCAGATTGGCTAAAATGAAAGAAGGGGAGAGTAATTAATGTTGGAGGGGATGTGGCAAAATTGGGACATTAATGCATTGCTGGTGGAGCTGTGAACTGATCCAGCCATTCTGGCTGGCAATTTGGAATCATGCTCAAAGGGCTATAAAAGAATGCCTGCCCTTTGATCCAGCCATACCATTGTTGGGTTTGTACCCCAAAGAGATCATAGATAAACAGACTTGCACGAAAATATTTACAGCTGGGCTTTTTGTGGTGGCAACAAATTGGAAAAGGAGGGTATGTCCTTCAACTGGGGAATGGCTGAACAAACTGTGGTATATGCGGGTGATGGAATACTATTGTGCTAAAAGGAATAATAAACTGGAGGAGTTCCAGGCGAACTGGAGAGACCTCCGGGAATTGATGCAGAGCGAAAGGAGCAGAGCCAGAAGAACATTGTACACAGAGACTGATACACTGTGGTAAAATCGAATGTAATGGACTTCTGTACCAGCAGCAATAGAATGACCCAGGACAATTTTGAGGGATTTATGGTAAAGAACGCTACCCACATTCAGAGGAAGGACTGCAGGAGAGGAAACATATAAGTAAAACAACTGCTTGAACGCTTGGGTTGGGGTGGACATGATTAAGGATATGGACTCGAAACTACCACACCAATTCAACTACCAACAATTTGGAAATAGGTCTTGATCAAGGACACATGACAAAACCAGTGGAAATGTGCGTCGGCCATGGGTGGGGGGAATGCGGGGGGTGAAGGGGAAAGTAGGAGCATGAATCATGTAACCATGTTAAAAATGAATATTAATAAATGTTTAAATTTTTTAAAAAAATAAATGACCTCTTACTCTGTAATTAAGTTTTTTTTCTCTCCATCTCACATGTACCCTCTGTTCTTGGTGAAATCAGACTAAGTTTGTGATATAAATATTCTCTTTTTTAAAAATAATTTTACTTGCAAATATTTTGCCTAGTTACTATTTTTCATACATTAAAGCTCCGCTGAACACATTCCAAAATGAGTAGATATTTGGGAAGAAAATCTCTTATCTCCTGACCTGAGTCTCAGTTGTACTATTTTCAAGGTCCATTTCCTATCCTGATTAATGAAATTCTTCCACTGCATTTTTTTAATCTCAGTTTCCCAGGCGCCCAACAAATTTCAAAGATTTCTGAAATTAATGACAATTAAATTTTCTGAATTTTGGCAATTAAGTCTAGTTGCTGTTTTATGGCATAATTTCATATCAAAATATCCATTTCTCACCACATTCCAAGAAAGAATGTAAATCTGAATCTCATGAAAAATTCAAAATATTCTAAGTGTTTTGTCAAATTTTTGTCATAGTTTCCTTATCACTATACTTATTGTCTTGATGTAAAATTGGCTTTAAAATACAAAACAATCTAATATATTAATGTGGTTGTATATTCTTCATACTCACTATTTCTAGGAAGGAACTTTTAGGAATCAACATTAATGTATGTTTGCAGAAAAGTGGTATTCTTTAGTAAATAGAGAGATTAACAAATTATGATATAAATTCAATGGTACCATATCAATTATTATACCGTAATTAATGAAAAAATATAAATGAATCAAATATCATGCAAACATATGCACTGTTTCAAAGCCAAATATTTTGAAAAAGGGAAAATAATTTGCATAATCATTATATGACATGGTAAAAAACAGTAAAAAGAAAGTGATGCTATAAAATTTATAGCATAATAATCAATCTTGGCTCCCAAGAAGAACAAAGAAAATGAAAATAACATTCCAGAGGGAAGAATAGGGATATAGAATATTGTATGTGCTGAGACTGTATGTGCTTATCATATATATGTGTATATATGATAAACAAAGGGAAAAATGGAGCAAAATGGATGAATTTCAAAAATGTCTTTGCTAGGAATTAGGATGAACATTGTGATTTGTAAGAACCTTAAGAAAAGGAGACCTATCCATTTCTGTGTAAATTATTGTTAACTGGATGGCTTATAGATGTTCCCCACTTTTATGTAGAAAAGCAGGGGTGATTATAGGATAATGGATTTAAATTGAGAAGGGCCTTTGATGGTTACTAAATAGAACCGTAGATATTTTATGTGTCTTGCCCAGACTCATACAGCAAGAATCTAAGCTAGAACTTGCACGTAGACCTTGATGAATCCAAGACCAAGAATATATCCACCATAAGACCTTGTCTTTGCAATAACAAATTCATAATCTATGACTTGTTGGCCATCAAAGTCATAAAAATAATTAGAAATTATCTTTATGTAGTGGTAAAATTTCATAACTTAGTGTCAGTCAATTTGGGTTTCAGTCAAACAATAATTAACAGATTACAACTAGGTATTAATTTAAGCTACCTCTGATTAAAGGACACTCAATTAATTTATTTCCACTCCTTTTGTCTTATAGGGAAAAACAAAACAAACTGAACTTTGAGTTTATACTTAATCAAATATAATTTTAATAAAATGTTAACAAATATATGATAGCATTTCCCGTTTGCAGACTAAATTGCTTTTAACTTCATCATAATTGTAAACTATTCTAGGTCTTCTACCAGAGGTTGCAATATTGTTATTAAAGAATCTAAGTTCTAGTTCCTACTCTCCTCTCTTAAAAATATTTTTGGAGGTATCTAGGTATCTCAGTGGATTGAGAGTGAGACTTAAGATAGGAAGTCCTGGGTTGAAATCTGGTTTTGGATCTTTCCTGTGTGACCACAGGCTAGCCACTTAATTAATCCCTGGTCCTTTCAGCAATGCCATCTTCTAGTTTTTAAAAGGGCCATACAAAGCACTGAATAGGAAATGATCACAAAGCAAGCAGGATCATTTTGAAGGGGTTCATGGTTTGTTCTTCCAACTTACAGCATTTATTCTTAGATCAGCTGAATTAAGGAAACTGCTGGATCCTAAAAATTCAAAATTGCTTGCTTTGCAATGGGAAATGAAGCAGTCATTTGGCATTTTAGATTAAATTCATGAGTTTTAGTTTCTTTTGCTCCGTTATGAAACAAGACAATATTTCTGGGTTGGAAGAAATGTTTTACAGACTAGCATAATAGTTTCCTTTACTTTAGTCATGGAAACAAGACATATGCAGAAAAGGAGATGCCATTACAGGTGTTAACTTTTAAACAAAATTCTGTGTATAATCTACATGTTCTTGAAATTTTACTTTATAATCAAGAGAAAAGAAAGTTATTATATTAAATTTTAAATAAACATATGTATATTGTATTTTCAAATCCATATTCATACAAAATCCCACAAGAAGTGGATCTTATTTTTATTTAGATACATAGAAGAAATTGAGGCAGATAGAAATTTCCTAGAACCACACAGCTAAACACCTTTTGAGACAGTTTTTGAATTCAGGTAGGTCTTCCTAAATTCAAGTTGAGCTCTCTATCTACTATGCAACCTGGCTGACCATGTTAAGTGTTGAATTATGAAGTAATTACTCCTTGCTAGCCATTCACTAGTGATTAGAATTATAAATCCAAATATGAGACAGCCAAAGATATTTCATATTTAACAGTGAAGCCATTAGAGGAGAAGCCACTAGAGAAGGAAGTTGTCCCCCTTCTCGACCCAGGTAGTCACTGCATAGTTGATTGTACTATCCCTTATAGTTGCAATATATTATTGATTTGATTATTGCTCTCAAAGCATAGACAGCTGGTGGAAAATATGTGTGATGGGTTGTAATGGAATGTGCAGCAAATCTTAATTTTTTACACAAAGTCTCAAATAGATAATGTACAAAATAACTTTCTAATTATACCGACATTTTAATTACAAAAATCTGATCTTTCAAAAGAAGACATCTGAAAGGTGGCCCTTCTGAGAAGAAATCTTCAGAAAACCATCCTTCCTTGCACTGGAGCTTCATGTTATCTGACTTTATATACCAATTCACAAATGAAATCTGAGTCTTTAGACCACACTGGACAGGTTTTGGACCCTAACACTATAATTTTCTAATAAACATCTGTTTGGCTTAGATAATTATTTGCTAGTATATTTTTTCTTTATACAATCTCTGCATACCTGCTTTTGATCACTTGATCTATCTATCTATCTATCTGTCTGTCTGTCTGTCTGTCTATCTATATGTACATATATATAAACACACACTTTTAGCATGTATATATAAGCCATAAATATATAAATAAATATATATTATAAATATATAAATAAATAGATTCTAAGTATATATAATGCATAAATATATAAATATATAATACATAAATATGTATAATAGATAAATATAAGTTATCTTAAGGTATAGCTCTATATATCAAAACTTTGATAAATAAGTGTGATTTAGTTTTGCTAAACATATGTTCATGTGTACATATGATATGTTTTATGTACAATGGGTGACAGTATGTTGTAATAGGCACTTTGAAGCTAGGAAGAACTGGCTTCAGATCCCTGATAAATTGTGTGTGAGTGACTCTGCCAAATGATAAATTTCTCTATTCTCTAAGCAAATCTCTCAGTCTGTAAGTTTCAGAAAAGTTACTTCACTCTTTGATAGAGATGAGCTTTTTTATCCAGGAGTTCTCTATATTAGTGAATCAGAAGCTTAGTCCCAGTCTCATTCCTTACTGGAATTATATTTATAGATAATGTTTAGACAGATAGATAGATAGATAGATAGATAGATAGAGAGATAGAGAGATAGAGAGATAGAGAGATATGGATGGATGGATAGAAAGATAGGTAGATAAAATAGGTATAGATATAGATATAGATATAGATATAGATATAGATAGATATAGATAGTATGCCCATAGGAAACGTAGAAGTTCCCAAGCTATATCTTGAATAGACAAATGTATAATGAATGAAGCCAGAATTGTTCACGAGGGAGAAAGATACTGAATTTCCCTTTAGGTATTTACCAAGTTATTTTAGTACTGAAAAAATAATAATTAAAGCATTATATATAAAAGTAAAACTAAATCTCACCTCAAACACAAGGTAGCATTTATTAAATGTACACATTAGTCAAAGAACTATGTGATAAAAAGATGAATTGTCAATGACTTCCAAATACCTTATAATCTAGATAGGAAGATGAAAAATCCACAGACATGCTATAATACGAACATATTATAAAATCAAATTACATCAAATATGTTAATAGCAAAGGCAAGGCAAGAATAAGCAGAGAGTAGTTCTTGACGATGGGAGGAGGAATGAATCAAGGAAAGCTTCATGGTAAAGATGACACTAGTACAATCCCTTGAATGATGAGTAGAATTTCATATTGTAGAATTGCTCATGGGTGTTTGAGAGCAAATGGGCATTTAAGACACCAAAGATCATTTGAGCAAATGAACAGAGTTACAACCGAGCCATTTTGTAAAGGAGAGAAAAGTAAATGGTAGCTGAAAAGTTAGGTTATGATAACATGTTGAATGGCCTTCAAATAATGACAAAGAATCTTTCCTTATTATGACTTCACCCCACCAAAATGACATCCTAATAAAAGAGATAAGACGTAAGAGCTAAAGGAATCAGCAAGTTTGGGAAGAATAGTAAATGATGAAAAATGCTCTTGTAATGAGGAAGGAATTTAAAGAAAAAGGTAGTCTCAAGGGGAAAACAGCTTTTAAGAAGGTAGAACTGGGGAAGCTAGGTGGTTTCCAGCTAAAATCCATTATTTGTGAAGACTCATCTTCCTCATCTATAAATCAGATAAAGCTATTTAGAGATAGAGATACCTCTCTTCTAAGGTTTTTTTTTTCTGAAGAAGGTACTTTTCCATCAATAAAAAAATATGAATGAAATTGTACTCCAAATATGGAATATATACATATATTCCATATTTGGAGTACAATATACACACACACACATTTTAAACATTATACTTGAATATTATGACAATGCATTTTTGGTCATTTTCTACAGAAAACAGTGTTTATATGGTGCTTATGAAATGGGTAGAGAGTACCTTGAAAACTTTAAAGGGCTATTTGTTCTTCCTAAGTCCTCTAGATCTACTGCCAGACACAATGAGACTAAGAACTACAGCTTAATTGTGAAACTACAAGACTCCTCTATCAGCTCTGTCTCAATGGCTCAGGTATAGGAGCAAACTCTAAGTTTTTAACTTCACAAGATGATGTGACCTATTTTCTTAACTTGGCTTTTTATTCATATATACTCCTGGAAAAAAAGGAAAACTATTTGCTTTTCAACTGATTCACAAGGCTTCTCCAAATAGTAGCCTGGCTTTGTGAAAAATCAGGGACATTTTGTATCAGTCCAACCTCCTCACTTCTTCCTGCTGGAACTCTTACACACATTTTTGGCTCAGGTCTAGTGAGTGCCCTCGTTAGAGACTCCAGAAAATAAATAATAGTAACGACATGCATTTATGATGTTTTAGTTTATTTACTTGTATGCATGGTATTTTGCTACAATTTCATGTGAGTACTTTGAGACAAAAGATGGCTTCATATATGTTTTTGTAGGCTCAGACTAGAGTCTGGTACTGAGGATTTTGTGACCTTAATAGATGCCTGTCAAATAGATTTAAACTTAATTGAATCTATAAACTCAAACATATAAGATTCTTTTGATGATAACAGAACACAATTTATTCCTGTCTCAGTATAGTAAGATATTTTTGTTTTTTTATTCTACTACAAATAATATGGGGAGAGGGAGGGATTCTATTCATCTAGATCTCTTGACATTGGGTGGATAGCAATGGAGCCTGGAGACTCATAATTGGTTCGTTATTCTTCAAAGTATTTCTATTAACAATACACTCATTTTTGGTTATATTTTTCTTGGATGATATCCTTTAAAATGGTTCTTTCATATGATGAAACTTTCTTATGCTCACTTATATCTATTGCTCATGTAATCCATAACATGCATTATTTAGAGCCAAATATTCTAGGACTGGCAGGAAGGCAGACAGTGTTACAAGAAAATGTGTGTCATAAATAGATTAATCTTGGGGAGAAGGTTAGGGTCCAGAACTTTTCAATTTCCCAAAAGCAATAAAGAACACTGTTTTTGTTCTGAGATTGTTAAATAGAATTTATCTTAGCAGTAACTATGTAAGACAATTTGTACTAAATTAAACTCATATAATCATAGCACTGGAAAGAATGAAAATTACATATCCATGTATGGCTGTATCTGTCGTTACTTTTACATTCACATCTTTGTCTCTATTTCTCTCTCTATAGCTAATCTATCTATATCTATATCCTCTCTCTCTCTCTCTCTCTCTCTCTCTCTCTCTCTCTCTCTCTCTCTCTCTCTCTCTCTCTCTTTCTTTATAGGAACCTAAAACTGGATGCATTTTTCATATAACTTTGTATATAATGGAAAAAAAAATAATTTCCAGTGATGGACAATGAATGGATGGGTTGCGATATCAATTGTATATTGATGATATCACGTTGAGTTAATATTTAAGAATAAGTTCAGATACAATCTCTCTCCCCGACTTTATTTTCTTAAATATTATTAGCTTCCTTTATACTCATGTATTCCTCTAATTTCAGCAACCAAAGAAGCTATAATTTGTAGAGCTCTTTTGGGAGTTCTGAGGTTCAGAGAGTTATATTGATCAGGTGTTCATAGTGATTTTAGTATTAATATGGTGAACCACAGCAAGCAATACTAAAGTTCCTTTGCAGATAAGTAATGGGATGGAGAATGAAGCAATCCCTGTCCATTTAGTTTGGAATAGATGGGAAAACATAGTCTTAAAAAAACCATAAACATGCAAATGAAACAAAAAATATTTCTTTTTGCTCCTCATTTAGAGGAGGAATTAAACATATAAAATATTGTGCACTGAGCTATTAAGTTTCAAATGTGTTTTCCAAAGGAATAGATCTGTCATGGAAATAGTGACAGATTCACTTCCCAATTATTAGCTATCTTCATTCTAGCTTCAATTTCAAATCCTCTTAAGCTGATTTGTTTCACTTTGGTCTCACTTCCAGTTTTTTGCAGAACTGATTTACTTGCACTAATTTTTAGTGTTATATGAATTGGTATTACTCTTTAATCTTCCTACTGTGCTTTCATGATGTTTTACAAATCAACTAATATTATAATTTAGTATTGCTTTGGACTTTCTTATATTTGCCCCTATAAAGATCAAGTATGATTGTTGATGTGGTTTCAATTTGGCTTCCTTCTTGTGGTCTTGTTTTAATATTGGTTAATATTTTCTATGAAATGCTGTGGTTCATGTAAACAATGAAGATGCTACTCACTACCATTCTTATAGATAAATTAAGTTCAGAGATTTTGGAAAACTTTATCTCCCCCTCAGGTTTTTAGGGGTAATACTCAGTTGTCAGGAGTGCTTTTCTAATACCATATCATTAAGCTTTCACTGGTGTCATTTTCTCCAGCATTAAAAAATGATAATCAGTCTAGTCAATCAAAGAAAAGCAGTTTTTAGAATAGGTTATTTGCTAACGTTGGACAATAAGAAAAATCAGTAAAAATTATTCCCCCCAGACATCTGTTACACTTTCCGCTAAGTCCATCTTAAGTAAATAGCAAGTTGAAGAGTAGAAGGCTCAGGATTAGAAACCACATTTATCAAAGACACATTCACCTTTCCTTTTCTTCTATTTATAGGGTATTTACTTCTGTTCATAAATTTGCTTGATAGCATTACTAATTTCTCCTTCAGCATGATAAATCTACATTCTTCCATCTATCCTTGGTTCCCAGTGCAGAAACTGCCAAAAGCTAATAATGAGGAGAGTGACAAGACATCAGTGTTAAGATGCGAAGTTCAATATATTTCAACCCATTTAAAGCTCTTGAGTACCTCCTCTGACCTCCAAAAGAGAGAGGGATTTTGAATTAGCCAAGGCCAATTCAAAGTCTTAGTGTATTCTTAGTGGCTCAGTGCATTCATTTTCCTGAGATTTTTTTTTCAATTCTCATTATCTCTATATTTGCAGAACCAATTTTAAAATTGTAGGACATAAAAATTTTTAAATATTTTGTTAAAAATTTTAATGGAGTATCATAGCTGAATGAAGATTAAAAGCCATGTCCTTGATTCCCAATCATCATTCCTCACCAAACTGTTCTATCTTTACTAAATTTGTCTGATTTGTGGGGGCCTCGATTTCTATTTATTCTTACAACCAAATTTACTGTCCTAGGTTCCACAGGCATATTAGAAAGATTGAAGAGATAATGAGGCTCTTCCTCATTCTCCAACATTCACTAGCAAATTCTCTTTTCAAATACTTATGTGGTAATTTTTACATCAACATCACTAACAAGTGAATATGAAACCCAATATATAATTGTAACATCCGTGATCTTAAGTTGGGTGGGTTAAAGCTCCTCACAGAATTCCACAGTGCCCCCCAGAACTCCAGGGGAGAGGGCAGTTAGGAACCTGGGCATAAAAAGCCAGGACACCCAACTTGCAGGGACGCTTTGGACACTGCTTTTTGGGTTCAAGGGGTTGGGAAATAGAGTTAGATGGCTCTTTTTGTTAGATCATCTCTGACATCAGGGAGCAGAGTGTTACTTTGCTGGTTTACTCCATAGAGACTATACCAGGTTGTGAGCACTGGGGAAAATTATCTCACTTGCAGGATCTCAACTAATATCTATTTCAAACAGATCTTCAATCAAAGTTACCTTCATATTAAATTTAGTAATATTAGATTAGGAGAAAGGTTAGTTAGTAAGAGAGATTAAAGTTAAGTTATTCAAGGCAGTTTCCCCTTTGGGGAAAGCAAAGCCAACAAGTTTATTGAAGATTTTAGATAGCTTACCTCCTCCTCATTCCTAAAATCCACCTCCCCTCTCCCTGTTTTCCTAAAATTAATAAATCCCTTTGCTAATTAAATTTGAGAGCCTGTGTGAAGTTATACTAGGCTATACTTACCATCAATATATGTTACCTAAGCAAAAACTTCATCCAAGCAAGCACTGGAACAGCTGTTGTCCAGAGAACAAGTCTGCTGCATTGAGAAGACCACTTCAACCTTTTATCTATCTTTGGGATCAGGGAATAATCTTTAAACAGTGGGAGTGGCTAATCTCAGTGTGATTATTTCCTATCAATCTACCAGTTTAGCAGTGCATTAGTCAAGCTTGTTCAGCCTCCATTAATTGACCTAAAGGGGATTCAGTTAACTGTTATTTCCTTCTGCTCTAACTGCTTCAAGAGGGGGAAGGGGAAGAATTCTATTCCCTCCCATCACTCTCCCTTGATAGGATAGCAGCATCCTCCTTGCTCTGACTCCATTACTAACCATTGCTAATCTGACCCAATTCAACAATAATTCATATATAGTCCTATAAGATTGATTGGAGAATATAATATAACTGGATTTCTGTTTGATTTTTGTAAAGTTCTGGCATTTAGCCTGGATCTATACAAATGCATTTAGTTGTGGAGTGCAGTCTTTCATGAATATAACTTTCCAGGTCATTACTAACCTTTAACATAATGAACATCCTCGCTGATATTAGAGAAACAGTCATTGTCATTAATGCAATGTGAAGCTGCATTGTTATTGCTTGTGGTGGACATAAAAACAATATAATAAAACATTTATTTTTGATGAGCCTTGATGATCTAGAAGCCCAAACCAATGTTGGTTGTATTTTTTGTATTTTGCATTGTATTGTATTTTTTGAACTTATGACTGATTTTTTTGGGCAAAGTAGTCCTGACAACTCATATAAGATTCTCAGTGGCATCAGATTCAATGAGCTATTATTTGAAGAAAATTCACAATAAACAAATTTTCATATCTGGACTAAGAGTGACTGAGACAGTAATTTTAAGAAATGTCATTTTTATCAATCTTTTCACTCTGTTGACTTAAAAAAAACTAATAAGATTTTAGGGAAGTAGTATGAATGTAGAGACAGAAAGGTGATGCCTTTTCCCCCTAAAAAGGATACAAATAAATAAAAATAAAATAATGTGGACTTTTAGCTTGCAAAACATGATGGAATGATTCAACAAGTATCTATTAAGTCACTACTATGTTCCATGGATAGCACTGTGAAATTACATGTAGTTATGCTTCAAAGAAAAGTATTATCTCAGAATGCAAGGCCAAAAGGTAACAAAATGCCATACTTAATGTGAATTTTCTTCTGTTTAAAAAATGATTTTAGTAAAACAAAGGTTACACCTGCAATATCACTATGTAAAATTATTAATAAAAATAATCAAATTAAAATAATAAAAAAACTATGAATGATGCTGAATGAAGTAACCAAGTTTTAAAATTTGACATGATGAGTACAAAAATGTAAAAAGGAAAAAACAACCATAAAAAAAGAAAAATGGATGGTACAAAATTAAAAAGAATCTTTCTGGCTTCAAAAAAGAGAAATCAGAAAATACAGATACCCCATTCCTCCTAGATATGAGAGGTCAAGTGGAAAATAGCCCTAAAAGAAAATTGGATAGTAATTAATATCATACAAGTTTGACATATCATACATATTTCTAGGTGTTATGGTCTATTGATGGGTTTTCCTGATTTCTTTAGCTTTAAAAATATGATTTCTTAAATAGGATGTTTCTTTGGGAGGGTAAGGATAAGGGATACTTGGGAAAGATTTTATCATGTTAAAGAAATGGAAAGAAATCAAACATCTAATTCACTATAAATCCATTCCACAGGTATAACTCCATACATTAGCAGCATTGCAAACCATGAATTGTGTCACAGCAGTCAAAATAAGGCAAAACATAATGAAAAGGTAACCTTGATCACTTGCCTACATGAAATGCTATTATTTATTAAACTAAAACTAATTGGAGAAAAAATGTCTAACTTCACCTTGATGGTAATGGGGGGCAAGCATGAATTTAGGGTAGATATATAATAAAAACATTATTCTTTTTTTGTTTTTTAGAAAAAAATTTTTCCATGGATCCATGATTCATATTCTTGATCTCTCTCCCCCATTTCACCATCCCCCAGTAGCCAACGCACATTTCCACTGGTAACACCATTATTCTAAATAGATCTCTGGATTATAACTTTAGTTATGTCAATTACACATTTTTGCTCTATTTTTTTTCCTTCTGCTATCTCAAGAATCCAAATACCTATTTTAACTTAATAGGATTTAATTTCATTACCACATGTATTCACTAGAACTACTGATTTTGATTCAATAATGCTTTTAAGTCAAGATAGGAGGAAATGGGAAGAAATCATGTCCTTGAATTTTCCAATTTTATTATTCAAATTAAAAAAATTTCTGAAATTTTCACATTGTCTAGCAGTTTTCTAGAGCAATTTTACATTTATCATTGAATTAGAAGGTGGCATAAACAGTGCACTTGATGAAAGTACTGGTCCTGTAATAGTTTGATTTAATAAATTATTATTGTTTGGCTTTTACATAAAATATATAATAAGATCACATTTACAAAAGTTGTATCTGTTAACTTTGTGTTCAGTTTATTTCCCATTAATCAGAGAAAGACAGATAGACAGAGTCAGAGATACAACTAGAATGAGAGAAGAGAGACAGAGAGTCAAAGAAAGACTGATACAGTGAGAGAGAATATATTATCATCTATTGCATGGAATTTATGATTTGATGGTAGGAAAAAATGGAAATGACTATTTTGATACCTGCTAACTATCTGGTCATTGATTTGTCTAATTAAGGTCTCTGGGACTAAATCTTCTCACTTAAAAATATGAAGGGGTCTAAGAAATGATCCATCACTTCAAGGCTCCTTCTAATTCAGAATATGTAAATAAATGAAGAAACAATTAAAAAAACATTTAGGAGTGTTTCCTAAACACAGGCACTTGGTTAACTATTGAAAATATAGAAGAAAGAAAAAAAAAGATAACAAGGCGGAAGCTTTGTTTCTCTGTGAATTGAAAACCAGGCATAGAGATGGGAGGTTCATATTTGGCAATATACACTTGCTAGCTATGTGACCCTGGGCATGTCATTTAATCCCCATTGCCTAGCCTGTATGTGCTCTTCTTCCTTGTAACCAATACCCAGTATTGCTTCTAAGAGGGAAGACAAGATTTTTTTTTAGATTAACAAGACAGTCTCTGAAATCAAGAGGCTTACATGTTAATAAGAGAAGATAACACATGGATGAATAGAAAGGAGTAGAAGGGAAAGAAAAAAAAGGCTTAGAAATGGCTGAGAAGTATCATGGTAGCCTGGACATAGGAACATAAGATATTATTATTATTATTTATTATTATTATTATGGCAAGTCCTAGAGAGGAATCTGATTATTGGTTGTAATAGGAGGTCCAGAGTGTATGCAGTTTCATTTGGAGCTGGCTGGGAAGAATCTTGTGACATAATTAAGTGCCTGTGTTCTGAGTAAAGCCTTAGGCAACTTTCTAAGAAAATAAATTATAGATGATGCCTCAGTAAATCAGAAGACAAAATAAATAGAAATTACAGATGCAAGAAGTCCAGAAAGTAGAATACATACACTTGGGTCATTTAGGGTAGAGGCAAATATTTCTATATCATTCATACATCTTCGAAGCATTTTTTTTTGAAGTCATTAATGATACTCCTGCTAAAATTCTTAAGAATCTTGTGCTATTAGAAGCCTTTTGGCATTGATAATAGCCCATCATATCCAGTGGTAGTTTGTTTTTGTGATAAATGTCATGATGGTGTTATCTATGATAGTGGTAATGATAATGACAATGAAGAAGAAGCCGCATGACTCTATGATGTCATATTCATGTAGGTGTAAAAGGGAAAATTATGCGACTGACCATAAATTAATAATTTTACTAATTAAAAGTAGTAGGGGGAAAAGATGGAAAAATAGGAGAGACATACTTTCCTCAGTGCTTCATTTAGCTTGTTATTCTGTAGCCAATATTAAGGTCCCTAGCCTTGCTCACAGGGAAGTCCAGCCAGCAACAAAAATAGAAGAGAAGAGAACAAAATTCACATTTGCCTCAGTTTATCACACCTTTTCTCCACCCATGAATTCTCACTCATCATGTCTTAGGAGCCAATTGTGGCTTTATATTTTTCCTGCACCACTCAGTGGTGCCCCCTGTCTTCTGATCTCTTGACTTTATTGCTGCTTTTTCCTGCTCCCATTCTATCCTTTCCTCCAAGTCAAATTGTCAACAGGGTATGAGGTGACTCTCTTGACCCCAGGAAAGTGGGGTGGGTAAACTTCCCCTGCATATAGGACATTACTCTTGTTGGGGTAAGGTTAAGGCTTGTGGTTTGTAGCTGTTGAAAGGATACAATGAGGGTGCTTGATAATTATAGACTTACCAAGGAAAGGCTCAAGTGGATAAAGTATATATTTGAAACCTATTGATTTCTCCACAGTTTCCTTTAGGGACAATCTTAAAAGAAACTAGAATGGTGAGTGTTTGCATGACATGATATATTCTGCCATGTTTCCTTTTGGATCACTCACATGTATCACAGCAGCAAGTAGAGGAAGAGAGTTATACCAAGGACAAGAAGAACAGTGATTCTACATACACCTGTTGTTTCTCTTCTTCCTTCCTTCCTTTTATCCTCTTTCTAACCCTCCAAATTTACCAACATCCTCATTTATATTCATGGAATATCCTCCACTATTTAGGTATTAACCAAGGGATTAAAACTAGTAGTAGGCAGAAGAATCCCAAAGAATATTATGTGGAAGTGTTACACTTTGCCTTAATAGGAAATGTATAAAAATCTCCTTTGTCACAGTATAGGGTTGTTATCCAGTATTATGTTCTTAATAAATCATTTTTATAAAGTATTCTAGAATATCAAAAACCTTTTTATTCATTAACTTATTTGTGAGTACCTGTTAGGTAAGTAAGTAGTATAAATATTGCTCTAATTTCACTGATGCAGAAATTGTTTTTATTTATTTTTCACTTAACTTCTATGAAGTTATGAAGTTTAGAAGTAGAAAATCTGAGATTCAAGTTCAGTTCTTAGAACTTTAAATGTAGACTTCTGACTTACCTTCCTTCATTGATGATGCTTCAAGTTTTGATAGATCTTTGAAAGACAAATTCTGATATTGATAAAAATTCCTTTCTCCATTGCATTTAGGAGAAAAGAGCAACCAGGAGAGTCCAGGAATGAATTAAAGTTTACTCAGTATTAGCTTTGCCTCTGTAGAACCCTCTACTTATTTTAATTTTCATAATATTCAATGTCCATCCATTTCAGAGGTAGACAATGCTTTCAAGGTTAGTCATATCCATTAACTGAGAGCAAAAACATTATAGAATTAAAAAGATATAAGATTTAAAATCAAAAAGCCTTGCATCAAATTCTAGCTCTATTCTTCAGAACAGAAAAGTAGACCATTTTTTCGGAAATGTGCTTGTTTTGTTATAGAATTTACTTCCCTCATAGCAATGGTCAAGTTACTTAACTTATTTGATCATCAGTTGCCTTATCTCAAAAATGAAGAAGTTTAAAAATATCTTTAAAGTCCTTTCCAGCTCAAAATAATATATATTTCTGGATATATTGTTGGGAGATAGGAATCTTGTTTTTCATATATTATTTAGAAATAAAATACAAATCTGTCCCCCCAAAAAAGCTCATCAACGAAAACAATAAAGATTATTCTAAGACCTAAAATTTATATAGCTTTTATGTAGTATATCTGTACATTATATTTAAGGTTTCCTAATTATTTTACACACATCATTTCATTTGATCCTTTTGTCAACATGTAAGGTGGAATTGATAATTACCATTATACAATTGAGGAAACAGACTAAAATGGATTAAATGCTTTATATAGAACCACCTAACTAAGATGTATTTTGAGTTTGATCTCAGTGCTTCCAGACTTCTAGACTAGACCTATAATTATCAGGCAACAATCAGATGGCTTCTTTCCTTGCAGAATGTATCAACCCAAAAAATACTGTAGGAAATAGAAAAAATTCAGAAAAGGTTTAAATAATTGGTAAAAGACGAATTCATGACTTGCTGTTATCAGAAACTTTGAACTCCCTAATCTATAATGATAACATGAGTGAAGAAACTATGTGATTATTTGAGATGTTGAAAAAGAAAGTACAGACCAGTATTAATATGACAATCCTATATACTTTGCTGAAATTCTCCAAATATGTGAATTAATTTTTCTTTCAACAGAGGAATCTTTGGAAATAATGTTGATAAATGTTCCAGGACAATGGCTTACTATTTGAAAAATATAAGGACTAATTATTAAATAAACAGCTCTCTAACAGGATAGCCAAGGGAATGCAAGAGTTAATATATCTTCATAAATATCTTACAAAGAAGAATTCTGTTTGAGAATCTATTTGATGAAGGAGATGAAGGTAACGATGAGGTGGTTATGTAAGTAGGTCACATAAGAGAAGATTTTTTTCTAATTGTTATGCGTATTAATTTTAAACCAAATTATCTAAGTTTAAAGTGAATTTTCTACTTTCCTCCAACTTCTTCAATTCCTTGGAAGACATAGTGTGCGACAACTGTTATTTTATTCCTGACATTGATAAAACGATTGCCAAAGCTTCTGTTTCTGTAAGCCACTTATGAGCAACAAAATTATAAAGGGTAAAGAAAGGCATTTTGTGGTATATTCACTGAAATGTAAATGTCAAGATGATAATCTATCTCCATTATAAAAATTCAAAGGAATTGCACAGAGATTCTTCTGTTAACAGAAAATGCTAAATGAAAGATGGATTCCCTTATGTTCTATGTAATATTATAGAAAGATCTTTATAAGTTATTTATAAAAAATTCTGATTTAAAATTATGTGTACACACAAACATATACACATACATATTTTACTCATACCTTCTGCCTATCATGCATACATAAAACATGAAAAGTATATACACATATATATGTGTGTACATACATCTATCTTTTAGGTATCTAGCTTTGTATCTCTCTGTCTATCCATTTATCTATCCATCTATGTATCTATGTATATATGTATGTATGTATCTAGCTATCTACCTATCTATTTTTCTATCTGTCTATGTATTAATTTCTGCTTAATTTATCCAGCCTTTTAGACACTACAAGGATGTATAAAAGAGACAAGGATGAACATTTTACTTTAAATTGTTTACATTTGTGTCATTTATTTAGAAAAAAAGTTGGTAATCTGCAGCTTGTTTTACGAATAATGCCAAATCTTAAATCAATCAATTACAATGTATTTGGGTCCTACTAATACATGTGAAAAAGGCCATACTACTCCAATCCAGTCCCATGTATATTTGGCTAAATATTTTGCCACAGTAGAAATAACCAGTTGTTTCTGGTGGCTGAAATTCAGTAAAAATATCATGGACATTTGCACATCATAAAAGTGGGGGTGTGAAGTAATAGTGGAGACCTCCTTGTTCAGACATTTTCCATCCAGTCTTGTGGTCTTTCCCTTTGTTTCATTTTCAGTCCAATCCAATAACATCTGGAAACAATGAAAACCTCATCAGTTTCACCTTGACGTAACTCCAATAGAATATTTTTTGGAAAGAGTTATGGAAAGGGATTTTGGGAAAGTGGAAATCAGTGTGGATGTAATAGCTGTTTAAAATAATTTTCTAAATCAAAGTCAGGTAGTTGTTTCTAGTACAGGATTTTGTATCTACACAAGTCTAAGGGGAAAGTAATTCAAAGAATTAGCTTTATCTTAACCTGAAATATTTTTGCTTGGTTATAACCTGGATATATATTTTGGCAGATAGTCTTTGGCTAAGTGGTTAAAGTGTGATATCTAACCTAATTAAATGAGGTAATGTATGGAAATCCATTTGTTATCCTTAAAGTATTATACAATTATAAGGATAGTTATTATCTATGTCTACCAAGAAGAGTTGTTTTTTAACTACAGCAACCCAATCCATGGCCACAAACCTTAATTGATGTTCTTTAAAAGATCAGTTGAAGTATTTTCTCAGTAGAATATAGATTAAAGTTTTTATGTGATAGAAATGAGACTGGCCCATACATAAGGATGGTGATGATATTCAATTTCATGAAGCATTCTGTTTTTAAAAGAGACCATTGATAGCTCCACAGATTTTGAAGTTTGAGTTGAGTCAAATGTCTTTTTTATGTGCATTCATTTCTCATATATTCATTCTCCTTATGTAGTCTTCTGCACATGCATTGAAAATGTTCCCTGCTTATACATTTTCACTGCATCAGTGACTTTTCTAATTGGCAGTATGGTTGCCTAGGGCATCCTGGACTCCATATCTATGTCATATGTATGCCCCTTTATTTTCTGCAATGTTGATTAAATAACTTTTGATTAGAAAAGATATTCTTCATGTCCTGTGGTTGATTAGGCCAAAGTAAAGACATCAATTTATAAGCAATGGTTTTGAAAGGGTGCTGAACACAGTGTGCTTTGAATCTTGCCCATCAATTCTAGGGGTCCAACTATGAGGACAGCGGAAAACAGGCATTATACTTCCGTATAAGTCAAGGTTTGTTTTTTTTTTTTTTGAGGCAGCACAGAGTAATGCATAGAGAACTGACTAGAAACCCAAAAATGATCAGATGGATCTCTAACAAACATTAACAGCATGTCCCTAGCCAACTCTCTAAACCTCTCAAAGCTTTTGACAGTTTGCTTACTATTAATGTTTGTTGTGGATTGATAAATGTTGCCTGAATATTCTATCTACTTGGAACATTCTTTTAGGAAGGACTTTATCCACGCTTACTTCACTACTGATTTGATTCATTCTCTGAACTTCATATTTTAGGCAGTATTTTTATCCCTTGAGCTACCCCAATTTACTTTTCTATCTCTCTTTAATGGGCTGTGTTTCTCAATTAGGATATGTCTCATATATTTACTCATCTAGATAGAGAAATCTAACTTACCCAGCAAGGAAGTTAGAAAGGAAGGGGCTTAGACAAAGGGTGGGGGCATGGTAAGAGGGAGATTAAATTAATGGAGGCAGTTGTCAAAAGCAAAAAATACTTTTGAACATGGACAGGGTTTCAAAAAAAGAAGAATTAACAGAAGAAAATAGCATGAAGGGAAATAAGCAGAAAACAATAACTACAGTGAATAGGATCAACTCATTCATAAAAAAAGGAGTAGAGAGGCTAGCGGATTAGAAACTGGAATCCAATCATAAGTTGTTTACAAGAAGTAAATTTGAACTAGAAAGATGCACAAAGAGTTAATATAAAGGGCTGGAATAGAATCTATTATACTTCAGGTAAAGTAAAATAGAAATTCTATGAGAATATGAACTTCCTTAATTCTTATATTTATATTTCTCATTTTTTGAAAAGCTGCTAACATAAACAGTGAAAATTACATAGTTTCTCTTCTCTTATCCTCTTCTTTTTTCTTTCCTTCTCTCTCTGTCTCTCACTCTCACTTTGTCTTTCTGACTGTCTGTCTGTCTCTCTCGAAAGCTAGGTAAAATTTACTCCCAGCCCATCTCAACTCCATGAAAGGCTAAATAAAAATTAATTAATTAATTAATGAACAACCAAATAAATGTATGAATGAATGAGTGAATGAATGAATGAATAAGGAACTACTTTTTGTGGGAAAGGCCAGTAAGGCAATTAATTTTTATTTTTGGAAAATCATGATAATATAGAAATATATTGAATGGATGTGGAAAAATAGTGGATCAGGTTCGAAAGTTTCCCAGCCCTCCTAAAATTCCCACAAACAACCAAAAATAACTCCATAAAATCAACACTAAAATTGGCCAAAACCAAGAGGAGTCTAGTGAAATTGAACAGCACAGGGCTTCTAGAAAAAAATGTTTCTGACTTCCCAAACCCTAGGGGAAGGAATAAAACAAACAATGGGAATCCATAGGAAAGTAAGCCTTATTTTTAACAAAGGAAAGACTTTGCAGACTTTGGAAACTTAGACTTGACAAAAGTTCTATTCCAACGTGCAGCAATTTGGGGCATGGAGGAGGAATTAGCTTGCACCAGGGAGTGTGTTTGCTGAGGAACTTGGGCTTATCTTTTGTGATCACTCCTAGGAGAGTTGAGTCACTGTTTTTTTCCCACTAGGGGAAGCAGGATGATTATTTGCCTTTGCTGTACCAGAACCGCCAAAGGGCTCTGGCTGGAGCAACTGAGGTCAATAAGGTTTGAACCCCAGACCTGGAGTACATCTGACTCTGAACTACAAAACTAAAATAACTAAATAGGACCTGGGGAAAATAAACAAAGACACACACACACACACACACACACACACACACACACACATCCTGAAACCTGAAATAACATATATCAATACAATATGAATCTAGGACCCCAGAAAAAAATAATTAAATATATTGGCCTGGCTGCAAAATTTAAATAAATAAATAAAGATGAATGAGCAAAGGAAAAAGATCTCTATTATTGGTAACTATTATGTGGACAGAGAAAAATTTCAACTCAAACTCAGAGGACAGTGAAGTAAAAACATCTACTTTAAAAACAGCAGAGAAATACTAAAAATAACCACAAGCTCAGAAACAGTTTTTGGAAAAACTTTAAAAAGATAACAAAAAACAAATAAGAAATGTGGAGGAAAATTAAGGAAAAAAGAACAGTACAAGAAAATCAAGAAAAATATGAAAGATCACCAAATATGTGTGTGTGTGTGTGGGAATATCTAGCAACTCACAGAAGAAAATTATGTATTAAAAACTAGAATTGGACAGAGGAAGCTTACAATTTCCTAAAACAAGGAATAAAAATGCACACTCAAAAGAATGAAATAATAGAAGAAAATATGAAACATCTTCTCACTAAAATTTCTTACCTGGAAAATAGATGAAGGAGAGACAATATAATAATGGCTATACTCCCAGAAAATTATAATCAAATGGGTTTAGATACCATAATCCAAGAAATCATCAAGGAAAACTGCCCAGAAATTCTAAAAGCAGGGTAAAATAGAAATTTAATGAATCCATGGACCACCACCTCAAAGAGACTAAAAGATGAAAATGCAGAGGAACAGCATTATCAAATTTCATAGCCCCCAGGTTAAAGAAAAAATGCTACAAGCAACAAGAAATAAATAAATTAAATACTGTGGAGTAAGAGTGAGTTAAAGGACAAGAGGATAAGGGAAGGAAGGAGAGGATAGCTAGAGGGGAGTACATATCAATAGGTAGGGAATAAGATGAAGGGATAAGAAAATCAAAAAAACAAGAGGTCACAGATGGGGGTTAAAGAAGGGATATGGGGAAGGGTGAACAGAATAAGAAATAAAAGGTAAAGGTGAAAAGGATAAAGAAGTGACCTTTGGAAAAATGGGCCAACTTGGATTTAGGAGGGTAAAGGGAAAGGACAAAGGCCTATTTTGGAGAAATGATGTGAATGGGAGAGGTACAGGCAAAAGGAAACTGGACATCTGAGGAAGGATATGGCAGAAAGAAAGGAATATGGGGACAAACAGAGAGGAGGAAATGAGTAGATGGAAATGCACAGCTAGTAACTATGAAATTGAGTGTACTAGGATAAATTTACACTCATGAGAAGAAAACGAATAGGAGAAAGGATTAAAAAATAAAACAGAACCTAAACACACTGAAAATGAGAGACAAGCATAGAGTGAAGCTGAGGGGCTGGAGCAAAATATATTCTTCCTCAGTTGATCTAAAGAAGTAAGGGATAGTAAGTCATAATCTCTGACAAAGTTGGGGCTAAAATGGACATAAGTGGAAGGGATGGAGAAGGGATGAATAATAACTATATTATGTTGAGGAGGTACTACTATGGATAATGAAGCACTATCAGTATTGGATATGTATGTGTTATATGTTATAGTACCCAGATTTTTAAAGGAAAAAAAAACACTAAATGAGATATAGCAGGAAATAGCAAAATAGTAATAGCAGCAAACCTTAGTTATCCCCTCTCAGAACCAGATAACTCTAACCAAGAAATAAACAAGAAAGAAGTTAAGGAGATGAATAACTTTAGAGAAGTTAAATAAGAAAGGGCCTATATACAATGGCATGAGGTTAGTAGTGAATCTAAGAATGAGCTTACAAATAATCCAAATATAGTTTCTGGTGGGATAAAAATGGCCTAGAGAGCATAAATATTCTGTATAAGTCTTACTTGCACACTCATACTATGGAGGTAATCCTTCATTCCTGAGAAGTTGCCCTACTGCAACAAAAGTTCCACTTAGTATGACCAAGCTAGAAAGATTTACTTTGGAAAGAATATGGTCCTGGCAACATATTGTGTCTGCTGCCTCAAGATCAATCTAGCAAAATATGGTCCTGGTAATATATGTTACCATAAACAGTTGATCTAAAGTGATTAAATTAAATGTTGATGAGAAAATGAAAAAAAAACAGTCTTAATATTAAATTATTAGAGCACCTATAAAAATTCATTTTTAGAAAATAAGTTGGAAATATACATTAGAAATTACAAAGCTATTCATATTCATTGACATAGAGATCCCATTACTAATATTAGACCTTAGCATAATATTGAGAGGGTTAAAAAAGCTGGAATCTATGTCATGACAAAATAACTGGAAATACCACAAATACAAAGAATGGGAGAAATGGTTGAATAGATTGTAGTATTTGAACGTAATGAATTCTATTACATTATTAGAAATGCTAAATTTTGGAAATATGAAGAAAATAACAGAAATACATAAAGAGATGAAAAGAGAAAAAAGAGAAACATAATAATATTTACCAAGTTACATTAAAAAAATAACAGATACAAAATTAAAAGAAAGTATCCTAGTAAAACAAATTAAAAAGGAACTCAAAAGTGAAGGCTGTTTAGATTAGTATACATATATAATTTACCTATTCCTAAATAAATTGTAGACAGTGGAGTGTTTATTTATTGAATGAATAATATTGCAACACCTTAGTCAACTTTAAAAGAAGGGATTGAAATAGATCATACCTTGTAAACTAAGCAAGTTCAATCTATTTGTTGGTTAGCTTCCCACAAGATCTAATACAAACACTGTCCCCCTCTCCCTCCTACAGTAAATTGAAGCATTTGAATAAGATGCATGACTGCCCTGAAATGATATTTTGTATAACAAGGGAACTTGCTCATGGAGAAAAGAAACAAATTTGAGGACCTACAACATGCCAAACAAACAAATTTATAATGCAGGATATTATGAATTAAATACTGTGAATAATAGTGATAGGGGAATGTTTGGAAGGCTAGGCAAGGACTTAGAAATACATTTTATAAGGTCATCAAAATTGGGAAATGCAAACAGCAATCAACACAACTCATTTTTGGTTTTCCTCTTGGGGCAGCAGGTTTTTCAGTTTCCTGCTCTGAATATATCAGTATGCCACTTGGATACTTTGGTAATTGCATGATAACATGAATGACCATTGACAATGAATTTATTCTTTGCCAGTTTATCAAGAGGAATTGAATTGAACTGAATGCAATCTTATAAGCATTGGAGCATTTCCATGATCATCCAATATGATTATTGTTTGTGTCTACCCATCAATCTTCCATAAAGGAAATACTCAAAAAGACAGAGACAATCTTTTGGGTTCATGATAGCAGTGAATGAAAAAGGAAGGATATGATAATGAGGAATTCTGAGGAAGGAAAGAATTTAGCCAAAACAGTAGTTTCCTCAATGAAATAAGTTGGATACCAAAAGTTAGGCTGTCATTTTCTTATTCCTTATTCATTTTGCATAAGTGCCCCATCTACTTTCTCACTGACTTTTTAAAGATACTTTCTCTGTAGTTGATGGAGGTGAGATAAAAGGTATATGAGATAGTTGTCACTGGTTTTTTGGGGGAGGGAATAGCACTGAATAACAAAGGAGTAAGGTTTAGTGGTGTCAGAGTGTAACAAATAAAATTATTATAGAAGGATATATATATATAAAGATATTGGGGTTTTATTAACTGCCATATTGATAATTAAAAGTCATGGGCCTGATAAGAGCTAATTCAAATGATGGGCCTCTGCCCACCTGGTTTGTTCAGCAGGAAAAGAGGCAGTACAAATTCTGTCCTGAGTCTTTATACCTTTGTTTACGTAATCACACTTCCTGCCCACCTGTATTTTGCAAGAGGAATCATGGGAAATATAGCTTTTTAAGAGTCTTAAATGTTCATAGAAAGTGTAGGTCAGGGATCTCAAGATCAGTTCAAGGACCCCCAAATTTCTAGTATCACAAGAGCAAGCCTTAGTGTCAGGAAAACGTGGATTTGAGTCCCATATCAAATATAAATTACATTACCAAATACAAGGGTAAGTCATTTAATGTCTCATTTAATCAAAGAACCTTCTAAAATAAGGAGAAAGAAAATTCTAAAAAGTGGACATTTCCAAAAGTGGAGAGAATATTCACACATGCAGAGTTCAACACAGAAATAAAATCAGTGGTGGAGAAGATGAATCTAATCTCTCTCCTGTCAATACCCACACACATCCACAAAGATATTAATCATCATATTTTCCATTCTTATATAATTTTACCATATTTGAGATATCTTGAAAAATGCTTCCTGGGTGTCTTTAACACTGTTAACTTATCTGTTCATATCCAGCTATTTTTCCTGACCTAATATTTTTAATTGAATATTGAGGTGTAAGTATTAACATGATCTGTTTTTTAAATCATGAACGATGGAAGTTGATCTTTCTGACTAAATTAATTCTTTCTTCTCTGCATTCATTTATTTTTCTTCCAGTTTCATCTACAAATAACCATGATGATGATTTGACTAGTTGCATTTCATAGCTTTTTTCAATATTCTTATATTTAGAAAGACATAACTTCTTTTTTTGAACCTGTTTCTCATCCCTAACATTCCAGGAATTAATTCAAATTCTAAACTAATGTTGATCTTAGCTGCTACACTTCTCTGCAGACATTGGATATTGGAAGCCTGAGGTAGTTTTTAGCTTCTTTCCATCTACTCATTGTGGCAAAAATTGTTTACCTGTAAAATATTTCTAATAAATGGTAATATTTTAGCAAATGTCTAGATATAACAAAAGATGATGAGACCTTAAGAGGCTGCATAATGAGAATGCTTTACAAACTTAATATTTAGTTCAGTAAGATTAGTGAGTGATAGTGTAGAGAAGGAAGAGTATGAGAAAAATACAAGTCATTCTAAAAAATAACTTAAAATGAGTAGGAGATTGATAAATGAAAGGGATGAATGTGGGCAAATGGTGAAGCACATAGTTTTGATGAATCTAAAAAGAAAAGGTCATCAACTTATAGGAATGTATGAGAATAAAGGTCTCAATAATTGTTGTGTTCTTTAAATTGTACCTGACTCTTTGCAACCCCATTTGGGATTTTCTTCATAGAGATACAGAAGTGGTTTGCCATTTCCTTCTTTATCAGATTTTATAGATTAAAAAAAATGAGGCAAACAGGGCAAAGTGACTTGGTCAGAGTCACAGAGCTAGTAATTGCCTGAGGTTGGATTTAAACTTGGGTCTTTCAGGCTCCAAGCCCATTATACCACCTATCTGCCTCTCAATACATAGGTGTAATTATCTGAGTTATTTAGTCACTTTATAGAGTGAGTAGATCAGTCATTTTTTTCTTTCTTTCTTTTTTTTTTTACCAAGAATTTAAAACCAATTTTTTCCAGTTTCACTCAAGCAGTCTTTGGTACCACAACAGAGAACTTTATTTGCATATTTTTTATTATTTTAATTTAATTTAATTGACTTAATCTGAGTCAATAGCAAGGAATTGAAAACATTGGTTTCACCCTTAGTCCTTTGACTGAAGTCTCAGAGTAGGAGCTCAGGCAGGACTCCAAGATAGATTTAGCCAGATCCTGAGATTTTCTTTCCTTAGGTGTGGTCATTGAGATTAAACAAAGTCTGGATCTAGACATATGGACTAACAGAACTCATAGACCATTTACCTTGTGGCAAGAAATGGCTATATCCCATTTGAAGAATAATAAAATGCAAGCAGATGGTACCCAACAGCTTAGCTTTGGAGAACCAAAAACTGGCCTAAGTGTTGTCAAAAAATAATTGATGGAATGTCCAATATATTTTAGGATCTGTACTAAATAAGCATCTAGGGGAAGAAAAAAATTGCTTCCTGAGTTCATTCTTAGCATGTAGAAACTACTTTTATCTTCTCTCAACTCCTATCATACAAATAATGGTTCATGTAAATCTATCTGAATGAAATTTTGGTGGAATTGGTTGTTGTCTTGCTTTCTTTCCAGTAACAAAACCACTCTCCTCTTCCCAAAACCAAATGCAGGTACTCCCTCTGTCACCTCCTCCCAGATTAATAAAGAGGAAAACAAACTTATCTAAATACTTTAATCTTCAAATTAACATTGTAATTCCCTGATATAGCATCATTTGTTCTTGTTCAGTCCCTTAATTTGACTAATCCTGTCCAATTTTCATTTGGGATTTTTCTTGTCAAAAATAATAGTGTGGTTCTTTCTCCAGCTCATTTTGCAGATGAGGAAACTGAGGCAAACAGAGTTAAGTGATTACTTATGGTTCCTCCATTCTGCATGTTTTATCTGTTTACATATGATGTCAAAACTTTAAATACATTGGATTAATAATGATGAAAAATTAAAGTGATAATTCTCATTACAGCATTGGTTTCTTCTCTAGAATTGTATACAATCATGCATGCACGCAAAACGAGTTAAAGTTAGGAGACATTGCTATAAGATTATACCCAGATTAAATAGAAGAGGACATCTTAAAAGAAAGAAAATTAGTCCAACATTGAGATTCAGGCATATTATTATTATTATTCATTCAGTAATTATTATTATTCTTTTACTGAAATTCATGACACTATTTACTCATCTAATTGACTGCCTTGACTTGACTCTATAGCTGAAAATTTTGCTTCCTGGTTGCTACACTGTGAATTAGTTGAAAGACACCATTAGATATGTGCCGAATGGGGAAGGAGAAATCACCTCTCTTGACTTTCTACATTTTGCCAAACCCAAAAGGAAAAGGTGAAGAGAGAAGAGAATGAACTTGGAAGGCGAGATACATGAAATGGGAGATTTGCTTCCAAGAAGGGGCTGAGGTACATTTTCATTTTAAACTTCTGATTTTTTTCATTATTATCTAAAAAAGTAGTTTAATTAATTACTTTAATAAGTCTTCCATGGATTTCAATTCCATCAGGATCCTGAGGATGCACTTTCCTTTTTCAAGGTTATTTCTAAAATGCTACTCCCAGAAGTAAATGTAGGAAGATAGAATTTCCATCACTGAAACTACATGTAACAACATCAGGTTGCCCATTCTTGCTAAATGCTTTCAGTAGCAAGTTTTTCAATCAGATACAAATTTATCACATGAAAAGCCACTATTTTTTCAAGGACGAAGCAAGCTTTATTAGTTATTTTAATATCATGCCATTCAAAAAGCTGCTAATTGGCCTTAATTATCATTCTCCAAAGCTCTAACTATCACTAATAAAATGGCAGCCTCTCCCACTTTTAATAAGGTGCCCCAGCTGATTAATATTTTGCCGAATTTATGGAGATTTGTGAAGCTTAATTGAGATCTTAAAAGTCCTTCAAGTTCCCCTGACAAAAACACTACATAAATACTCCTTTTCTAGTTAAAAGAATGGCAACATGTACCAATACAGAAATTCTGATTATGCAGATATGATTATCTTAATGGTCTGTAGCTACAAAGAAATAGGTGAGTAAAATGAGAGTAAGAACCAGATTCTGTGAATTGAAAATAATCCTGAGTTCTCGTCTCATCCAGTCACTCACTTTATTTTGGATTATAGGGATTCTACAATAAAAATGAATTGGGGTTCATATATAAACTGATACAGAATGGAACTGAAAAGATTAAAGATGAATTGGGTATAGATTAGTAGAGTGTCTGATAAACCAGAATTGATTAAGTGGGACAAGTGTATTAAAAAAAAAAAAGGTTAGATATGTAGGCTACTCTTCAATTCATCTTGGGTTAAGATAGATTATAAATCAACACATGAAATCTCTCATAATGTAAGTATATGTTTGCACTGAAAGCATTCTGTTCTGGAGGAGTCATTGAAAATGTGATTCAAACAATTGTCATTTCATTGTCATAAGAAAAAAGAGGCAGGGTTTGTGGTAGATTGATAGATGGAGTCAGAAGGATCTGGGTTCAAATTGTACCTCTGATACTTCCCAGGCAAGGCATTTAATTTTTTGTGATATAGCCAATTCCCTAGGACATATGTATTATAATAATGGATATGATGAACAAAGAAATAATTTTAGACCTGATATAAGGTGGAGGGGGGAAGGGAATGGAACCCTCTAAATGTGGAATGGGCTCAGAACCACATTATGCAAGTAGGATAGACTTGTCTTGTCATTTACAATCTTTCAGGAGAACCCAAAATTCACCAGAGAGCTTTGCTGCCACCATAGGAAGCTATTCATCAGATTTCAATGAAAATTGAAGTTTTATAACTCTACTGTTGAATTATTTGCCTGTTATAGCAGAAAAATGTTGGACAGACAAAAGCTATAAAAGCCTTGATGGGTCTTAGATAATGTATTCTGCTGCTCTCTGTCAGTCATCTGGAGCTCATTTGATGTTACAAAACTACAGGAAAGAGAGCTGTTAGAAAACTTAGTCTATCAAAAAGTTCTCTCAAGTCAGAGTCTTAAAAGTAAGATGCAACACATATGACCAAGACCATGACTTACTTGTTAGGTTAGAAATATGACCATACCATAATACTAAGACTAATTTCTCCATTGCTAGCAGTACTTTCATAATATTGCTAACAGTAATGTTATTTAAAATGAACAAAAGAAAACAGAATTTCATGAATTAGCTGTCATTAATTTCCCTCATTATTTCCTTTCTCTTCCAACTGGAAGCAGGTAGGTTAAAGGGAGATTGTATGACTAAGGAGTCTTTACTGTTGTTCCTGAGGGATCATGCGATTCATCAGATAGTGATAACTCTTCCTGATCTTATGTAAAAGGATAAAGAAAACAAAATTAATGAATAGGATCAATCCTATTATCTTTGTTTTACAACATGTATTTACTGTCTTTTTATTATTTCATTTTGTGAATCTGTTGTTTATTTGATTTTTTGACATATATAATAGATAATGAGTGAATAGCAATGCCATCTCTACTATGTTTATGGAGTTCTTTCTATGGATTGGAGAAGTAGTCAGGCTTTCCTCTCTTTCTCTAACAAATTAATTCTCACTAAATGGATAGAAGCTAAGTAAAACCTCAATATCACTAAAAGAAGGAAGTTGTTAAGGAAGTTGTTTATATTCCCATGGGGCTTATTTAGGGAGAGATTAAAAGAATCCTACTTCTAAGTTGATGCAAGGATAGGAAATGTAAAATCTGTCAATATTTCCTTGGATGCAAGTTCCTGATTCTCTAGCATTTGATACACTGAGCTGACATAAGCATCAATGCCTCAATGTGAGTCATAGATCATATGTTTGTCAATAATTCATTTTGGAGGCTGAATTACTCTTGCTAACAGGTAGAAAAGTTTTGATATCATTTCTGAACAAATCTCACATTAAAAAATGATGGAAAATTGGAGTAGCAAATTTGCCAGTTGCATATGTAGCTAACTCTGGTCAGTATTGTGATCTAAATATTGCTTTTGTAGAAAACTCTGCTTTAACATATATGCAAACAAAGTGCTCAGATGCACATGATCACTAAAAGAAAGTATATGGAACCTATATTGGACAGCCTTCCAAAATTAGTCTAAGAATGTACGCACAGTCTCAAGTGATCTTGGGAGGTGGATATTATCTCAGTTTGGCAGGTTGTCCATTGCAGATATTAACTATCTTCCTATTTCTTTTCTTTGGAAAACCCTTCAAAATAATATCTACCTTCCTTAAAAATAATATGTAAGCACCTCCACTAACTCTCCTCTGACATAATTCTCAATGTCATATAGCTTTATTTCTGAATTCATCATTCAGTTTTAACAGTTCTCTACAACATAAGCAATTATTTCTTTATTGTGACATCTGTTGTGTTTTTGCTAAATATTCATTTCTTACTGGTCCCTCTTTACCCTTTCATGTATTTTTCAGTTTCTATTCTTGACTACTCTCTCCTCTGCTTGTTGACACTCTTTACTCCTGGTTCTTTGACCTGTCTATTCATTTATTAGATCTTCATCCAGGTCATGGGCATATGATAAGGTTTATTTTCCCTAGCTTCCTTCAAAACTCAATTTAAATTCCATCTTCTATATGAGGCCCAATTCTTCTGTCTCCCACCTCCCAGTGGTTAATGCTTTCTCTTTTAATTTTTATATTTTTATGTTACTTTTATTCATTTTCTCTTTATTAAGTATGTAGCTAGTTATTTAAATAGTCTCTCCCTCATTAGAATATATATTCCTTGAGGGGAAGACCTTTGTGTTTGTGTGTGTCCGTGTGTAAGGGAAGGTATGGTTAGAGAGAGAATTTATTTGTGCCCTGAACATTGAGCATCATACCTGGCATATAGTAATTATTTAATATATGCATGTCGATTTACTAGACTAAATGCCTTGAGCTGATTCTCCTTTCCCTCTGTACTAACAAATATGTTGATCTTTTCAGTTCCCATAAGTTCATTGATCATCTCTATGTGTCTCTATAATTTACAAATCTAAACAAACATATTTTCTCTTCTAATTCCAGTTCCACACCATCCACTGCACTTTGAACATTTGACTTAAGAAGTAATAGATATCACAAACAAAATCTATCCGAAACAAAATTAATTGTATATGCTCTCGAATCTATTTCTTTTCCCAACATTCCAATTAAAATTGGGAAGACCAGCATTCTATTAGCCAATAAAGTTTGCAACCTGTTGTATCATTTCCATATTTCTTAGAATTCTTTATATTTATTTATTCTAATAAAATACTGTACCCTTGCATTCACATCCTTTAATATCCAATAATATAGTAAAACATCCAACAGTTATTAGACCTGCTCTTTGTTTCTAGGTTATTAAAAACATAGTACATGAGAGAGATCCTCTTTTCTCAAACTTCTTTATTCTTTACCTATAGAGCTCTAGTTTGAAAAATATTCTGTTTCTAGTTTCCATCCTCCTTTAATGATTTTTTGATAATTAAAATCAAGACTTTGTCATCCTGTGTCATTCTGTCTTCTTTGATTGACTTTAGAGAAGGTGGAGCATCAAAGGAAGGCCTCTTCTTCCCATTTCAGAAAATATGCATTAGATTATTATCTACTTTTAGTCTAATCATTTTTTTTCCTAAGGACCTTTTGTCAACTTCATTCAATTTCAAAGGCATTGCCTAACTCTGATTTTATTAATTGACTGCCCATAAGTACATCAATTCTACTAAAAGGCAGGACTTCTTCCACCACCCTTTTCTTTAGAGAATTAAACATAGGTTTGAATGGCTGTAAATTTTGTACAAGCAAAGTTCTCTTCCTTCTTTGAATGAAAAATTCAAATTAATTCTCTCATTTTTCATAGATACTGAGTGGGACTGTGTTATATTGACTGAAGCATCTATTTCTAGACATTTATGACATTTTCTCTTTCATCTCATTGCCTGGGAGTTTGATGATCTCTTTTCTGAGTGAAGAGATTACACTATGCCAGTGGTGTGTAAATTCTATCAATGTGTATTTTACCCTGTGGTTTCAATACTTTTGTGCAATTATATTTTGACACATCTCAAAATACAGTTTTCATGTCTTTTTTAGTAACGTTTTCTGGGAGATCAATGATTCTTTGATTATTTTTCTGATCACCTTTTTCCTTCTTAAACTGATAATTAAGGACCCTTTCTTATCATTACAATTTTATTCTTTTGAATTCCTCCTAATTTATATTTAATCATTGACTTTTTTTTTATTTCAATCTCTTCTGTTCCTCTTTTCATGTTGTTCAATCATTTATCTGAATCTTCTCACTCCATGTTCTGTTATATGAAATTAAATATTATTTGTAAAGCACTTAAAATAGTTCCTGGAAAATAGAAAGTGCTTCACAGATGCTTCTTTCTTCCTAAAACTATGTCCCATTTATAGTATTTTTTCCAATAAGCTCTCTAATTGTATTCCTTATCATCTTTATTATATTGATTATCAAGACTTCTAAATACTTTCCTAGTGTTGTGGAAAATTCATTCTCTTTTATGGAGTCCTTGTTTGTATAGAATCATTTGCGATTATAGTTAGGGTCTCTTTGTTTTGATATATTATAATGCATTCTATTTAATTAAATACTAAACACTTAAGGTTAGGGTAATTTTTAAAAAAATCCTTTTCCTAAAACAATATATTTAAATAAATTATATCAGGTCCTCCATTCTCCTAAGGGCAAAGTTTCAATTATAAGTAGCCTTAATAAATTCCAAAGTGTATGACATTTTTGTCCATATTTCCTGTGTATATTCCTCTGTTCAATTATATTTTCATTTCCAATGCACCTCCAGGATCACTGATATCATACTTAAATGGATTAGGTTCAAATTCTTTCTCAGACACATAATGTCTGAGATTGAGTAAGCTACTAAGTCTAGTACCAAGATGCAAGTCACAAAGACTGGTGACGGCTCAGGTGCAGTGCATGACCTTGACTTCCTCCATGTCTAATCAAGTCCTTAGAACTTGCACCTGCTTCTTCAGCCTTTGTGCCTGTGGAAAGAAATTATTCTCATCCACTCATTCTTCCAAGGGTAAAGTTCTCATATATTTGGTGTAGACAACCTCCTAACTCACTGATCAGTTTGAGACCCATAAGTTACCCTCAAACTGATTTATCCTGCCAAGACATTTTTACCAGGGTTTGGCCCCTGTGCATTCTACAGGGTCTTGGAGCCATAAGCGAGAACTGGGTGACAGGTGGATATGAAAAGAGGAAAGCATTCCTGAAAAAATGCCTTAGCAAGTTCCTTACAGCAGAGGCACTAGTCTTCCCTGAACACCCTAACAAACCTTAAGGTGCTATAAAAGGTTGGGTGTTCTTATTCTTGTCATTATTAGTAATTGCACAGAACATTGTTTCATTTAACAGAAAAAAATACAAATTTGGTTTAGTCTGGTTAAGGTCTAATGTTCAACTATACAGTTGAGATACAGTTAGATGAGACCCTTCCTTTCCAATTTTCTATTTAACCAAATATGGAATAAAAATAAGGTATATAATGAGTGTCATTTTATATATAGAAGAAAAGGAAAGTCTCACATTTTAGCTACATTTTTGCATAGCAGATATTTTAAATGTCTGCAAAACCTTGCCCAAAAAGATCCTTTTCTCACCTACTCATTTTTGGTGTAAATATTGATAGTCCTCCTCTGCTCATATATATATATATATATATATATATAGTCCTTTGATATCTCAAATCTTTTTTTTAATAGCAGATACAAATTCCAGGAAATAGATTAAGAGTTGGCAATGAATCTTACTCTGATTAAAGAAAATATAAAACAGATATTCATTTTTAGAAAAAAATCCAATTTTTAAATTGAAGTTGCACTGTTTACAAAAACCTTGAAAAAATGGAAGACATAATAGCAACCTGATGGTGCATAGACATTCTTTCCAAAACATATTTTTATTATGCATAAGTATCATTTCAAATAATTTCAACCATTAATGAAATATAATTATCCTCAGGGTATGACACTTGTTTAATAAAATGATACAAGAAAGGTTAAAATAACCTCAAATTCCACCAGTAATGATGATGATGTTACATTCCATATAGTGCTAAAATGTTTTTCTTTTCTATTAGGATTTATAGTTCTACAGCAAATGTTCCCTATTGAAGTTTTAATCAATGCTGATAGTGAGCACCCCATTTGTTATTTCAAAGGACATTACATTCTGCTCGAAAGTAGGTTCATTAGGGCAGGTATAACTAGGAAGAGAGACATAAAGAATCAACATTTCACATCCTTAAACTAAAGCCATAACTAGAATAAAGGACCTGAACTTTTCCCTCACTGCACCAGACATGGAGGTCAGCCAATTAGGAGGACACTGACAGTACTTTGAAGTGGAGAAAGGAAAGTGATTAAAATGAAGAGAGCAAAAATAATTATTTAATCTAGAAAGGTACCAGATGGTGAATAAAGTTGAGATTATTCACAAAAACCATATTCTCTATTTCCACTCTCTAGGCAAATTCCTAGACCTTCATGGAGTCCTTGGGGTTCTGTTCTTCCCCACCACCACCACCACCACCATTGTAGGTTGCTTGCTTTATGACTCTATTCAAGAAAAATTTGTGATATTTACCCTGAGTGCAAAATTTTTAGTAACACCTCTACCTTAATCTGTCAAGAGAAGAAAAATACTGATAATTTCTTTCCTCATCATGAAAATCCTAAAATCAAATCAAAAGGTCAAAGGAATGAATATTTTTTGTTTGTTTGTCTATTAGGCTTGTACCACCACCAAAAGGTTTGAATAATGATGGTATTCTGCAAGTGAGTTTTCTAGAGAGTCTTTTAAAAAATCCCAAGGCCTTTCATTTAAATGACAGAATTTATTTTTAGATTTTTAATTAAATAATGTAATAGAGCAATGTCAAATAATTTTGATTTTTAAACTATCTACTGGTTATACATTTAAATTTTTTTAAAGATCAAAAATATCAAGGGAATTAATGAAAAAAATGTGCAAAATAGCAGCCTACCAGTACCAGTTTTTAAACTGTACTACAAAGCAGTGATCATCAAAACAATATGGTACTGGATAAGAGATAGAAGGGAGAATCAATGGAATAGACTTGGGGTAAATGACCTCAGCAAGATAGTGTTTGATAAACCCAAAGATCCCTGCTTTGGAGACAAGAAATCACTCTGACAAAAACTGCTGGGAATGTTGGAAAACAGTATGGGAGAGATTAGGGTTAGATCAGTATCTTACACTCTATACCAAAATAAATTCACAATGGGTAAATGATTTAATATAAAGAGGGAAATTATAAGTAAATTAGGTGAACATAGAGTAGTAGACTTTTCAGATCTATGGGAAAGGAAAGAGTTTAAGGCCAAGCAAGAGATAGAAAATATTATAAAATGTAAAATGAATATTTCTGCTTACATTAAATTGAAAAGTTTTTGTACAAACAAAATCAATGCAAGCAAAATTAGAAGGGATTCAACAATTTGGAAAAAAAAAAACCTTTATAAGAAAAACCTCTGACAAAGGTCTCATTTTTCAGAGTTATAAGAAGTTAAGTCAATTGTACAAAAAAATCAAGCCATTCCCCAATTGATAAATGGGCAAGTGACATGAATAGGAAGTTTCCAGATAAAGAAATCAAAACTATCAGTAAGCATATGAAAAAGTGTTCTAAATTCCTCATAATTAGAGAAATGCAATAAACACAACTCTGAGGTACTACTTCACACCTAGCAGGTTGGCTTAAATAGGACAGCAAAGGAAAGTGATAAATGTTGGAGGGGATGTGGCAAAATTGGGTCACTAATGCATTGCTGGTGGAGTTGTAAATTGATCCAGCTATTGTGGAGGGCAATTTAGAACTATGCCCAAAGGGATTTAAAAGATTGCCTACCTTTTGAGTCAGCCATACCACTGCTGGGTTTGTACCCCAAAGAGATAATAAAGAAAAATACTTATACGAAAATATTTATAGCCATGCTCTTTGTGGTGGCAAAAAATTGGAAAATGAGGGGGTGTCCTTCCATTGGGGAATGGCTGAATAAATTGTGGTGTATGAGGGTGATGGAATACTATTGTACTGAAGGGAATGACGAACTGGGGGAATTCCATGTAAACTTAAAAGACCTCCAAGAATTGATGCAGAGCAAAAGCAGCAGAACCATTGTACACAGAGACTGATGGTACAATTGAATGTAATGGACTTCTCTACTAGCAGCAATTAAATGATCCAGGACAATCCCAAGGGACTTATGAGAAAAAACACTATCCACATCCAGAGAAAGAAGTATGGGAGTAGAAGCACATAAGAAAAACATATGATTGATCACATCTTTCTATGGGAATATGATTGGGGATGTGGACTTTGAATGATCACTCTATTTCAAATATTACTAATATGGAAATGGGTTTCTAACAATGATACATATAAAACCCAGTAGAATTACTCATTGACTCTGGGAGTGGTGAAGGAAGAGGGGAGGGAAAGAGCATGAATCATGTAACCAAGGGACAATATTCTAACTTAATCAATAAAAATTGTAAAATCAAAAACAAAATTGATCCATTTCAAGTGGTTTCCTCTTTTAAAATGTTACCTTCTGAGAGGTAAAAATAGTCTATTGCAATAAGTATGATTTAAAATATGATTAGTTATTTATCCTATAATTCCTCTAAGATAAATTCAGATTTGTCTTTGTAATAATCAACTAGTTGATATAGTAAATTCAGTAAAAAAATGGGTCAGATAATGCAAACATAGCACTATTATTGAGTGGATTACCAGAAAATAAGGGAATCCCAAGAGAAGATCAGTTGCAAATTTTTTACTTTTAGATAAGTGACTATATCAAATAATATAAGCTACCGCATTAGCTTTTGCTCCTTTTATTAGAGGTATGGCACATAGAGTAATACACTTCTCCCAACATATCATTACAAGAAATACTCAGAAATCCAGCAAATTCTTTGTTTATCATCAACTGCATACTTTAGATTTCATTCCACATTCATCATGTTCTTACACCAAATATATCCCTGTCACCACAAACTTTAAATTTTCTTGGTATATTATCTTCCCTATTAGATTGATTATGAGCTCATTGAGTATATTATACTTTTTTATTTGTATTCTCAACTCTTATAATAGAGTAGACCCTTAATAAATGTGTAATGTTTTATATTGTGTTATAAGAATATTTTTCTATTATAAGACAATGGAATTTGAGACCCAAATCAAGATTTTCCTTATTTTATTGTGATTAAAATGCCTTAATATTTAAAACACATTCATAATAGGAGAGACAATGTCATTCCTAGATATCTGTTAAAACAATTAATTCAAAAATAGAGTAGTAAGCAGGTTAACAATTATCATGTTTGCTAATGTGCAAGGAAAGCTATGCAAAATGTCAGAGTTCCTGTTAGTTTGAAAATGCTCATGTAAGTTGTTATATATACTCATGAAAAATAATCTTAGACCCACTTAATGCTTTGGGGACATTCACTGTCTTCTGTGTGTTTTCTGAGTCCATATGTGCTAAACAATACTGAACAGGATATATAGCATGAGTCTCAACATGATCAGAAAGTCCTGAAATGGGTCCATCAGGATTGGTAGGATCATCCTAAGTGGCTCCTAGTTAGTATCCAGAAGGATCATGATTAGAAGACCTGCAGCTATGGCTTCTCATTCATTAACTGTATGCCACATAAAATTGATTCCATTGATATGCACTCAAAGTCATCTGAGTTTTCTTGAACATGGGAGAACTTTCCAACTTTTCACAGTGTAACAATGAATCAGATAATTTGTGATTTCTCTCTCAAGTTCCCAAACCCTGCATAAACTCTTCAAAATGTTGTAATGGTAATCATTCTACATCCTCTATGACAGAGAGGGAGAGATCACAAAAACTAGTAGTTAGGAAATAGGCTTACTTCTTGATTTTTTATCTAATTTTTTTCCATGGTTACAAGATGCTTGTTGTCTTCCTCCCCTCTTCCCTTCTCCTTCCTGGTGTTGACAAGCAATTACACCAATATCAACACTCAAAACCTATTTCCACATTATTCATTTTTGAAATAGTGTAATATTTTTAAAACCAAAATCCAAATCATATAATCATATAAACCAGTGATAAATCATGTTTTCTTCTGCATTTCTCCTCCCACAATTCTTTCCCTAGATGTGATTAGCATTCTTTCCTATAAGTACCTCAGAATTGTCCCCTATCATTGCAATGAAAAACCTTACTTCTTGATAACCCATGTTCAATTGCTTATGGTGAACAATTACTTTCATCCTATATTGCCCATGAAAATCAATTTGTCACCATTTCTGTGATCTTCTCCCCACCCCCTTTTCTCCTTTCAGATTCCTAACCTAAATAGAAAGCTATGTGCATTAGACTTGCATTTTCCATCTTCTCCTCCTAGACAATATATTGTTCTTTCTATTAAGCATACAGGCTGTTTTTTTGATGTTCATCCCTTGTTTTTGAAGTAGACCAATAATGTCACAAGGATGATACTTTGATTTGTATGTGAACTGGATTTAAGTGAGGAAGAGTTGCACAAAGTCATTGGTCTCACTCTGCTTCAGAGCCATTGAAGTTCAGTGTTCATCCACTTTAATGACTATTGTAACAAATTGTTCTCATTTGCCCATTCCACCAGAGAATGGGACAGTTTTCAGATACCTGAAGTAGATATCCCCCTAACTCACTGATGGACAGATTTGAAGCCTGTTGGTTGCCCTCATCCTGGTTTTGGGCCACCCCACTAGATGGCTTTGCCAAAATGTAGCTACTACACATTCTGCAGCCTCTTGGAGCCAGGAGTGAGAGTTGTATGAAAAGTAGATGGCAAAGGTAGATGTGCAGCTTTGAAAAGGACTTGGCAAACACTCACACCAGAGGTTCTAGTGCTCCTAAAATACCCCGTACACTTCCAAAAGAGATGCAATATATGGATAAAGCACTGAATTAGGAGTGAAGAATAATACATGGATGAGTTCCATTCTCACCTGAGATACTTAATAACTATGCAATCCTGAGCAAGACACTTTTTAAAAACTTCTTTTTACTTCAGTTTCTTCATCTGTAAAATAATGTTTTGCTAGCTGCTTTTTTATCATCCTTTCTAATCTATGACCAGGATGACAACACTATACAAGATTAGTCTAGTAATGGGTCTGTATCTTGGTAAAACATATTCCACTGTATTCTTTCATTCCCTTCAACCCAGAAAATAAGAGTTGTTAAATGCTTTATAACAAGGATGGTGAACCTTTTAGAGCCAATTTTCCATGCCCCACCACCCCACCTAGAGACCACATGCCATGCCCCCAGCCCCTCCCCCCTACCTTACCCCAGATGGGGTATGGATAATATGCTCCCTTTAGGTTGCTGGCAGAGGGGTTGATGAAGTAAAAATGTCCTCAGGGTTAGGGTTAGAAACTAATTTACAGTTAGAAAAGACTTTAGAGTTAGGGTTAGGTTTAGAAATGAATTTAGGGTTAGGAGTAGAAATGAATATAGGGTTAGAAATAGCTTTAGGGTTAGTGTTAGAGTTAGAAATGAATTTAGGATTAGAAATGACTTTAGGGTTAGGGTCAGAAACGAACTTAGACTTAGAGTTAGAAACAAATTTAGGGTTAGAGTTTGGGTTAGAAATGAATTTAGGATTAGGGTTAAGGAGAGGAGTGAGCACTCTGCTCTCTTGAAGTTCTGCTGCCTGTGACCTGACCACCTTATCCCACACCCAGGAGAGAATAAGAGCTCCCATTGGGCTCTTGGGCAGAGGGGTGGGTCAAATGAAAAAATGTCCTTAGGCTAATGGACAAGGGAAGGGAGCAGCTGGACCAGAGTCCCTCTGCTCTTCTAGAAAGGAACTCTGGCAGTGAGTTACAGATGTGTGAACACAAAGGAGTCTCTGCATGTCTTTCTGGCACACATGCTATAGGTTCACCATCACAGTTTTATAATAATCCTTTGTGCAACCAGCCAATTACTTATGGATAGCAGAAACAAAGGAGAGGACTAGTATGCAATATGCAAAATATTCAGATGACAAAGTAATCAAATGAACTGTGAATTGTAATTAACAAATATATTTAAGGATGTTCTGTGAGGTCCAGGTAGTGGGCAATAACAAGAAGAAATGAAGAACAAAGAATACTTACCACATCACTGCCATGGGAAAAAAAAATTGCACAATAATGTTGAGTGTTGTAGCCTTTTAAAACAGGTCTATGAGCTGTTCTTTCCTTTGATATATGATCAAAGATGTGTAAAAACCTGAGCTAATAAGTGAAAATCCACCACCAACAAAAAAGATAGCTAAATAATTGCATCTCAGGATAAAGTTTCTCATACACTCCCACACTCTGTGTCTAACATTTGGAAATGGTGATAAAGGTTTCTATCAGCTTAGATTTTTGACATACATACTTTGGATGTCTTTAAGTCATTATGATAGAGAATATGATTTGTGCTTAGGATCATAGCTTAGAATTCTACTCCAATACTTCTAAACCATGAGGCATGCCTTCATTCTCTTAAGGTCTTGTTCCCTTTGATTCTATCTACTCACCATCTGTTGCATTTTTCTGCATTCACCCTGAGTAAATCACAAATTCAGTCATACAAATGCTAATTTCCATTAACTTACATTGGTAAGTAGTTAGAGGAATGCAAGTCTCATATTAGGCTCTTGATGGTTTGATTGATTTCACAAAATCACCATTCTTCAGGGTTTGGATGGAATTCAGCTACTACTTCATACAAACTACCTGAACAAGAATTCCCTTCAATCAGAAGGATTATTCTTTTAATTAAAAATGTTTTAATGTATTTGCTTATTACATTAAACTACCCAGGTAACTTCATCTTTCTTTTCACCCGATTTGAGAAAGCATCATTCAACAAAAATATATATGTAGGGGGCAGCTGGGTAGCTCAGTGGATTGAGAGCCAGGCCTGGAGACGGGAGGTCCTAGGTTCAAATCCGGCCTCAGACACTTCCCAGCTGTGTGACCCTGGGCAAGTCACTTGACCCCCATTGCCTACCCTTATCAATCTTCCACCTATAAGTCAATACACAGAAGTTAAAGAGTTTAAAATTAAAAAAAATTTAAAAAAAATATATATATGTATATATAAAACTATGTGCTAGTTCTATTTATTCATTTTTTTGTTTGAAGGTGCACATATACAAGTCATTCTTCAAAAAAAAAACATTTCTTTTGCTGTATGTAATGTTTACTTGGTTCTCCTCTCATTAATCATAATTTCATCAAGGTGTTTCCATGTTGTTTTTTTTCCCCAAATTAACTTACTTGTGAATTCTTATAGGACAATAAGATTCCATTGCAATCAAGTAAGTTATAGCATATTCAGCTATTCTCCAAGCGATGGCCATCCTTTACATTTTCAGTTCTTTGCCACCACAAAGAGAGCTGATATGCTTATTTTAGAACATATAGCTTCTAGGCGGACATGATTGGGGATGTAGACTCGAAACTACCACACCAATGCAACTGAAAATTTGGAAATAAGTCTTGATCTATGACACATGTTAAAACCAGTGGAAATGCGCATCAGCTAAGGGGGAATGTTGGGGGGATGAAGAAGAAAGTAAGAACATGAATCATGTAACTATGATCACTTTTCTAAAAAATAAAAATTATTAAAAAAATAAATCATCAGTGGGAACAAATAGCTGTAATAACAACTACCAAAATAAACAACCCCACCACAAAAAAAAGAACATATATCTTCTTTTCATTTTTTTTCTCTTCACCTTAATAAAGAAAGCTAAGTGTGGTGTTAGGTCAAAAGTTATTCAAAATTTATAGCTCTTAGAGAATAATCCTTGATTGCTTTCCAAAATGGTTGAATCACACATCATTTATTCCTTTGTCAGTCTGTTGAAGCCTATGGACCCATTGTAATTTAATTTCTTTAAGTGAATAAACTTAAATGATAAAAAAAGAAACTAATTAGATTGAAGTATAGCTTTCAAAATATTAAAGGGAAATCAAATTCATGGATCCCAGGTTCAGGGAAACTAGTCCATAACCTATCTGACAAGTAGGTAGATATATTTTCTGGAAGACTTCAATTAATGATACAATTTAAACTGTATTAAAATCATTTAAAATTTGTTCACTTAAAGAGGAAAAAAAAGTGGGGGAAAACAGGTATAGGTAGAGTAGAGGCAGCATGACATACTTTTTGAGAACTCTGGTTACTGGCTATAGGAAGACCTGAGTTGAAGTCCTACCTGTGACACAAACTGACTGTATTATCCTAAACAATTCACTAACCTTTCAATATTCTAAACACCAATCTGAGATGAAAAGTTAAAGAGAATGTGAAAGACTGAAATTGTAGAGTTGTTTTTTTCTTTTGGGAATTTTCTATCTCAGTTTTAACTAGAGTTTCCATTCTTTTCTGATTTATAGGATGGGTTTGACTCTAATTGGTTGCTAGGTTGTTTTTTGTCTTTTTATAATATTGAAATAAGAAGTAAAGAAAAATTATTAACCCAATGCCAAGTATTAAGCTTAATGGAAATATTGCATTTTATGTTTGGTGGACCAAAGCAACAATATTTTATGTATTTATTTAATAAACGTAATCAAGGCCTTTTTACATCACAATAATTTCTGAATATATTTACTATAACCAAGTGAAATACACATACGATTATGTAGAGGGTATCTTGGGAAGGGAAATAATTTCATACAAGGAGATCAAGCAGGAGGTAATATATGAGGAGAGAGGTAATGAGGCCTTGAATTACCCTTTTGATTGTACCAATGAACAAAAGTGGTTCAATATGAGACAACGCTTGTAGAAATGGCAAGTATTGGCAAATGATCTGACTATGAGTGTTGGTGAAGAAGAGAGATATTTTGAGGATTCTAGAGGTATAGTTAAATAAGTGTACTTGCACAGGGATATTTAAGTAGCATATAGTATAGGTAAGATTCAGACTGATCTCTCTTGACTTCATGCCAACCTACTTATATAAAATATTATGCAGATACTCAAATAAATGAAGTGATAGATTACTAGGAAGTTATAAGCAACCAGAGTTGGTTTTTTCCCTTATCCCCAAGACTTGTAAGGTTGATTTTTATTTCCAAGTATCTTTTCCTTGCCTTCTCTTATTATTTCCCATTCAACTTTTCATCCTAGTTTTCCTCTTTCCTGATGTTCATATGCCACTTTCACACATGTATAAATGAATCCTCCTTTGTCTACTGAAACAGTTCAATTAGATTGGCTGCAAACTTGGTTGTTTCCCCCAAAAAAAGGCTATTCTGGTTTTCTATGGTATGCCAGGGACAAGAAGAGAAGTGTCTAGACTTAGAACTACTAGATTTATTATTGATCTTACATCCCATGGGCCATGGTTAATTGGTTAATGCCAATGAATTTTCTCATGCCAAGCATGCTCAAAGAAAAAAATGTCATTGGTTTTATGGGGACTCTACTTGGATAGTGAGCACCCCAGATCAAGAGGGGAGTTACTGCTGCTCCAATATGCCAACCTATAGATGTTTGTCTTGATTTCTTTCCAATAAGAAAGAAAAAAGATTTGGACTCATATACTTGCGACTCCAAGTTCACTTCTCTTTTGACTGTCCCACACTGCTGCTGGCTAGAACCTGTCTCTACAACAGTTAAAAATATTTTTTTTAGAATAATAAGACCTCAGAGTTAAAGGAGACCTGAGAAACTAGTTTTTTTCCCCTAACAACTTGCTCATATATAAATCTCCTCAATACTTTGCTAACACATTAACAGCTATATGCTAGTTGAACAATGATGTACGTAATTTCAACTTCTTTGCCAAGAAACCCACACAATTTTCAATCAAGCTGTCAGTGCTAGTTAGTTCCTTCATATTGAGTCAAAACTGATTGCTCTAAATCTTCTAACAATTGAACTGTTGGATCAGGAAGAAAAAATGAATTATCCTATGAAATGACCATTTTTCAAAAGTTTGAAAATAAGAATCATATCTCCCCCAAAAGTTCTATATTCTATGCTGAAATATTCACTTCCTTCAACTTCATATTAATAGGATGTGAAGTCCATTTGCTATCCTGGTCAGATAAAGAAATTCTTCCACCTGCATCTACAAACAAGCTGTTAATTATTTCAGTAGTCATTGGATTAATCTAGGATGTTAAAGTAATTGTAAAAATAAAACTTTCCCAGGCAGCTGGGTGGTTCAGCAGATTGAGAGTCAGGCTTAGAGAAAGGAGGTTTTAGGTACAAATCTGACCTCAGAAATTTCCTAGCTGTGTGGTCCTGGGCATGTCACATAACCTCTAATGCCTAGCTCTTACTGATTCTGCCTTATAACCAATACATAGTATTGATTCTAAGAAAAAAGATGAGGGTTTTTTAAAAAGATAAATAAAACTTCCTGAGAGGTGAAATTTTGTATATGTGGCTATTGATGTCTATTCTATGTTTACTATGGAAATGCTTCCATTTATCATGTTTAGACTTTGATGGATTTATGGTTTCACTGGTATAGCCATTCCCTACTGAGAGAATCCATTACTAATGAATCAGTATTTCATCTTTACTGTGTGCTAAGTGCTGAGAATACAAAGAATAATGAAATAGATGCTGCTTTCAAGGAGCTCCTATTCTAGTGAGGGGAAACTACATATATAAAAATAGTTAAACACAAAGAGGATGCGAAGGCTTGCAAAAATCCCATCTTGACTTTTCTGATTAGTGTGATCTTGAATCATTGATTTCATTCATCCAGGATAGAGAAACCATTCACTGTGATAGAAGTTTTATTTCTGAAGAAAATCTTCTTTTTTGTCCCATAAATTTCACTTTTTTGGATTGCAAGATTTAACCCATTATGGTCTTCTGGACTCCAAGGCTGGCACTCTATCCATTGCACCACTTAGGTTCCCTTTTGAAGTGATAGAAATACTCTAACATCTTTTAATGTTTGCTTCAGACCTTGCATGATAATATCTAAAACACTGAATGGTGATATTTTTTTCATTTCCTTTATGAAATCAGGCTTATTCCTTCACAAATCAAGTTTATTTTGTCGCAATTGCTTCTCTGTGGATTGTTGACACAATGAAGAAAAATGATTTGAAACTTTCTGGTTTGTTTCTTATATTACTTTTAATTAGATATAAAGTAGATCCATACTATCATTTTTTAAAAAAATAAATTAATTAATTTGGAATATTTTTCCAAGGTTACATGATTCATATTCTTTCACTGCCTTCCTCCTTCCCCCATCCTGGAGCCAATGAGCAATTCCCCTGAGCTTTACATGTATCCTTGTTTGAAACCTATTTCCATATTATTACTATTTGCAATAGAGTATCACTCTTTTTTAAAACCTTACTTTCTATCTTAGTGACAACTTAATGACAACTTAGTGGCAACTCTTAGGCACGGCAAGACCTAGGCAGCTGGGGTTAAATGACTTGCCCAGGGAAACAAAGTTAAGAAGTGTGTGAGGTCACATTAGAAACTAGATCTTCCCAAATGTGAGCCTGGTGCTCTATCTCAGAGGCCCCCAGCTGCCCCTGGTCTGTATTATCATTGATATAATGAAATCATAATGAGGAATATCCCTCTAACAGTGCAGATCACAGCTGGTTCTTTCTACTATAAACTTAGAAAGATGCTTTGTTCACTTACAAATGAAATGATTTGTCAGGGATTATACAGTTAATATGCATAAGAAGATAGTCTTGAAGGTAAGGGTTCCTGATTCCACCTCAAACCTCTACATTTATCAAGTAATAGTCTTTTTTTAAAAAAACCTTTACCTTTGGTCTTGGAGTCAATACTGTTTATTGGCTTCAAGGCAGAAGAGTGGTAAGAGCTAGGCAATGGGGGTCAAGTGACTTGCCCAGGGTCACACAACTGGGAAGTGTCTGAGGTCAGATTTGAACCTAGGACCTCCCATCTCTAGGCCTGGCTCTCAATCCACTGAGTCATCCAGCTGCCCCCTAAGTAATAGCCATTAAAATAAGACTTTGGGGGTGGGGGTGGAAGGAATTAAATACAATAATTGTCTGCTGATAAACATTGAAGTAATACCAGATTTTTACTTCTTGACCCTAACAGGCACAAAAAGGACACAGATTTGGAAGAGAAAAAGTTCAGACAAGGTAAGGGGAAACTTTTTAAGTATAAGATATATACAAAAATTGAATAGAATTGCTTCAGGAAGAAATGACTTTCCCCTCAATGCATATCTTCAAGGAAAAGCTAAATGATCAATTATTATGGATCTTGTAAAGATGATGCCAGTTAAATTCTACTGATGCCCTCTGAGGTCTCTTTGAACTCTGAGAAAGCACAATCCTATAATAACCGCATAGAAGCAGCCTTAATCTGTTGGTAGATACAGCACAATTGAGGATACTGAAAAATATGGTACATTCTAATAGCCATAGTTCATTTAGATGTTATTGCTAATAGCAAAGACAATTCATTTAATTTACTTATTTTAATTTAGTTAATTTTAATTATTCTGCCTTTTAGAGCTTTTTGAAGTAGCCAGAAACGCAAACTGACCTTTTTACTATATTTGATCTTGCTCTATCTGGCCCATTCATTTTAAGAGTTTTCGATAGAATCTATCTTCTTTTTAGGATTTTAAGTTATCTTCCCAGAACCACACTACCTTCATATCTCAGTGGAAATTCTATTGCACAAACCTCTTTATTATGTCTATTCAATTTTTTAATGTCACTGTTTAATATTTTGTTTTGCTGATTCCAATGCAAATCTGAGAACTGAGTTTATATATATATATATATATATATATATATATGTAATTTAATCACTGTTTTTAGAAAAGAGAAGATAAAAGGAAGCAAAAAAGTATAAGACAAAAGCAATACATTTTGTTGGTGTTTATGATATTTCATAGACTATTCTAAATGCTGGATATACAAGGAGAAAATCAAACATATTAATGTACCTATGAATAAAACATATAAAAATATATACATAGGTATATGTATACACATACTTATAGAGTGTCATTTGTATCTCTTTTCATATATATTCATATGTATATGTGTATATATGAGAGAAAAATAGATAAAAATGTATCTCTTACTAATTCAATTAATATGTGTTCCTCAGGTAAGTCTCTAGTTATTTAATATGCAATAATAGAGTGGCTGCTTTTTAAAATCCTTGCCTTCTGTCTTGGAATAGATACCAAATAACATTTCCAAAGCAGCATAGCAGTAAGGGCTAGGCAATTGGGTCAAGTGACTTGCCCAGTGTCCCATATAGAAGGCCAGATTTGAACCCATGATCTCCCACCTCCAGACCAGGCTTTCTACCTAGTTGTCCCCCAAAGAATTGTTATTTATATTTTCTTCATGGAGGGAGTTTCCAACATAAGTAAGATCCTTGTGCTTTTGCATGTATAGTATGTGGAGTCTATACAAATCATAAAACCATTAATATTTTCACTATGTAAAGTAAAAGAGATGTGCTTGACTTGTGAAATTATTCATTTTAATATTTCCTGATGTTCAATCTTTGTGCATTACAAAGAACCTTAATATTAAAATTCATGTTCCCCCTATCAGTTTTTTAATGTTCTTTTTTCTTAGAAATTAGATTCTAGTAACCACTTCATGATTCTTTGAGGAGAAAATTTTAAACTGTACTAAGCTGTTCTGACCTTGATTTGTACAGCATTAGGAATCAGGTGGTTCTCATGTCTTTATTCTAAAAATGTTTGACCTTCATATGATTTTAAAATACTTTGAACTGATCTTTTCCCTTATCCGACTTGAGAAATGGATTTAATATGGTGCTAGCTTTCAATGCATTATCATGTTACTTCTTGCACTTATATAAACTGATTTACTAATTAATTTCAGATCCATGATTACTTCATTATGAAATATTTTAGTAATATTTGACACAATTGAGCAGAATTATTCTTTTAAATTATTTTAGTTTTATTTGTATTCTAAACTTAAAAATCAACTTAAATGAAAATTTCCCTATACATTTTAGAACAGAAGAAGACTGGCCCTCAAACTGGGAAATGCTGTTATATAAAACTTGCTTTTCTCTTTATAGAATGTCACAAATTTAACCTGTAGTTTTTAGCATTGCCCTAATTGTCTAGGATTTCTAGATTGTCTAGGAAATATATATATATATATATATATAT
>NC_058132.1:665947863-665957338 GCF_016433145.1 Gracilinanus agilis | reverse complement strand
TGAACCCATGATCTCCCACCTCCAGACCAGGCTTTCTACCTAGTTGTCCCCCAAAGAATTGTTATTTATATTTTCTTCATGGAGGGAGTTTCCAACATAAGTAAGATCCTTGTGCTTTTGCATGTATAGTATGTGGAGTCTATACAAATCATAAAACCATTAATATTTTCATTATGTAAAGTAAAAGAGATGTGCTTGACTTGTGAAATTATTCATTTTAATATTTCCTGATGTTCAATCTTTGTGCATTACAAAGAACCTTAATATTAAAATTCATGTTCCCCCTATCAGTTTTTTAATGTTCTTTTTTCTTAGAAATTAGATTCTAGTAACCACTTCATGATTCTTTGAGGAGAAAATTTTAAACTGTACTAAGCTGTTCTGACCTTGATTTGTACAGCATTAGGAATCAGGTGGTTCTCATGTCTTTATTCTAAAAATGTTTGACCTTCATATGATTTTAAAATACTTTGAACTGATCTTTTCCCTTATCCGACTTGAGAAATGGATTTAATATGGTGCTAGCTTTCAATGCATTATCATGTTACTTCTTGCACTTATATAAACTGATTTACTAATTAATTTCAGATCCATGATTACTTCATTATGAAATATTTTAGTAATATTTGACACAATTGAGCAGAATTATTCTTTTAAATTATTTTAGTTTTATTTGTATTCTAAACTTAAAAATCAACTTAAATGAAAATTTCCCTATACATTTTAGAACAGAAGAAGACTGGCCCTCAAACTGGGAAATGCTGTTATATAAAACTTGCTTTTCTCTTTATAGAATGTCACAAATTTAACCTGTAGTTTTTAGCATTGCCCTAATTGTCTAGGATTTCTAGATTGTCTAGGAAATATATATATATATATATATATGTGTGTGTGTGTGTGTGTGTGTATATATATATATATATATATATATATATATATATATATATAAAGTATAAAGGGAATGAGTTTTAAATGAGTTAAACCAAGAAAATCTAAGGACAAGGAGATTTTTACTGTCTTTAGGTATAGAATATGATTTCTTAGAAGGATATTCATGGTCTGTTTAAAAGTACTTTCTTGGGATTCAAGATTAAAATAAGTCAATAATAGTATTAGTACAGCACCCAAAAGCCACTAAGATTTTATGTATATTAAAACAGACATAGTATACAGAATTGGGGAGGTGATGGTCTTTTTGTATATTGTTCTAGGCAGATGTCAGGAATATCTTATTCCATATTTTTATTTTAAAATGCTTTTAATTTCAAAATTGTTCCCCAACTCAGAATTATTTTGTGTTTTTCACCATATAGATGAAAAAGGGGAAAAATTCTTGAATTTTTTTCCACCTCCAACTTTTGCCTTTTGGGTTTTCCCTTTGCTTCCAGTGTCCTCAATCTACAGTCCCTCCTCTATTAGTTGCCAAATTGATATTCCTAAAATAGAGATATTTCAGCTCACTACTCAAAAAAATTCAAAAGCTCCATATTTCCTCTAGGATTAAAGATAATCTCCATTAACCATTTCATCTAATTTTTAATCCATATATATGTATATGTATATATATATATTTAAATCAACTTCCAGAACATATTAGAGACTACTTATTTAGAATGATATAGCTATTTATATTCTTGGGCATATGCTTATGCATTAAAAATAATTATTATAACATACTAGAAATGAAGAAGAAACATAATAACTTATTAATGTTTTCTGATTGTTTAAGTCCATAATCCTTCTTAGTATTGTTTATGTAACTTTTTCTAGTTTTATTAGGAGTTAAAAGTCAGTAGCTCTACCCTACCTGTTGCTGGGGATTTGTATATGAAATTTATTGTTAGTTATGAACATCTGGGGTTACTAACCCAAGAGCTGTAAATAGTTGCATTTTAGCTGAGTAGATCGTAAAATTTAATCATGAGCTTTTCTCTATGAAATCCTGTCCAGTTTCAACGTACTTCAATATACCTGCATTTCACGTGAACTCTAGTAGAACATTTTGCTGATTCATAATAAAAATTCCATTTTGTTGATTCATAGTAAAAATTCCCAAACCATACCATTTTCTAGGATTATAAAGAAAGGCTTTTTCTGGGTCATAGAACATGCTGCCATGTGATTGTTGTCAATCATATTAATAATGCTATGGTTGTCAACAACTACTTCTGCACTGAAAATGACAAGATTCACTTTCTCCACACTGTTGCTCAAGCAGCTCCTAAAATCACAGTGTCTTCCAAACTCTTGATGTTGACGTGTTTTACCATTTTCTTCCCTATCAGACTGGCATTTAAAGTGTTCTATAATATACTTACTATCTCCTTATCTTTCCTCTTTCTCATGTTTCTCATCTGTGCATTATTTATACTTATTAAACTTCTTTGTTAGTTATTCTCTCTCTGTTACACTATCTCCCAGGTTAATGCTTTGCTGGATTTGACCCACATGCCTAGATTTCCCTCCTCATATAGATCTCAGTACTGTAGAATCCTGAATTACCTCAGTGAGGCTTGGAGGACTCTTCTAACTTTATTCCTTTCTCTGTCTTTCCCACAGTCCTTCTCTCTTCTTTAATTCAGTGTTTACATTAATGGAGCACACAGGGTTTCAAAAAGAACTCTGGTGTGAGAGCTTGCCAAACTCTTTTCAGGGTTGCTTTCTTCCTTTGGTGTCCACCTGCCAAACAGCCTGTGACTCTAAGAAAGCTGTAGCATATGCAGCCACCAGATCCTGATAAAGTGTCTCATCAGTAGAGGGTAATGGACAGAACTCAAACCTGGCAGTATGTTAGCAGGAGTCTACCCCAGGCACAGAGAGCCTTCCCCCAGGGAAAGGGACAGATGAGAACAATTTGTTTCAACTGCCAAGAAGGTGACAGAAGCAGTCTCTGGGGTGTGCTTAGAGCTTGGTTAGAAATGCATGGAAGAAGCCAAGGTCATCCACTGCATCTTGGGCCATCACCAATTACCTTGATTTTTATCTTGCCAGTAGACTTGGATTACTAGAAAGAAGAGTGAGGCCCATGACTTCTTGCAACTGCCTACTTGAGGCAGAAATTTAATTCATGCATATCAAAATATTTCACCAGTGATGTTATTTTTATCCTTTGCAACTAGGAAGGACAACAAACTGTTTATTTTCCATATATATTGTAGGAACTGTTCAGAGTACACATTGTAACCTATCATGTCCTTTTGGGTAGGGGATATTTTTTCCTCGTCATTCTTTCCTTAATTCCTTGATCCTAATAGGTACTTGAAAAATTAAAAAAGTAATGATAATAATAAAATAAAAACACCAATATAATGAATGCATATTTATATATTATTATATGCATAGTTATATAATAAATGCAAATAAACAAATATAAGAGTATTTTAGATAGTCTTTTAAAAATTCTTGAATTGCATAGAATGCTTGAAATCTGTGATCATGCATAGATATGATCTTGATGACCCATTAACCTTTTTTTGGAATACTCATATTGCAAACTATTTTTCTTCAAATTATAAGTTGAGCCTCATTCTTCATTGTGACACAATTGAATCTCCTGGGAATTTTGTTTGCCTTCTACAAAAGGCTGACCATATTTATAGGCAGCTACATGGCAGAGTAGACAGAGTGATTACTGTGCTAGGAATGGGGGGAAAAATCTTAGTTCAAATTCTGTTCCAGACACTTTCTGTCTGTGCAGTTCAGGGCAAGTTGCTCAACTTCTCATTCCTTTTAGTCATATATAAAATAGTGATATCACTATCAATTATGTGATAGTACATTGAAACTATTATGTTGATAGAGTCTCTTTTGTGGGGCAGAATGGGAACCAAGTGTTCCTCCAATAAGGGCTAGGGAAAAGAAGAGAGACAAGACAAAGTTTGGGGTCAGAAGGGCTCAAATTCAAATGACAATTGACTATAGTTTATTAAATGAATACAGGAGCTTATAAAGACAAAAACTACAAGGAATTTCTCTCAAGCAACTTTCCCATAACAATGGTAGCCTTGAAAGAGAGAGCCTTGAGCAAGGTACTGAAGGTGTTAGGTATCCAGAGATATAACAGGAATTGAGAATGGGGAGAAGGAGGTAGTGATAAAACATGTTTTTCTGTCTGAGAAAGAGAGAAATGATTATTACCTCAATCAACAATTTTCTTGGTGGGAAACATGGAAGCTGAGGGATCTCAGGCCTTAGTCAGACCCTTGACCTCACCTAATATCAGGGGTCAACAGACCTTTGCCATTTCAGACCCCAAGACCTCAGTCCCTAACATTATATCTACCTTAAAAAACTATAGGTGTTGCTCATCAACTTCATTATTATTGTTTTCATTACTGCTACTACTGTTGTTGCCGAGCTAATTTTTTAAAAACAAAACCCTTACCTTCTATCTTAGAATTAATCTTAGAATTAATTATTTGTGTTGGTTCCAAGCCAAAAAAAAGGTAAGGGAAAGTCAATGGGAGTTAAATAACTAGTCAAGGGTAATACAATTAGGAAATATTTGAGGACAGATTTGAACTCAGGACCTGTCATCTCTAGTTCTGGCTCTTACCCACTGAACCACCTCATTGCCACCTGATCCATCATTTTAGAAGAGGACAAATTACATTAGATGATGATATCTTGACTTGCTCATGAATTATATCTAAGTGAGGCAGAATTGTTCAAAGTCTTCAGCCTTTATTTCTCTTTAGAGTCATCAAAGTCCAATGGCAGGGCAAAAGTCAGGATGGTGATGACCCACCATGCAGTGGATGACCTTAGCTTCTTTGATGTCTTACCAAGCTCTGGGAACTCCACAGAATTTTCTTCAGTTGTCTTTATGATTATTTAAACCAATTTTTCTCTAGCGGAAGTCTTCTTATGCCAGGGGTCAACATCCCCCAAAGTCACTAAGGTTTGAATACAGTCAGTTATGCTTATCCTGGTTAAACCCATATGCACAGATGATTTTACCAAGCTATGACTTCTGTTATAAACAAAAAAGGCCTAAGGAGATATAGATATACAGTGATGTGAATGTATCTATGTATTCTCCCTAGTTGCAGATGATGGAAGAACACCAACCCCAATCATCCTTGATAGTTGTTATGATTTCCCTTTCCTATAACAGTTGCCCAGGGAGTACCCCGAAAGGTTAGGTGAATGGGTAACCCTTTCAGTTCAAACCTGGGGTTGGATAAATTATTATAGGTCTCTTGATTTGCCTTGGATCAACTTTGATATCTCAATGTGTTGACTCCCTCCCCAAGAGTGGTCATATAAAGACCACTCAGGAAGGTACTTGTTAAACTCACTTCATCTATAATCAGGGAATCAGAAAAAGGATATATAGGACAGGAATGGGGATTGGAGACCCTGTCAATTTAATATCTATAATGGATTGACAATCAGGACTGGAGGCTACTGATCTATTAGAAGCTGGAGCTTTATTCTTCACCACACCTTTGGCCTAGCCTGGCCACAGCCAAAACAGAGAATAGGGACTGTTGTCGATGCAGCTGTGTTGGTGATCTTATTCTATCAGCTTTATCACTATCAGCGTTTGGTGATGCACTAGCTCTCACAGTCTTCATGAAATATTCAGATTCTTCCTACCCTCTTCTTCATAGACCTCCCAGCCTTCCTTCACCATCCAGAACCCAAAGACCAAAGACCAAACACCCTTCCAAATGACTGTCAGGGTTATTTATACTGCCAGGCCAACCAACGTTTGCCCCTGCCTCACGGCACTCAGGAACATTCCAATGTCTTCCAACTGCCTTCCCTGTCATTCAAGGTGGCATCTATCATTTCCCAGCATATCTTCATATGCTACAGTTTCCTGGATTCACAGGTGAGAGTTGGGGGAAAGGTGGAAACCAAAGATAGATGAATAGCTTTGAAAAGGGTGTAGCTAGTTAGCTCAGTGGATAGAAAGGCAGGAGATGGCAGTTTCTGGGTTCAGTTCTGACTTCAGATACTTCCTAGCTATGTGATCCTGGAAAAGTCACTTGACACCAATTACCTTGCCTTCACCATACTTCTGGCTTGGAACGATTACTCTAAGAAAGAAGGTGAAGGTTTTAAAAATAAAGAAAAGAAAAGGACTTGGCAAGCCCTTACATCAGAGGTGTTAGTCTTCCCTGAACATCTAATAATGTTATTAATATACATCATGCAAAATCAAGAAATATATTCATCTCACATGAGTATTCATAGAGCATAGAATGTGTGTGATGGAGCATCTTGGAAACAATATTAACTGGTATTTCCCTCATTTAAATATTGAAATGTATTTGTATATATAATCTGTGCCCTATGGGTCATTTAACATTCTAAGAATTTATCTATAAAGAATTCTGGAATATTTAACAACAAAAAAAAATCCAAAGCGTTGATGAATTACATAAGGATTTTAGAATTATATATTAAAAATTCTAGATCTAAAGCTGGAAAGGGCATACATGACAGAGGAATAACATTCTATAAATTGAAGAAACTGAGGCCCAAAGAAGTGAAAGAAGTTGCCCACAATTAGAAATATGGTACATTTCACAGAAATAAATTGAACCAAGATCCATTGACTACAGAGACAATTTTCTTTCCTATAAAATATGATTAAATTTTTGGAAAAAAATACATTTACTTTTGTTATTTTAAATGAACATAATTAAATTATTTTGTATGTTTTTGATGCTGTGTAAAAATTTCTGAATCATTGTCAGAATAATACTTGACATAGATAATGCAAAATAAAAATGATATAGTATAGATACAATAGGTATCATATATATTAAAAATAAATTAATACACCCCAACTTAAGGACCTGTGTTTTAGAATCAGCTTCACTTTCACAAGAAATTTTTAAAACATATAATAGTAAAAATGTATATAAAGTAAATAAAAATAAAATATCATGTTAAAGTAAAGCTATTTTTTCCCTTTTCAAGCTAGAATAATATCCAACAATCTATATCTTTCACTCTTTTATACTCTCAAAATGTTTTCCATTGGACAATTATATTTTTTAAATATATAAATTTCAAATATTATTTGTTGATTTTTCTTCATGAAAATTAGAATAGTAACAAAAATGGCTAAGAATAAAAGTGCTCAATAAAATACCATCTTTGGATATGAGACAAGACACTGGAAATTTTAAAAAAGTCTTCTACAGAAATGTCAGAATACCTATTATCTTTAGAATTTTTCATTATCATCTTCCTTCCAACCACTACTCAGATACACAATTTTAAGTAGATCGTACCACTATAATTATATCATCATCAAAAATGGTAGATGAATAGATATTCAAAAATTCATTTTAGTGGAAGGACCCATTATTTTCCTTTTTTTCTAACCTGAAACAAAGAATATCAAGAAGAAGAATGAGGTTAGGACAATATATTGTCTTAGTCAGTTAGCTATGGGGGATGAAATTTTTAGGTAAATATTGATTTTCATGGATGTTAAACACTATTTTTATGAGCATCACCACATTTTTATTAATTACTTGAATGTTGAAGACACTTTCAATTTAAAGAACAAGATTGCCCAGAGTTATCCAATAAGTTATTGAAGTTATTATGACAGCAAGTAGTTAATTGTTGGAATTGAGTGAACTTTATTGTCTCCATTGTGATGGAGCCAAGATGGCAGACTAGTATTAGGGAAATCTCAAATTACTTTGAGTCTTCTTTAATGAACCTTAAAATAACACTTCAAAATGAATAATGGAGTGAAATATCCAACAATGGGATGGAATGAAGCAATTTTCCTGCAGAAAACAATTTGAAAGTTAAGGACAGAGGGTCTGGTTCACTGGGATAAGAGGAGAGTATAGTTTATAGCAAAACTGCAAGGAGTACTGCCACAAGCCAACAGCAAGGCAGCCCACCTCTAACTTATTGTTTCTGATTCTGCATCTGGAAATCAACTTTGAGATGCCAAGACCCTGTCTAAGTCAATAGCAGTGCAAGCAAGCTCATGCGCACCCCTTAACATTCCAAGATACAGTACAAGCCTATAGTGAGGTGTCAAGCCCTAGTGCAGGACATTCTGTCTGTCTGTCTGGTGCAAACCAAGATGGAGGCTCTGAATCCCTTACCACAGCCAAAACTAAGGACTCAAGGCAGTCTGCAGGTCTTATAGATGGTACAAGCCAATGGGGAGACCCAGAGCCCTTGCCCAAGCCAGCATTGAGGAACTGAACCCTACTGCAAGGCAGTTTGCAGGGTTCCTGATCTATGTAACTCTAGATTTATGCAAACTTCCTAAGCCTGTGGCTAAGCCCTGGCCACCAGCAAGACGTAGTTCTCAGTCCTCTGAGCCCTGAAAGCCATCAGCAGTCCATGTGGGAGATTGAATTAGCAATGGGAGATGGCTTTCACAGCTCTAAGCCCACAGGCCATCATACCACTTTGGAAGAACTGAAATTTTCAGAAACTCAGAAATAAAGCTAAGGGTAGCTTAGGAAGGAAAAACTAAAGTTTAACAGACTGCCACATATATACCTTGAGAACAGAGACCACTTTTAATTTTTTACTTTTTACTTTTTAAATGTTATTTAATTAATTAATATAAAATTTTTCCCATTGTTATAAGATTCATGTTCTTTCCCTCTCCTCACCCCCTCCCATGGCTGATGTGCAATTCCACTGGATTTCGAATGTGCAGAGACCACTTTTTAAATAAAAATAAAAGTTGAGAAAAAGGTTGGGACAATGTGTGAACATTAAAATTTATTTTTTCAAAAAACACAATGATAAAATATTTTTATGTAGACAATGAAGAGCAAGGCATAGAGGGTATTCAACATGGGACAGTGAGAGTAAAGCAGCTACATACAAAACTTCAGAGAAAAAATATGAGTTGTCTCAGAATATAGAAGATCTCAAAAAGAATGTCAAAATCAATTAAGAGAGGAAAATGAAAAATGGGAAGAGAAATGAAAGCAATATGAAGCAGAATTATCTAAAGGGATATAAAAAATCCAATGAAGGAAAGTTTCTTAAAAAAGAAATCGCCAGGGCCTGATGGATTCACAAGTGAATTCTATCAGACATTCAAAGAGCAACTAATCCCAATACTATACAAATTATTTGATATGATAAGCAAAGAAGGAGTCCTACCAAATTCATTTTATGACACAAATATGGTACTGATTCCAAAGCCAGGGAGACCAAAAACAGAGAAAGAAAACTACAGACCAATCTCCCTAATGAACATAGATGCAAAAATCTTAAATAGAATACTAGCAAAGAGACTCCAGCAAGTAATTAAGAAAATCATTCACCACGATCAGGTGGGATTTATACCAGGAATGCAATGTTGGTTCAACATTAGGAAAACCATCCACATAATTGACCATATCAACAGACTAACAAACAAAAATCACATGATTATCTCAATAGACGCTGAAAAAGCCTTTGACAAAATACAGCATCCATTCCTATTGAAAACACTGAAAAGTATAGGAATAGAAGGACC
>NC_058132.1:665926664-665944864 GCF_016433145.1 Gracilinanus agilis | reverse complement strand
AAAAAAAATGTGAAGGAAGGGGGCCTAGCAGTACCAGATATTACACTATACTATAAAGCAGCAGTCATCAAAACAATACTGGCTAAGAGATAGAGAGGAGGATCAATGGAATAGATTGGGGATAAATGACATCAGCAAGACAGTGTATGATAAACCCAAAGAGCCCAACTTTTGGGACATGAATCCACTATTTGACAAAAACTGCTGGGAAATTTGGAAAACAATATGGGAGAGATTAGGTCTAGATCAACATCTCACACCCTACACCAAGATAAATTCAGAATGGGTGAACGACTTGAACATAAAGAGGGAAACTATAAACATGTTAAGTGAACACAGAATAGTTTACTTGTCAGATCTCTGGGAAAGGAAAGACTTTAAAACTAAGCAAGAGTTAGAGAAAATTACAAAATGTAAATTAAATGGTTTTGATTATATTAAACTAAAAAGTTTCTGTACAAACAAAAACAATGTAGTCAAAATCAGAAGGGAAACAACAAATTGGGAAAAAATATTTATAATGAAAAACTCTGACAGGGGTCTAATCACTCAAATATACAAGGAGTTAAAGCAATTGTATAAAAAATCAAGTCATTCCCCAATTGATAAATGGGCAAGAGACATGAATAGGCAATTTTCAGGTAAAGAAATCAAAAGTATCAATAAGCACATGAGAAAGTGTTCCAAATCTCTAATAATCAGAGAAATGCAAATCAAAACAATTCTGAGGTATCACCTTACACCTAGCAGATTGGCTAAAATGAAAGAAGGGGAGAGTAATGAATGCTGGAGGGGATGTGGCAAAATTGGGACATTAATGCATTGCTGGTGGAGCTGTGAACTGATCCAGCCATTCTGGCTGGCAATTTGGAATCATGCTCAAAGGGCTATAAAAGAATGCCTGCCCTTTGACCCAGCCATACCATTGCTGGGTTTGTACCCCAAAGAGATCATAGATAAACAGACTTGTACAAAAATATTCATAGCTGCGCTTTTTGTGGTGGCAACAAATTGGAAAAGGAGGGTATGTCCTTCAATTGGGGAATGGCTGAACAAACTGTGGTATATGCAGGTGATGGAATACTATTGTGCTAAAAGGAATAATAAACTGGAGGGGTTCCAGGCGAACTGGAGAGACCTCCAGGAACTGATGCAGAATGAAAGGAGCAGAGCCAGAAGAACTCTATACACAGAGACTGACATTCTGTGGTAAAATCGAATGTAATGGACCTCTGAACCAGCAGCAATACAATGACCCAGGACAATTCTGAGGGATTTATGGTAAAGATGCTACCCTCATTCAGAGGAAGGACTGCAGGAGAGGAAACATATAAGAAAAACAACTGCTTGAACGCATGGGTTGGGGTGGACATGATTGGGGATGTGGACTCGAAACTACCACACCAATGCAACTACCAACAATTTGGAAATTGGTCTAGATCAAGGACACATGATAAAACTAGTGGAAATGCGCATGGGTAGGGGGGGGTCCGGGGGGGGTTGAAGGGGAAAGGAGGAGCATGAATCATGTAACCATGTTAAAAATGAATATTAATAAATGTAAAAAAAAGATTTGAACAAATTGAAAAGGAGGTCCAAAAGATCTTGAAAAAAATATTCTTAAAAATCAGATTTGGGTAAGTAGAAGCTAATGACTTCAAGAGACATAAAAATCCATGAAACAAAACCAAAAGAATGAAAAAATAGAAAACATGAAATGTTCATTAAAAAATTAATCTGGAAATTAGATCCAGGAGAGGTAATTTAATATTTAACTACTTGAAAGTGTTGATAAAAATAAAAGGCTAGACAACATATTATAAGAAATTATCAAAGAAAAATGCCCTGATATTCTTGAATACAAAGGTAAAATCGAAATTGAAAGAATCCACTGGTCATCTTCTAAAATAAATCCCAAATTACAACTTCTAGGAATATTATAGCTAAATTCAATAACTCCTATGACAAGGAGAAAATCGCTTCAAGCAGTCAGAAAGAAGCAATTCAAATGCTATGGGACTATAATCAGAATTATACAGGACATAGCATCTTCCACATTAAAGGATATGAAGTTTTAGAATATATTCCAGAAGGCAAAAGAACTACCAGAATCATCTTTCTAGCAAAACTGAGTATATTCTTTTGGGAGGAAATGGTCTTTTTATAAAATATACTTACAAACATTCCTGCTGAAAAGAACAGACCTGAATAGAAAGTTTGATATTCAAAAAGAAGGTTCTAGGAAAGTATAAAAAGGTAAATAAAAGGAAATTTAAGGGACTCAATGAAGCCAAACTGTTTATATTCCTACATGGAAAGATAATATTTGTAACTCTTAAATTTTTCTTCTTAGTGGAATAACAGTTAAAAGGAGTATACTTAGAAAGCATATGCAGGAATAAGCTGATTAGGATGGCATAATATAAAAAACAAATCAAGGCATGAAAAAAATTGCACTGAGAGAAAAAGGAAAGAATAGTTGGAATGGGATACACCATCTCAAACTAAAAAGGAGAGAAAAACAATTACATTAGACAGGAGGACAAAGGTGGTGACAGGCAATACTTATACCTTGGGAATAACAACCATACTTATTTGATAATAGATTATGACTTTAGCCTATAGAGAAGTAGGAGGGGAATAAGACAAAGGGGGATAATGGAAGGGAGGGTTAATTAGGGAGTGGTAATTAAAAGCAAAATAGAAACAAGATGTAGAAATAGAAATTCCACTTAAAATAACTCCCAGACATTTCTGGAATTTTATTTGTTTCTGTTCAGTTGTAGAGGTAGTATTGTTTCTGTATTGTGAAAAACTTTATTCAGTTATGGGAACTGGAAGAAAATATTATTATATTATTTGAACCTAAACTCTGTGTCTGTGGGAAATTGGACCATTTCTCCCTGATGTTTAGAGGTCCTTAAGTAAAGACCTAGGTCACATTGACCAGAAAACCAGTCAGGTACAAATGTTGATCAAAGAAGTTTTCTTCGAATTATAATTCTCAAGTAACCCATATATTTTATCTGAAAATTTGCCCTTCATGAATTTATCAGTATTTATTTCCATATTTCTTCAATTGCTTAGTTGGGGTGGAGAAGGTAAGTAGGACTCCTTTTTCTGAACAGAGGCAATTGTACTTGTTCCCTACCAACTTAGAAAGTCTCTAATCTTTCCTCAAATTAGAAACAAGATTATCTAATATGTTTTATACTTCTAATTAATTGTCTATATTTGATTGATTACTTTTAATGAATAAGTCTGTCTTCCCCTGTATTCAGAGCCCACCACTTAGTTGAAGAGGATGCTTAGTCCCAAATTATTTGGTAATTAGTATGCATTGCTTAATAAAGCCAAATACTTGAAAGCTCAGATCTTTTTGTCTTCAGTCATTTCATCATTCAACGATAATATATCCATGAAATCATAGGAAAATATGCAGAGTAAACTTTTTTATATTATGTTAATTTCTCTTCAGAATAAAACTCTGGGGTAAGTATTATAACTTTCTAGTCCCCATTTACATTTGAAGAAATTCAAGCTCATAGAGGTTAATGGCTTGCTTGTGGAATTATCCAACTAATGTCAGTAATGAGGCTTAAACACAGGCTTTTCCTAACTCTATGTCTAACCACTTCAGTTAATTATAGAGACCTCACCAAAAATTAAACATATATATTGTTTTCCCCATGGATATCATGCGCAGAGGAAAATGGAATGACTCTACCAACTATGCAGTTCTGCAAAGAAATTAACTATATTTCTGGGATCCTTTCATTTATTGATTTTGCATTTGAAAAACACTTATGATTTCAATGTTTATATCATATTCTCCCCCTTGAGAACTATTTTAAAATTATTTTACAGAATCATAGAGCTTCAGGGTTAGGAAGAACCTTTGTATTTATCTTACTCAATACATGCAAAAGGATATGCTCTATAACAGTGATGGGCAAACTACCACCTGCAGGCCAGATGCAGCCTCCATTTCAATTCTATCTGGCCACACAACATTATTTCTAATCTAACAAATACTATGAGTAGGATACAATACAACGAAAATTGGAAAGAGTTGCCTTAGAAACAGACTGACAAATTAGCATTTCCTTTCCTTTGGCCCCCTCTTTAAAAAGTTTGCCCATCACTGCTCTATAATATATCCATCTAAAGTTTAACCAGTTTTGCCCTAAAGACCTTAAATGAAAATGGGAGCTTTTAGAATTTGGGGATTTCCAATTCCTTGCATGTGTCTGTTTGTATATGTATGTGACAGTTAAACTTAACTATTTTTTATAATGAAATCAAATGTTAGAGCCATTTCTTAGATATGTAAAATTAATTCATCAAAAAGGCTGAGCCATAGAAATTAACATCAGTGATACACCTGGAAAAAGTCATGGTACACAATATAATTAGTTCAGTCATAGCACATACTCAGGCAGTACTTATTGAATTAGATGAGTCATATAGCTTCCATGCACAGAATGATAAAGCTACCAAAAAAAAGTGTGATGTAAGGATAAATTAAGGTAACAAAGCCTGGACAACTCAATAAATAAGTGTGCTAGAGAGAGGAATCAAAATTTACTGACTGCCTCCTGGGCAGGCCTAAGCAAAGTGCCTGTCATGATTGGACACGTAAACTAAGGTGAAGGCACTGGAAGTGAAGCAAAAAAAGTCCCTTTAAGAGAGAGTTCAGTGAGTTCAGTCATTTTTTGTTCATATTTTGGACCTGAAGGAGTTCTTCTTGTTCATGGCTTGGACTTGAAGGAGCTCTGGCTGGGACCCTGAGACCTTGGTGAGTGAAAAAGGCTAAATGACTACCTTAATTTCCCTGGAGGTACTAGCCTCCAGGAAGCTCCCTTGATTGGGAGAAGCCCTAATAGCTAAACCCCTTGTTAACTGACTTTTAGGCTCTCTGGCTGGGCTTTTGGAGCCCTGCTGGAGCAAAGTCTAGACTTGAATACAAATCTAGTTCATTAAGTTAGATCTCTTACTCTACTCTCTTCTTATCTTCCTACTTCCATTCTCTCCTATGTTTTGTAAATAAATTACTAAAATCATTTTATGAATTGGTATTTATTTAGTTTGTTGGCAACCACACCTTTAAATATTAATACATCCAACCCCAAACCCCTTTTTCCCTTTTATAGAATCTACTCTTGAAAATTTTCTACTCAGCTGTGTTCAGTATATTTTTCCCTTCTAAGTTACTATTATACCTTTGGGGAAACTGATCTCACTGGTTAGATGAAGAAAAGCCTTAGGTGACCTAATTCTCTGGGTTGTTCTTTTATCAGATATATAGGGACAGCCTCCATTAAAACAAGAAAGCCACTCCTGTGCTAATTGTATCTTTCTTTGAAATTCTTCAGTCTATAAAGCCTAAAAATTGTTTGATTACAATTGAATCCTTACTTTGAGCAAACCCTTAGGAATTTGGGGGTGTTCAGCTATGCAAAGTTTCCACAATGACTGAACACACTAGTCCAAATTTAAAACAACACCTGCATTTTTACACTTGCTGAGATGAGAACCCAACTGAATTACCTCGACAAGAAGCCAGATTTTCCTGGTATAAGTGGCCAGATGTGTCTGCAAGTGCTGACTAGCAACCACACTTAAGCAAAAGAAAAATACAAAAACTGCTTGTTCTTTTTTCCACTGAAAGCTGATTTCTTAAGAAAATCCTTAAATAATATTCAGGTGCTACAATGAACATAATTGTTCCCCCAAACCATTTGGAATTTGCATAAATTCAGTAGTACATATAAGGATACAGAAAATGTTTTTAAAAATCTAAGCAACAAATAAATGGTAGGAAATTCATTGGAATTTTCTGAATTTTCATAAATATGAGACTGCCCCATAGGGGTTATGTGAACATCTCTTCAAAAGACTAGGAACATAAGAAAAAAATACATGATCTTCAAAGTCTGTAAGTGATTTTAGGATTTTCCTGTTCACCTCACTTCCAGGATATTTTCCCCAGAATCACACAATTTCACAGAGTCATTCATTAAATAGAAGAGAAGACTATTTTGTAAAAAAACTTCTCCCCTATGAAATGGTGAGTGACAGCAAGATAAGTGACTTATCCAAAATTATACTCCTAGAAAATGCTAAGGCTGGACATGAGATCGAGGTTTATTGATTCCAGATTCAGTTTTCTCAACCTTTCATTACACTACATTGCAGAGAAATGTAATTGTACGAATATTGGACAATTTCCCTTTTAAGTAAATATTTCAATATAATTTCTGTGTGGCACAGTTCATATAGCATGGAGTCAAAAGTGAGGAAAGAATCAGGCGAAATTCAGCCTGAGATATTTTTTAGATGTGTAATCCTTGGGAAGTAACCTCGACTATGCCTTCCTTCGCTTCCTCAGTTGTAAAATGGAGATAATAATAGTAGATACTTCATAGAGTTGTTTGGAATATCAAATAAGATTTAAAGGGCTTAATAAAGGACTTGGCACATCTTAGCTATTTAATCCATGTGTATTCCTTCCTCTTCTCCAGTATGTGAGTATCTGACATTGGAATTTGGAATAACAAAAGCAAATTGTTTTAGATAAAGTGGTTTGAATTTGAATTTGTTCACATCGATTCCAGTTCTAATCATATTTTATCAATTTTTAAAAGTCATGGGATACTCTAAAATCCCCCAAGTGTTATCCCTGCAAATCTGGAGAGAGTTTGCAGTCTTACAACCTGCTACAATTTAAAAGGAATGATACCAAGGCTACAAAGGAAGGCTGCTGATATTTGGCTTGTAAAAGGGCTTCCAAAGAGAAGCTCAGGACTCTAGTATGGTGAGCAGAGCACAGAAAAGGAGATAAAAGGAAAATGATTCTTACTCCTTTCAAGATGTGGGACTCTATATACCCTGCAAGCTATAATGAGAACTGACTTATTCCACCTGGAGCATCTCCACCAATACTGATGAGAATCTATTGTTGAAGAGTGTGGAAAATCTGGTTTCAGATCTCATATTTATTATCTCTCTAATCATGAAACCACTTTATTTCTCTAAATTTCAGTTCCTTTCATCTGTAAAATGGCAATATTGTCACTGTAGTAAGTGTCACATAAGACTTCACTGAAGAATAAAAATGAGGTCAGTATAAGGGGTTTAAAAAATTTCACTCACTATATAAATGTCAACAAGCAGTGTGCTATCATCATGAGTGGGCTAATCTCACAACCTAGAAGTCCTGTTTTCTTCATCTGCCTCAGAAATCCACATACTGACTGTTTCAATCAGAAGCTGGACAAAAGACTTACCTCAAAGAGTTCTTGGAAACTCTTAAGTGGAACAGAAGGTGCTGGCATATTTGTAGGGGTGGGGATTTCTTCTTTTGGGAATTCAATGTGCCAATGAAATAATACCTATTTTCTCTATTCATATATAATTGTTACTAAAGGATTGAACCTTGAGATCTGGAAGTCAAAGTCCCTCATCTAAGCTTAGAAGATTTAAATATTTTCTCCAGCATTCTAATAAATAATAAGTTGCCGAGCTGCAATCTTGACTCAGGTCATCAGACCTTAGTTCTTCTGATACTATTTTATGTTTCCTCCAAAAGGGAAGATTGAAAAACAAGCATGTCACATAATAAAAATGGGGAATAGTCAATAGACAATTTGTGTTCTTTTGATATCTTTGATATTTCCAAAGAAAACAAGAGGATTCCAAAAATGTTAGCTGGAACTCTAAGTGAAAAGCTATTAGAAAGGCTGGTCAAGAGTAACATGGGAAGGACAAGTATGAATACTTGACAATCTGCAACATTAGAGGGAATATCCATATTAAGTTATCATATATTAATGAGATATTTTATGCAAACTGACCATTTGATAACAAGTGCCCACTTTCATTACTGGTTAGCTGAGCTGATCAATTTCTCTAACAAATATTTTCACATATAGATGACTTCTTAAGTTCTTGATGTTCAGCTAAATGAGATATAATTATAGAAATAAATAAAATTATGGAAATATATAGGGCAGCGAGTGGTGGAGTGAATAGAGTGGGCCTGAAAACTGGGAGACGAGTTCAAATCTGGCCTCAGACACTTAACTGGGTGAGCATGTGTAAGTCACGTAATCCTGCTTCCTCAGTTTCCTTATTTGTCAAATGAGCTAGAGAAGGATATGGCATACTATTCCAATATTTTGACTAAGAAAACTCCAAAAGGAATCAAGAAGTGTTGGACAGGAATGAAAAAAGTCTAACAGTAACAGAATCATTTATATATCTATAACTATAGTGGTATGGATACAGGTATAGAAATAGATATAGCTAGAGTATGAGGCTAAGGGAAATGTTCTGTGCTAGCCTTGTTCATAGTATTCAATAGCTATTAAATGAGAGTCAGTTTTTTTCTGTGCTATTAAGACAAAACTCTAGGCTGGGCAATTATTCACTTAAGTTGTCTATTAACACAGAGATTAATACAGTAACAGTATATAGGGAAAAGCAATATTTTTTGGAGAGGGAGAAAGTTAAAAAGTGGTTAAAGACACTTGGTGGTCAGAGTTTAAATGGGAAAAGAGAGATAGATTAACTTGTTTCAAGGAGGAATGTAGAGACTTTCTGCTACTTACTTCCTTTAAAGAATGTAAGTTTCTTTAAATCAGAAATATTTTGTCTTTGTTATCTATCATGCCTACTCTAGTGCCTATCATATAATGGGTCCTTAATAAATGCTCATAGGTTGTTTGATTTCTAATCTTTCTGTGAGTGCCACGGACCACTGGCCATCTCTCCCACTGTTTGAATTTTTATTGGATGTTTCTGTTCTTACTCCCCATGTCAGGAAGAGATACAATAATAGCCCAGCAAAGTTCAGTCATTCTTCCCTTTCTCATTTCCTTCTTTCTCTTCTCAGTCAATGTTTGTACTATCCAAAGCACATAAACATGTTAATCTTCTCATTATCCTATGAGTATACAGCAAATATAGAAGCAAGTGTGTTAGTTCATCAGCTGGAGGGCAGGTTCAGAGCACTTCATTTCTCAGACTCTTGGCTTATCTGACTTCCATTGTCTAAGCTGAAGTCTTCTCTTCTTTAAGAAGCTTTTCCTGGTCTTGCTTAATCTTAAAGTCTTTCATCTGAGATTGTTGCTTGTTAATTTTTGTTCGCGTGTTGCATCCCCAATTGATGAGCTCCCTGAGAGTAGGGATTTATTTGTTTGTTTTTCATTTTGTTTTAGTTTTTCTGTGTGTGTGTGTGTGTGTGTGTGTGTGTGTGTGTGTGTGTGTGTGTGCATGCTCTTTGCTTAGTGCAATGTCTGGCAGATAACAGGTACTTCACAAACAAATGCTTGTTGACTTGATCTATGTAATTTAGAAATGTCACTTAATCTTTGTTTCCACCTCTGTGAAAAGAGGAAATTGGACCAAATGGTCTCTTAATTTGTCTTCAAGCTTTATGATAAAAGTTTGTAGATTTAGATTCAGGATGGAGCTTGGAGGTTTACAGATAGTAAAATATGCAAAGGAGTGAAATGTACTGTGTGTCACATGGGAAGTAAGTGACCAGGTTAGATCTGAACTTATGCCCTATAATTCTAAACTTAGTAATCTTTTCTCGTTGCCAAGAACCTGATTCTATAGGGCTAAAGTGATAAACCAAAGAAATAGAGGTTTTCTCTTCCAATGCTAAGGCCAATCTATGATAGGAAATGACAGTAGAATGTCACTTTCCATCTACATTAGTGATAGCTGGAGTGTCACAGGAATTACACACCTGATTTTTGGGTCAAAAATTCCAGTTTCCAAAAAGTCTGAGTTTTGTGACTCTGCATGAGTCACTTAATTCCACAGTGCCCTCCCTGGTCCACTACCAATTTATTTATTTATCAAATAAAATTAGGTGGTGGCAGTGAATTATAAATGCTAGATATAGTTATTTCCTCACAATTAGTACAATGAGAGACTTGTATTGGTGGAGGAAGTTTTTGCTACAGAAGGACCCCATAATGAAGAAATCACAGCTATTGACCAATAAAACAAAATTCTCTCTGACAAAAATTCCTCTGAAATCAACCTCTCTGTTACAAAGCACAGAAAAGCTATGAAAGTGTAGTAGATGTTCTGGCAAAAGACTTAAATCACAGGAGAAATTGCAACATCTTAGAAAATCACATATACAAAACCACATATGCAAAACTAATCATGTTTGCTCTGCTAAAAGAGAGGGTTCCCTGAAGAGTAGGAAGCAGGGAAAAAAGGCTACCAATCTCAGCAAGTTTTTCTACTGAGAGAATCACTCCCTCTTCCTAAATGGTTACTGAGGAAGCAAGATGAAATTAAAACTCCACACATTTGGGTGCCTTGGAGATTACATTTATTTTCTACTACGGTAAAGTGGCAATCTGTGGTTCTGGAAGTATAAAGGTGCAAATCTCCAAAACATTCCGATTAAAGGGAATTTTCTGGCAAGAATAAATCATAATATATTTTCTCCCATATAAGTCAATCCTGCAAAAAATTCAGTCACTGATTGCTTAGAACAGAGAGCAATTTATGTTTGTGGAGTGCAAAAAATATTTCACTTTATTCTTTCGTAGATTGCATCCTGAAATGCACTAGTAAGAGCAAAAAAAAAAAAAAACCACCAAAAGAAAAAAAAAACAACAGTGGGGCACAGTGTGAAGAGGGAAGGATAAGGAGTCAGTGGGAGGACCTGGGTCTGATCCTGGTGATGCCACTTCCTCTGCTCTCCAGGACTCTAAATCCCAGCATCCTACTTTCATTTTCACATTACCTCCTAACATTTTGGAGATAAAGTTTGTGTGTGACTCTGCCCCTCTCTCTCTTTTCCCACAAGCAAAGCTGGACAAACTTTTCTTTACTCAGGCTTTTACTTTGGTCCTTTTTATTTCTTTTACTTTAAGTGATTATTAATAAATCTTTTAAAATATGATACTTGGAGTTATTGGATATTAATTTTAATCTTACACTACCTATGTGATATTGAACAAATCTGTTAACCTCAATATTCTTACTTGTAAAATAATAAGAGCTCATATTTATGAGCAGATTTTGCAATAGGATATAAATAGAAAGAAACATTATATGGCATCTTCAACATCTATCCCATTTATAACACATAGCTAATATATATAATTTTACCTACATAAATCTATGCATGCTGATGGATATGTTCTATTTATATCATATGTAATAATGCCTTCATTTCTTTATCATTGCATATAGATAGCATATCGCAGTATGTTACATGGTGCATAATTGAACAGCTGTAAATAAATACATATGTCCATATGTGTATACTACATACACACATACATGCACATTTTATACATACATATATTTATTATATATATCACATTGCTAAATTAGAAGTCAGATATCAATGTGAGCTATTACTAATTTATAGGTAATTTGATCAAGATTAAGAGACTTGCACAATATTACATAGGTAGGAAGGGGCACGATCAGGATTCAAACCCAGATCCTCTGACTGACTCCTTATTTTAGTCTCTTTTCAGTGTCCCTCACTGAATTTCACAATACAAACACACACACACACACACACATAGACACACAGATAGACACACACATACATAGAAAGGCACATAAATACACTATACATGTAGAGGCACATACATATTTATACATAAATGCATATATGCAAGTCAATATAGACACACATATACATATATACATAATACATGTGTGCATAAAATAGGCACATATGTGCATAAATTACATGTACACGTGCATGCATGCATCACAATTTGATCCTTAGAACATCCCTGTAAAGTAAATACTATTACTATAACTATTTTATAGATGAGAAAAGTGATGTTGAAGAGGAGGCTTGTTCAGAATTCTACAGCTGCCAAGATTATCTGAGGCAGCAGTCAAACCCCCATTTTCTTAACCCCTAATCTGTTCCTCTACTCCTCTAGGTCACTTTTCTAAAATGAAAACTAGGGAAAGAATAAACAGGTTGGGGAGAAAAAATACAAAAACTGACCAATGTGTGCTCCACTTTCCAATACTAGGACATGTTACAAAGAGGAAATTTATGAGATCTGGTGTCTAGTCATTGGACAAAAGTTTCACTAAAATTCAATCAGGTTCAATCAACTGGTTTTATAGAAAAATAAATAATTTCATCAAAGATCAGATAGCTTAAGTGTAATTTGATTAAATTAAAAAGCAATTTAATGAACCAATATTTATTAATTACCCATTATAGCAATATCTTGTGCCAGTCAGTGTATATACAATGAATGTAAAACAATTCTTGCCTTCAAGAAGTCAACAAGCAAGTCAAATTAAGTAGCATTCCTTAAGTATTTACTATTTGTCACTCACTGTGCTAAATTCTAGAGGTACATATAAAAATAGTCCCTAGAGGAGGAGTTTACTTTCTAAAGGGACAGGACAATGGGCAAAAGAGAATTAAAGGAATGAGGAATATACCTTTGAGACTAATTGAGGAAAAAAAAGAAAGTCAAGCCAGAAGCAGATAGGGAAAAAATGAAACAGAGGCAAAATAATTTCAGGATTGAGAGAGCACTCAACACTGAAGGGAGAGGAGCATTAAGAAAGACCTTCACATAGGAGATCCATGGAACTCAGTCTTGAAAGGACATAGATTTTCCAAAGCCTATAGATGAGGATTTTTTTTATCTAAATTCCTAAATTCTTGCTCCACTTTGAGATTAGAATAGCCATATTCCAGAAACTTCTTTACCATGGAAGTTCACACTAGTCTTCGACTTCTGAAACTTCAAACTCTCACCCTCATTGACCTCTTCCTCTGGTCAGATGATTTCTCTCATCATCTCCATTAAAAGGAGGGTGCCCAAGTCACCCATGTGTCAGTACTCCTCAGGTTGCACTCGCAAATTCTCTTGGACTTTATGATTCCACTTTATCTCTTCCCCCATCTAATTCCTCCCCTAACACATTTTTAGCTACATGTAGTCTCTACAAAAGGAATACAAGTTCTTTGAGAGCTTTCAACTTTGTTTTGCATTCCCAAATGCTTATCACGATGAGGACATTTTAACATATAATAATTAACTTGATAACATTTAATCATGGGGGACCAACTTATTTAAAATATGAAACCATCATTTGCCAACTGATAAATGGTCAAAAGATAAGAATAGGCAGTTTTCAGATGAAGAAGTAAAAGCTATCAATAATCATATGAAAAAATGCTCTAAACCCTTCTTGATTGATTAAACAATCCTGAGGTACCACCCCATACTTATCAGATTGGTCAATATAACAGGAAAGGACAATGATATATGTTGGAGGGATGTGGCAAAATTTGGGTACTAATGCATTGTTTGTGGAGTTGTAAGCTGATCTGGAAGGGCAATTTGGAATTATGCCCAAAGGAATATAAAACTGTTGCACACCATTTGATCAAGTAATACCATTACTAATTCTGTGTCCCGAAGAACCAAAAACATGGGAAAGGACATGCTTGTACAAAAATATTTATAGCTGCTTTTTTTGTGATAGTAAAGAATTGGCAATTAAATGGAATATCTCTCAATTGGTGAATGACTGAACATATTGTGTTATATGATGATGATGGAATGCTATTTTGTTATAAGGAATGATGACCAGGATGACTTCAGAAAGAGCAGGAAAAATCTGCATGAACTGATGGAGAGAGAAATAAGCAGAACCAGGAGAATATTGTACATAGTAATGGTAATATTGTGGAATGATCAAATGTGATAGACTTAGCTACTAATAGCAAAACCAGGATCCAGAACAATTCTGAGGGACTTATGAAGAAGAATGCTATCCACCTCCAGAGAAAGAACTATTATAGTAAGAGTACTGATGAAAGCAATATGTTTCATCACTTGCTTATTTGGGTATATGTTTTGGGGCTTTGGTTTTTGTCAATAAAGGGACAAGGAATGAATTACCATAAGAAAAATTATGTTGCTACCCTGGATCTTTTGGCATAAGCAAAGAGTCAGTAAAAAACAATAAATTATTACAAAAGCGTTTTTCTTGTTGTGACAATTTCAGAAATCCTCATGAGTTAATGAGTCCTAACCTTCAAAAGAGAAAAGATTTGGGGGGGTCAATTCTAAATTCCTAAAAAGTCTATTCCTTGGCAATTCAACCTGAACTTCTGCCACTTTTAAAGGTGTTTATCTTAGCTTTTCTACTTAGCATTATAAGCATCATTGGATTTAGCACATCAAATACTCCCAATGCTATTGACTGACTTAGGTTTCCCAGACAGACTCTGAGTCTCCAAAGTGTCCATTCTCTTTTTCTTAGCCTTCTTATCAACAGTCAAGCAGCTATTAAAAATATGAGCTTTTCCTGTAACAACAATTTAGTTAACCTGTATTAAACCAGACCTTTTATCTGTGAAGCAACTGGCTGTATTGTTCCCAGGTCTGCCACTGATATCTATTGCATATCAATGTTTAATGGATTTTCTTAATAAATACATAAAGTGAGGGCATCAGCATGAGCTAGTTTTCAGAACCTTTCCACTGGCTCCATGTTTCTTTCTTTCACTCTCTCTTTTTTCCTTTTTCCTTTCTTTATTTCATATCAGTCCCTCAATTGTAAAAGCTCTTTCACACCTCTTTTATGTGATAAAATTTACTTCATTATGCCCCCCTCACTCCTTCTACCAGAGCATCCCTTCTTTTTCCTACCTTAATTTTATGTTACTTCTTAGCAATCATCCTATCTCAGTAAACTAACACACGTGCCTTCTTTATTTAAATTGTAAGATTTTAAATTAATATATAATATCTCCAAGTATCATATTTAATAAGATTTATTAATAAGCTAGAGCAAAAAGGCAGTTAACCAAGCTGTGGAATAAAAGAGAGCTAGAGGTGGAGTTCCCACCAACTATATACAAACAATGTAAGCATGCAACTTGGGGATGAAGGGAAAAAGATGCTGGATGAAAAAGATGGAAAAGAATTCTGGGAGATGGAGTCCAAAGGTTGAAGATTTCTAATTAATAAAAATACTCCTTCGAAATGCCCTAATAATGGTAAAGTTTTTAAAGATTATAAATATCATCTTCTCATTTTGAAATGTTCACATTTTTACATAATCAATTATTTACAGTTTGTCTTTTTTGTGCTTCTTTATATATATAATATGCAAATTATACATTTTCTTTAAAGAATCAATACTCAGTTTTGCTGGATAAATAACTTTTGCTTGTGAACCTAGCTCCTTTGGCCTTCTGATTATCCTATTCTCAGTCCTTTGATCTTTTAAGTAGAATCAACTTAAACTTTTATTATTCTGAGTGTCACTTTGTGATATTTGAATTGTTTCTTTCTGGCTAGTTGCAATATTTTTTCCGTTGACCTGGGAGCCCTAAACTTTTGTTATAATATTCCTTTGATTTTCAATTTTAGGAACTCTTTCAGGAGGTGACTTTACATTCAACTAATATTTTTACCTTCTAGCTCTAATGTATAAGAGAAGAATTCCTTTATAATTTCTTGAAATAGGATGTCAAGGCTCATTTTTTATCATAATGTTTAGATAATGTAATAATTCTTAAATTATTTCTCTTTAACTTTTTTCCAAGTAAATGAGTTTTCCAATGAGATATTCCACATTTTCTTCCATTTTTCCCCATTCTTTTGTATTTGTTTTTCATGTACTTTTGTGCCTCCTTTACAAAGCTGTCACCATTTTTTTTTTCATATTCCCAACATGGGTAGGCTGTCCCAAGCTTCTGGCTTTTGATACTGTTGTTTTCAGAGCTATTTATGGGATTCAGTATATTTTCAGTTCTTCAAAGTCTATACAATCTAAGGAGAGTTGTAGTCACCTTTTTTCTGTCCTGTGGCTGGTTTGTGAGTGACCACAAGCACTCTTTTCCACCCTGGGACTATTTCTAGGATAACATATTCTGTTAGTGTTTCTTTTGGCCCTGGATCTATGACCTGGAGTTACATATGGACACTGCAACAGAATCTCATTCACAATGCCATTGAATAGTCCTCTTTAAACTCTCTTTTTCTTCAAGAAAAATGCTTAAAATTTTTTATTATAATTGTTTTATTTTTTCTTTTTAATTTCATATTGGAATTAGCTGATATTTAAGTGTTTGTGAAGAGAATCATCTCCTAGGATCAGGCATGGGATATTGTCCTGCCTGCACCCCTGTGTTTCTAGAGCTACATCATTTATATCACCTAGACTGGTCACTTAGTTATATAACCTAGATTATATAATTCTGAATCTGATCTGGATATGATTCTGAATTTGAACCAGACATGAAAGGAGAGGTTAAAAAGATTCAAACAAGGAAGTACAGGCTCTCTGTCTCAAGTTTTGGGCCAAGATGACTGTTGCTGGAACTGACTACAGGAATCAGCCACTTGGTAGGTAGATTAAGCTATAAAACTCTTATCTTTCTACCTATTTCTCATCTTTTACCTATCCAATTAATTCTAATAAAATTTGTAAAATCTAAGGACCAGCATCCTAATTTTAATTTGTACATTATGGCAACCGTGAAGGGATTTCATAGGTCCAGTAAATAGTCTCTGTTGATGGACAAAAAGAATATATACACAAACCAAAAAACACTATTAAAGTTCAAAAACAGTTTTTCATTAAAAAAAACACATGGAATTAAGTCAACATTTATTCTTTCTTCTCACTGTCCACTGGTGTAAAGTCTATCACAGGCTTTTCCATTGTGCCATTGTAGCTCTCTGAACCAGGGTTGCTGTCACTAGTACCTTCTTTTGCCATACTATCTACTACTCCCTCTTGGTCATTCTCCTTATCTGCAGAAGTAGATGTTCCTTCTTCACCATTCTGTTGATTTTCTGTAGTTTCTTCTGGGTGTGTCTCTTCTGCCTTCACCAGAGTGCCTTTCTCTTCCTTCTTCTCATCACCTTTGCTAGCTGTCTGGTCATCCTTCACAATGGCAATGACAGTGGTAGCATCAGCAAGACCCTTTGGTATTCACGCTTTTTTTTTAGGAATGTCAATGATGGCTTGCTCATTTTTTTCTAAAATAGATTTATTTAGATATTATATTTCTTCCTCAGAGTACAAGGAGTTTATTTTTTTTCTTGGTAAGCATTCATCTATTCCTCTTACATTATTACATTTAATTCCATATAATTGAGCAAAATAATTCCTAACAATTGTTTTAATTTCATCTTCATTGGTAGTATATTTACTTTTTTCATTTTAGTTCTAGTGATTTGATTTTCTTCTCTCTTTTTTATTATATTAAACATTGGTTTATTTGTTTTGTGGATTTTTTTCATAAAAACAATTCTTAAATGTATTAGTTCAATGGTTTTCTTATATTCAATTTTATTATTCAGATCTTTAGTTCTTGGAATTTCTAAGTTGTTCAGTTGGGGATTTTTAATTTGTTATTTTTCTAATGTTTATTTTTAATTACATTCCTAATTCATTGATCTTTCCTTTCTCTCTTTTATTAATCTAAGCATTCAGACACATTAGTTTTCTTCTAATTACTGCTTTTCTCTATCCCATAGGTTTTGGTATGCTCTCTCATTACTATCATTCTCTTTAATGAAATTGTTTATTCTTTTTATGATTTATTTTTTAACCCATTCATTTTTAAGATGAAATTATTTAGACTCCAATTAATTTTTTTCTTTCTATTTCCATAGTCCCTTATCATATGTAATTATTCATTGCATTATGATCTGAATAGTATGCATTTTATATTTCTCCTTTTCTACATTTAGTTATAGTCATTTATGCTTTAATATCTAATAACATTCATGCCCTAATATAATAATTTTATAAAGGAACAATGTACCCCTTAGAAGATATACTCTTTTATCTTCCTATTCAATTCTCTTCTGATAGCAATCATATTTAACTTATCTAAGATTCTATTCATATCCTTGACTTATTTATTTTTTGGTTAGGTTTATCTACTTTTGAGAGAGGAAGATTAAAGCCCCCCCACTATTATTGTTTTATTATTTATTTCCATCTGTAACTCATTATTTTTTCCTTTAAATTTGAATATTATAACATTTTATATATATATATATATATATATATATATATATATATTTACTTTTTTGTTTTTTTTAAACCCTTAACTTCTGTGTTTTGGCTCCTAGGTGGAAGAGTGATAAGGGTGGGCATTGGGGGTCAAGTGACTTGACCAGGGTCACACAGCT
>NC_058132.1:665913903-665923806 GCF_016433145.1 Gracilinanus agilis | reverse complement strand
TCTCTCTCTCTCTCTCTCTCTGTCTCTCTCTCTCTCTCTCTCTTTGTATTCAAGAAGGAACTTGGAGTCATAATGGCGGTATTTGTTAGTGTCCAGATTTGAATTCAAATCTTCCTGGTAGCTCTCTTTCTACTGTGACAAAACTTCTCTCATAGTGAAATATTTACAGTCTTTTATATAATTTGAAATCTGGTCTTGGCATAACACTACTATATTTTTTCCATTATTTACTTTGTACTACTGAACTTTTAATCTTCCTCATTATTTTTTTTACTAAATCTGTAAAGTATTGACTTGGTGATTTTACTGATGTGGTGCTAAAACTACTAATTGATTTTAATAACATTAACTTTTTCATTATATTAGCATGTCTCAGCTATAACATTTGAATATGCCTTAATTATTTAAGTCCTTTTTTCTTTCTAGAAATATTGTTCTATTGCTGAGTGCATTTCTGTTTTTTAAGTATGTTTGATAAACTAATTACAAGATATTTAAAAACTTAATACAATTCAAAAGGGAATTTTCTTTCTATCATTTTCTATTGAGTATATAACTTTATAGGAATGCTGGCTTTCTGTGAATATATTTTGCTTTCTTCTAGTTTTCTACATCAATTGTGTTTATTAATTTCCCTATTGATTCTCAAGGGTTTTCTAAGTAAATCACCAATTCATTTGCTAATAGTTATGATTTTCTTATCTCTTTGCCAATGATTATTCCCTTAATATCTTTGTGTCTTTGTTCCCATTTAATACTTCTCCAGAACTTCTAGTGCTCATGTTATATAGTTGTGAATCAGTGAATATTTTTTGCTTCTATTATAATCTCATTGATAGAGGCTCTAATGATTTTTCCCATTACAAAAAAATCCTACTTCATCATTTTGGGTAAATGCTTTTGTACATCAATATTCAGTGTTTGTTTATTTTTATTTCATGAACTTACCCTGTGTCAAAAGTTACCTTCCCATTCCTTTGGAAGACATATTGCCATAATATAGTTCTTTCCCACACGTTCTGTAGCAAATCAAAAAGATCGTTGTTTGTAGCATTTGGGTCTAGAAAATAACTCACAGTGAGTTTGAGAGTAGTTAATAAATTTTAAATCCCACAAAAACACTGAATTCACTTTCTAACACTTTACACATAGATCAAGATAAGTCTGGATAAAGTCAGTATAAATCAGAACATAATCTGAAATAATAATATACTATATATGTCAGTACTAGCATTTCTTTTGGAAAATTCTGTAGATATCATGGAGAAAAGCCAATTTTTGAGGATTCTTTTGCATTATTCAATGCTATTACTCACCTTCTACATGAAATGAATGATATACATGCATCATTTCAAAACTGAATTGAAAGATTAGTCATATAAATAGCACAAAAATTTAAAAATCCTATAAGATTTTAAAAATATAATTAAAATAAACTTCATATAATAATTTTGTTATTAGGTTTGGGGCAACAACCCATTGTCTCTTTTTTAAACTTTGGGTTTTTTTTTAACAGTTACTTGTACAAACAATTTTTGACAATTGTTTTCTGATATTGTGATTCTGATGATCTACCTTTCTCCCTTCCCATCTTCCACAAAGTGGTAGATAGTTTAATTAATATAAGTTATACCAGTGCTTTCATGAAATTCATATTTCCATATTACCTATGCTGTGACAGAAGACACATATCACACATACAATAAGAAATTCAAGAAAATAAAGTTGAAAGATGTGCTTTGATGATCTACAATCAGATTCCAACAGTTCCTTCTTTAGTTCTGCAATTCATTAAATCTCAAAACACAGAAATTTCACTTTCAATAAATGATTATCAAGTATCTATTATTTACACAGAATTGTGAGGAAAGAATAAGAAAGAATGGCCCAATACTTGTGCTTAGGGAACTCATATTCTACTTGAGATGCAGGATAGAGATAGAGGGCAGTGTATATATATATATATATATTTATAGTCCCTGAAGATGGGCTGTTCTCATGATGAACTTTAGGGATTATAAGTGGTTGCCTCAGCATATTCTACTGACATCCTTGTGCTATGGGGAGGACATGACAAAGGCTTCCAGTATTTTGAACAAAACCACTTTGGTTAACTTTTGGAAGAATCATGGAAAAGTCCTCCACAATGTGAACAGGAATGGATGGATCATGATCAGAATCATCACAAGGAAAACTAACATCAATTATTCCACAAATACATTTGAGGATTTGAGATAATAGAATGAGCTGGAGAATGACATGACAAACCACTCTAGCACCTTGGTCAAGAAAACCTCAATTAGGGTTATGAAGAGTCAGATATTATTCAAATGTAAATGAAATTTCAGAGAGTAGCATGGAGTACAACTCCTGGTTATGATGTCCCTTTTTGGTAATAATTTTTTGTATAGTTTTCACATTTTAATTTTTAATTTTTTTGCAACTTAACTAAAGATTCATGAAAATAAATAGCTAAGTAGCTTACAAAACTTATTCATCAAAGTTGCTCAAGGTTAATAACATATTTATGTTACTTATATTTAGATCTTTATTATTATATACAATGTATATATTTACAAAAATTGTATTCATGAAAGTAAATGTGTATACACAAATATACATATAAATGCAAAGATATATTTCCCCATTAGACAGTAAGCTTCTTGAGGATAGACACTTTTTCAAATAATACTTTTCTTTTTTTAACCCCTTCCCCACTGCCTAGCTCTATGTATAGCAAATATTAACTACTTGATAAATGACTCAAAGGTGATATATTAATCTCTTCCTGGATTTTTGCCCAGCATGTTATAATGTTCTTAACCATTCCCTTCAGCACATTATATATTTGCCAACTTGTCTAAATGCTAATTTTATGAAATTTCCTAGAGTTCATATTAGGACAATGGGTAATCTATATAAATTTATATAAGGAAGATTTCTTACATCAAGATTTCCTGTCTCTGTTAAAGAACTTCAATAATCCCTCCAAATTCATTGTATGTAGCCTCCACATTATTTACCATTTGTTTACCTTCTCATGATCTCTCTTTGGTCTCATAAAATGTCCCAAAGTTTCTCAGTGGAAACTAGAGTTGGAGGGTTCAACTTAAAACCAAAGTACCAATTTTTTTATCTCTCTAAAGATACGAAAATCATTTACTCTAAAGGCCAGCATATCTATCAGCAAACCATAGAAATGTAGGATTTCTATGTTTAAAAGCAACTCAATCGTAAAGCCAATATAAGCCATTGATTAAAAAAAGACCCTCATTAAAGACTTACTCTCCAAAAATGAGCATTTCAATGTTTACTTAAGAGTATTCACTGAAGGATAAATCATTGACTTATGGAACACTCCTTAACAGGTTGTGAAAGAATTTTTAGAGGATTCTTCCTTAGTCTAAATTTGTCTCATTGTAGCTGGTGTTCTTGATTTTGTCTTATAAAATCAAGCAGAATCCTCACATAGATCCTATTTCCCTCTTCTTCAATGGAAGCAAGTACACAGTTTTTTTCAAGTTGACTAACAAACAGTAAATACATATATATTGGAAAAAAGTTTTACCTGTACATATAACAGTGATAGCAAACCTTTTAGGGGGATGAGTGATGTGAGAAATGTCCTCAAGTGCGCATGAAGAGGTGGAAGGGGGCAGCCCAGCTCAGTGTGTCTCTGGCTTTTTAGTAATGAACTCTGACAAACTCTGTGTTAGGGTGATGGCTGTCATGCCCACAGAGAGGGCTCTGAGTGCCCCCTGGCATATGTACCATAGGTTTGCCACCATGGACAGAGAGCATGCCAATCTAACTCAGTGATGGTGAAACTTTTAGAACCATTTAGAGACCACGTGCCGTGCCCCCTCTCTCCTCAGAGACTAAGTGCCTCCCCTCATGCAGACAATGGAAGAGGGTCTACTTTTCAGGATGTTGTTGACCACCTTAGGCATCTCTCTTCAGGAAAAGCCAGGTGGGACAGATTCTTGGGCTAGCAAGTCCTGCCAACATTTAAGTGGGGGAAGGAAAGGCAGCTTAAACAGGGTTCTAGAAGAAGATGAGCTTCCTTTCTTTAAAAATTAAATCGTCCTTGGGGGCAGCTAATCTTGATCTGAGCTCAGGCCAAATCTGGGCTTGTAAGAATTGCTTTATCAATTATCTGCTCTGGCTGCAGTTGCCCTGACCTGAAGTCTTCTAGGTAAGGGCAGCACTGCCGGGGGACTTTGTACTCCTCCCAGAATTGGAGGGAGTGGAGTCTTGGACTTTCCTTCTGCTTCAGTGAGCCAGCATATGTGCACTAGCTAAAACTCTCTGATGGGGGTAGGGGTCACTGCAGGCAGATCTTGATGGCCACCCAGAAGCGGGTGTCTTGGTGTAGTGGGGGGCTCTCCCTGGGACTCAGATCAGGCTGTTTCTGGGGAGGTTTTGGGTCTTAAAATCAAAGTAAGAGCCCCAGGGAAGGGGTAGGGGAAGCTCAACAGGCTCAGAAGTCAGATGGAGGTGAAGCATTTCATGTAAGCCTCCCCTACTGCTTTCTTCCTTCCTGCCACCTTCCAAGAGAAGAGGGTCATGGTTGTCTCTAATCTGACAAGGGAGGTAGGAGAATGGCCTGAATGCTCCTCTCAGGGGAGGGAGTAAACACATTTCCTCAGAGCATCTTCAGACTAATTGCATAATAAACTCAACACTTGTTTTATATTAGTTTGTTAATTGGTTTAACCACTCTGATTCATCTTTGTATCCATCACAATTTAGGAATATGGTTTTTACCTGAAAATATGTGGAAAGTTAATATTAATCTGTAGTTCTTTTTGGACACCAAAACAACCTTTTGATTTTAAAGCAAAAAAAAATCTTGGATTTGAAACTCTAAACTATAACTCCCTAAGTCTAAGGTTGAAATTGTCCCTCTTTTTGTCTGCCATGCTAGGAGACAGTGCAGCCATTCTAAAAGCCACATGGTTACTCTTGGTATCTAGAAGACTTGCCAGTTTCCCTGAGTGAGATCTGAGTCTGCCAGCCAGAGAGGATTGGGAAATGGACATCAATGATGAAGGGTACAAGAAGTTCTTCTCTTCTTTTGGAACCATGGGCAAGAAAGGGTGTATGGTCTGCTTCTGGTCAGGCTCAATCATTTCATAGGGCACATGGCTCATGCTTCTCTCTTTCTCTGGGCTGCTTTTTTCTATTTAATTAATTCTAATAAAATTAAGATACAATTTCAAGAGTATTTTAATCAAGACAAATCTATCGATGGAAACCATACCTTCTTTTTCACTCCAATGATACCTTCATCAGACAAAACTTTGTGGTCATGAAAAAAAACCAACTTTTTATTTGTTTAAGTTGTATTCAACTCTTTTTTCTGCATTTGCACTGGTTTTATTATGTGTGGTCAGTCAAGACTTATTTGCACATTATTGATAGTTACGTGGGTGGTCTTTTCAGTTCTACATCCCCAAACATGTCCTCATCAACCCAAGTGTCAAAACAGTTGTTTTTCTTCTGTGTTTCTACTCCTGTAGTTCTTCCTCTGAATGTGGGTAGTGTTCCTTTCCATAAATGCCTCAGAATTGTCTTGGGTCATTGCATTGCTGCTAGTACAGACCTCCATTACATTCGATTTTACCACAGTATATCCGTCTCTGTGTACAATGTTCTTCTGGCTCTGCTCCTTTCACACTGCATCAATTCCTGGAGGTTTTTCCAGTTCATGTGGAATTCCTCCAGTTTATTATTCCTTTGAGCACAATAGTATTCCATCACCAGCATATACCACAATTTCTTCAGCCATTCCCCAATTGAAGGGCATCCCCTTGCTTTCCAGTTTTTTGCCACCACAAAGAGCGCAGCTATAAATATTTTTGTGCAAGTCTGTTTATCTATGATCTCTTAAGGGTACAATCCCAGCAATGGTATGGCTGGATGAAAAGGCAGGCATTCTTTTATCACTCTTTGGGTATAGTTCCAAATTGCCATCCAGAATGGTTGGATCAGTTCACAACTCCACCAGAAATGCATTAATGTCCCAATTTTGCCACATCCCCTCCAACTTTCATCACTCTCCCCTGCTATCATTTTAGCCATTCTGTTAGGTGTGAGGTGGTACCTCAGAGTTGTTTTGATTTGCATTTCTTTAATTATTAGAGATTTAGAGCACTTTCTAATGTGCTTATTGATGCTTTTTATTTCTTTATCTGAAAATTGCCTATTCATGTCCCTTTGCCCATTTATTAATTGGGAAATGGCTTTATTTTTTTACACAATTGATTTAGCTCCTTGTATATTTGAGTAATTAGACCTCTGTCAGAAATTTTTGTTATAAAGATTTTTTTCCCAATTTGTTGTTTCCCTTCTGATTTTGGTTGCATTGTTTTTCTTTGTACAAAAACTTTTTTATTTAATATAATCAAAATTATTAATTTTACATTTTGTTATTTTCTCTAGCTCTTATTTGGTTTTAAAATCTTTCCTTTCCCAGAGATCTGACAAGTATACTATTTTGTGTTCAATTTACTTACTGTTTCCTTCTTTATATTTGAGTCTTTCACCCATTCTGAATTTATCTTGGTGTATGGTGTGAGATGTTGATCTAAACCTAATCTCTGCCATATTGTTTTCCAATTTTCCCAGCAGTTTTTGTCAAATAGTGGATTTTTGTCCCAAAAGTTGGGTTCTTTGGGTTTATCATACACTGTCTTGCTGACATCACTTACCCCAAATCTATTCCACTGATCCTTCCTTCTATCTCTTATCCAGTACCATATTGTTTTGATGACCTCTGCTTTATAGGATAGCTTAATATCTGGTACTGCTAAGCCACCTTCCTTCAAGGTTTTTTTTTTCATTATTTCCCTTGATATTCTTGATCTTTTGTTCTTCCAAATAAACTTTGTTATAGTTTTTTTCTAATGTAGTAAAAAAAGGTTTTTGTAGTTTGATACATATGGCACTAAATAAGTAAATTAATTTGGGTAGAATGGTCATTTTTATTATGTTAGCTTGTCTTACCCATGAGCACTCAAAGTTTTTCCAATTGTTTAGATCTAGTTTTACTTTTTTGGAAAATGTTCTGTAGTTATGTTCGTATAATTCCTATATTTGTTTTGGTAGATAGATTCCTAAGTATTTTATATTGTTTAGCGTAATTTTAAATGTTTCTCTTTCTACCTCTTGCTGCTGTGATGTGTTAGAAATATTAAGAAATGCTGATGATTTGTGTGCATTTATTTTGTATCCTGCAACTTTGCTAAAGTTGTTGATTATTTCTACTAGTTTTTTAGTTGATTCTCTAGGATTTTTTAAATAGACCATCATATCATCTGCAAAGAGTGATACCTTAGTCTCCTCCTTTCCTATTTTAATACCTTCAATTTCTTTTTCTTCTCTAATTGCTACTGCTAGTGTTTCTAGTACAATGTTAAATAAAAGAGGTGATAATGGGCATCCTTGTTTCACACTTGATCTTGTTGGAAAGGCTTCTAATTTATCCCCATTGCATATGATGCTTGTTGATGGTTTAAGATATATACTGTTTATTATTTTTAGGAAAGAACCTTCTATTCCTATACTTTCTAGTGTTTTCAGTAGGGATGGGTGTTGTATTTTGTCAAAGGGTTTTTTGGCATCTATTGAGATAATCATATGATTTTTGTTTGTTAGACTGTTGATATGGTCAATTATGTGGATGGTTTTCCTAATGTTGAAACATCCTTGCATTCCTGGTATAAATCCCACCTGATCATGATGAATAACCATCTTGATCACTTGCTGGAGTCTTTTTGCTTGTTTTCTATTTAAGATTTTTGCATCTATATTCATTAAGGAGATTGGTCTGTAATTTTCTTTCTCTGTTTTTGATCTGCCTTGCTTTGGAATCAGTACCATATTTGTGTCATAAAAGGAATTTGGTAGGACTCCTACTTTGCTTATCATATCAAATAATTTGTACAGTATTGGGATTAATTGTTCTTTGAATGTTTGATAGAATTCACTTGTGAATCCATCAGGCCCTGGCAATTTTTTCTTAGGGAATTTTTTAATGGCCTGTTCAATTTCTTTTTCTGATATTGGATTATTTAAGTATTCTATTTCTTCTGCTGTTAATGTAGGCAATTTATATTTTTGCAAATATTCATCCATATCACCTGGATTACTAAATTTATTGCCATATAATTGGGCAAAATAGTTTTTAATGATTGCCTTAATTTCCCTTTCATTAGCGGTGAGGTCTCCTTTTTCATCTTTGATACTATTAATTTGGTTTTCATCTTTCCCTTTTTTAAATTAGATTAAACAGTACTTCGTCTATTTTATCTGTTTTTTCAAAATACCAGGTTCTACTCTTATTTATTAATTCAATAGTTCTTTTACTTTCAATTTTATTAATTTATCCTTTGAATTTTAGATTTCTAATTTGGTTTTTATCTGAGGATTTTTAATTTGTTCATTTTCTAGTTTTTTAAGTTGCATGCCCAACTCATTAACCTCTGCCCTCCCTAATTTGTTAATATATGCACTCAGTGATATCAGTTTTCCCCTTAGAATTGCTTCGCCTGCATTCCATAAGTTTGGGTAAGATATCTTATCATTGTCATTGTCTTCAATGAAATTATTAATTATTTCTGTGATTTGTTCTTTCACTAAATTATTTTGGAGAATCATATTATTTAATTTCCAATTAGTTTTTGGTTTGCCTCTCCATGTATTCTTACTAATAACAATTTTTTATTGCATTATGATCTGAGAAGGTTACATTTATTATTTCTGCTTTTTTTGTATTTGTTTGACATGTTTCTGTGCCCTATTATATGGTCTATCTTTGTGAATGTTCCATGTGCTGCTGAAAAGAAGGTGTATTCCTTTTTGTCTCTTTATTTTTCTCCAAATATCTATTAACTCGAATTTTTCTAGGGTTTTAGTCACCTCTCTTATCTCTTTCTTATTTATTTTTTGGTTTGACTTACCTAGATCTGATAGGGGAAGATTCAGGTCCCCCACTAGTATCTATTTCATCCTTGACCTCCACTAGCTTCTCCTTTAGAAATTTGGAAGCTGTACCATTTGGTGCATACATATTTAGTACTGATATTTCTTCATTGTTTATACTGCCTTTTATTAGGATGTAGTAACCTTCCCTATCTCTTTTAATCTTATCTATTTTTACTTTGGCTCTGTCAGAGATCATGATAGCCACCCCTGCCTGCTTTTTCTCATTTGAAGCCCAAAAGATTTTACTCCATCCTCTCATTTTCATTCTATGCTATCTGTCTGTTTGATGTGTGTTTCTTGGAAACAACATATTGTTTCTAATCCACTCTGCTATTTGCTTCTGTTTTATGGGTGAGTTCATCCCATTCACATTCAGAGTTATAATTATCAACTCTGCATTCCCAGATATTTTGATTCTCTCTCCTAGTCCTGTCCTTTCTTCTTTCACTGTTTCCTTCCATACCAGTGTTTTGTTTTTAATCAGTTCCTATAATCCCCTCCCTTGTTGTCCTTCCCTTTCTCCCCCCTTCTTATTCCCCTCTTATTGTTCTTTAAAGACACGCGGTGCCCCCCCCAAGCCCTCTCCCTCCCTAATATTGCTTCCCTCCCTACCAGTCCCTTTGTTGCCCTTCTACTTCTCTTTAGTGCTTGAATCAATTTTCTGCCCCTGTGTATCTGATTGTTCTTCTCTAAGTTGATTTCAATGCACTTTAAGTATTGAATATTCCCTCTCTCTAACCTCTTTACCCTTACAGTATATTATTATTTTTCCCTGTTAATACCACGTGCTTCTTTTTAAAATATAAATTTATTCCTTTTTTGTTTGCTTTCCTTTTTTTTCTTATTGTTATCTTCTTCCCCCCAGTTTTGTATATATTTATACATACATACATACATACATATATATATATATAT
>NC_058132.1:665890802-665911425 GCF_016433145.1 Gracilinanus agilis | reverse complement strand
ATTAGAATATTGATATTAAAATGTTCCTTATTGTTTCTGGGAAACGAGGAATTCCTTATGTGAAAAGTCTTTTGAACAATAGGTACAACTGTTGAATGATTTAGTAAAAAAATCTTAAGGAAATTCATTGGGGGAACTGAGAGCTTAAAACATCATCATCATCATCATCATCATCATCATCATCATCATAGTCATCCTGCCTAGAATTCATCTGTGGCTCTAAAGTTTGCAAAGTGCTTTACATGAATTATCTCATTTGATGCTACCAACAATTCTAGGAGTTAGGAGTTATTCTCTGTATTTTACAGATCAGGTAAATAAAGCTGAGAATGATAATGTGGCTTGATTGATGCTCCTACTTAGTAAGTTTAAAATGTCAATGTTTTCCTGACTCCAAGTCCAGTTCTCTACTAATGAGGTTATCTCTTACTTAAATTTTATATAAACACACAGAAAGAAATTAGAGTTTGTACACATGTGACATACATATACAGAGATGAAGTTTATATATATATATATATATATATATGTAAATCTAAGTTTGTATGCATTTATACATGAATATTTATAAACATGTATATAAATACAGAGAAGAACAAATAAATGGGTAAAGAAGTAAATGGTTACACAAGTGATAAATAAATGATAATGCCAAATGATATGGTAATTAGAAGCCTTTGATCAAAGATTTTGAAATACACGTTTTCATAACAAGGTGAGCAGGTCTTTAACTCTCAGTGTTTATCATCCAGTGATTTTGCTTTGATGGATCTGAATAGCAAATGATATTCTTTTGTTTGTTTGTTTATTTCAATCTGGTACCAACTTTCAAACTTCAGGGTGGCAGCTATTGAAGTAAAGAACTGTTTAGGAAAGACGAAGAGCTGGAATTTGGCACTGCAAATACCTTTCCAGGGTCATTTCAACCTTTTTGTCTATGGTGAAAAAACTTCCTCAGGGATAAAGGGATGAGGTATTTTCAGTGATGTTATAAGACTTACAGTCAGAGATCTCATTCCAACTACAGTGACTTAGAAGTTCATTACAAGGAACGCAGTATTTATACCTCAAATAGGCTTGGAAGTAGACCTTTTACAAGAACTCTCAAATACATTTTAACTCACTTTAACAAATAAGTTTACCATTGTTAAAAGATATAATTAGCGATGGCTGCCTCTAAACCTAGAATCCAAAATAAATGGATTCTAAGATAGAATACAATGCAAAAAATTGAAAAAGGGAAGAATTTTCCCTGCCAACATTTTTTAGTGATCTTCAGAATTAAAAGGCCTATACTTAATGTCATTATATATATATATATACATATATCCTATAATTAATGTCACAAATATCAATTCATGTATCACTAGAACCCTTTTAAGCATGTACTTAAAGATTTATTGGCCCCATATTTGAGATGAAGAGACTCGGGTTCCAATATATTGTGATTTGCCTACAGGTACAGAAATAATATTAGAATTTCTGAGAAACAAAGAATCCAAAAAAAAAAAAAACAAACAAATAAAAACTACTGTTAATTATTCATAGAAAAGAATGATGAGATTGAGCAAATGTAAAAACCACAATAATCTTAAGCATTGTGTTGAAATGGAAACATAACACCGCCCTAGCCCAAAGACTTGATTTGGAGGCCAGTTTCACTATTTATCCCTTGTGTAGCCTTTAGGAAATGAGTTTACCTTCCTAAATCTCAATTTCTTTGCTACTCAAATGAGGTGTTTGAGGCATACATTATTAGAGAGATATTATATATTCATGTTGAGACTTCTAATAAAACAAAAGTGTAATACCACTTAAATATATCTAGAGATTCAACTTGCCAATTAAATTATCAAAGAGCTGCTTTATATAGCCAAATAATAGTAGAATTAATATTGAGGGGCAAAATGTTAAGAAAATTGAAGATAATGAAAAATATTCCAAATGGATAGAGACTAAATATAAAAAGTTATATTTTACATAAATTAGTGCAAAAGGAAAGGGAATATGTCTCACAACTATGCACTGTGGCAGACTTCTTAACCAAACAAGGGACAGAGATTATTATAGGCAATGGAAGTGACTGTAAAACATGAAAAAAGGTTTAAACAACCCACAATCAATGCAATTTGAATGAAAAAGAAAATAAATATTGTGGCAAAAAGACTTTAAAGCAAATTAATTAAAGGTGTAACACCCAAGATGTATGTGTGAATTCATATAAGTATTTAAGAAATAACAAGAACTCTATCGGGAAAGAACTACAACCCTAGCAAGCCAATGAAGGACAAGACTGGCAAGACAATTACAAGTGATGCAGGGCAGAAAGCCCGAAGGGCAGAGCATTTCGAAGAAATCCTGAACCGACTGCCTCCACCAACTATTCTGGACATACCACCAGCCACCGAACTGCTTCAGGTGGACACGGGCCCACCTACCAAAGTTGAGATCATCAAAGCCATCAAGACCATGAAAAACGGCAAGGCTGCAGGTCCAGACGGCATCTCCCCTGAGGCACTCAAGGCAGACCCAGAAATGTCAGCGGAGATGCTACAACCCCTCCTGCAGAAGATCTGGGAACAGAAACAAGTCCCGACAGACTGGAAACTAGGCTACCTAATGAAGCTACCCAAGAAAGGTGACCTATCCCAATGCAGCAACTGGCGAGGAATCATGCTTCTATCCGCTCCCAGCAAAATCCTGACCAGAGTCATCTTAGAAAGACAGAAGGAGGCCTTGGACAAGAAGCTGAGAATAGAACAAGCAGGGTTTCTTCAGCACAGATCGTGCACCCTAAGAATCATCATCGAACAGTCCATCGAATGGCAGTCCCCCCTCTACATGACTTTCGTGGATTTCGAGAAGGCATTTGACAGCGTGGACAGGAACATCATCTGAAGATTGATGCAGCACTACGGGATTCCCCCGAAGCTCATCAACATCATCCAGCAGTTATACGAAGACTTTACCTGCCAGGTCATCCACATTGGGAAACTGACGGCTCCCTTCACAGTGAAAACCAGAGTGAAGCAAGGCTGCATGCTTTCGCCCCTTATCTTCTTGATGGTCATAGATTGGACCATGAGAAGAATTACCAAGGACAACAATATGGGCATTCAATGGACTCACACCAAGCAGCTCAAGGACCTTGACTTTGCAGATGACATCTGTCTTCTTTCTCACAAGCAGCAGGATGCGCAAGCCAAACTTGCAGGACTCTTTGAGGAAGCGGAGAAGACAGGTCTGAAGATCAACAAGAGGAAGACCAGGTGATCGCAGTCAACAGCAGACAGGACCTGCCAATCCAACTACAGGGAGAAAACATCAGGGAGACGGACCACTTCATCTATTTGGGTAGCATCATCAGTAAGGACGGCGGGGCAGACGAGGACATCAGAAACCGAATCAACAAAGCCAGACAGACATTTAACACCCTGCGGTCTGTCTGGATCTCCAGAGCACTGTCCCTCGTCACTAAGCTCTGAATCTTCAATACCAACGTAAAGGCCGTCCTCCTTTATGGATCAGAAAGCTGGAGAGTGACGAGCGCTAACACCAACAAACTCCAGGTCTTTGTTAACAGATGTCTACGTCACATCTTGAACATCAGATGGCCTGAAAAGATCTCCAATGCTAGTCTCTGGGAAAGAACAATCCAGTATCCCATTAGTCAGGACATAAAGAAACATAAGTGGAGATGGATAGGACATACACTACGAAAACCAGAAGACAACGTAGCTAGACAAGCATTGAACTGGAACCCTTCAGGGAGGAGGAAAGTTGGAAGATCAAAACAGACCTGGCGAAGATCTGCTGAGAATGAAACAAAAACGGTCGGAATGACATGGGCCCAGCTGGGGGAAGTTGCCCAGAACAGAGTCCGTTGGGGTGAGATGGTTGTGGCCCTATGCTCCTAAGGAGTCAACAGGAATAATATTAATAATAAAATAATAATTTAAGAAATAGACCTATTTCCTAATTGATATTTCAAAGGAACAAATGCAAGAGAGCAACAACTTCATGAAAAAAAAATAGCCATAACACAATTAACAACAAATGTGATCATTACAAAGCCAAAACAAACCCAAAATGAAAAAAAATAATCTTTATCATTGATAAAGAATCTAAAAAACGCAGGAGGTAAATATTAAATGTTGGAGAGGATTCACTAAAACAAGTACAATAGAAAATTACTGATAAAGTTATACAACCATTTTAGAAAACAATTTGAAGCAACAATCTCAAAGTAAGTAGATGGCATACACTTCGACCTAGTGAACACCAAAGAAATATGAGATAAAGGAAAAGATAAAATTTATGAGAAATTGTGTTCCTAACAATGGGGAATGGTTGAATAAATTATAGATCTATGACAGAGTCAGAGAAAAATTGGAAGTCATAATGAACTGATTCTGAATAAAGTAGACAGGAGAGCAAATTATGGAATAACTACAAAAATGTGAAGGACAATCACTCTGAAATAGTTAAAAATTTTAATCAGCGCAATGGTCATTCATGACTTCAGAAGACTAATGATGTATCATTCCACCTAACTCTTGCAAAGAAAGGGTTGGACTGTGGTTATGTAATAAGACATACGTTTTCAGCATAACCAGAATGTGAATTTCTTCTGCTAGAGTGAAATTATTTATTAAAAAGAATGATTGGGAGAAGGTGGGAGAAAATAATTATTATTTTAATGAGTATAAATGCAACATTAAAAAATGAGAAGAATATCTAGTGCAGAAACAATTTCGAAATCAGAAGACAAAAGGAGTAGTGTTAGTACAACAATGCCTAATTTAATATAGCCTTTTAAAATTTTGTACTATAGGTGTTCAAAGTTCCATACACAATTATTGTTTTTGTTACTTCTTTGTATATTGAAATGTCCATTTTAAATTGATGTGTATTGTTTATAATGAAAATTTAACTAAAAATAAGGGAATAGAATATTATGAACTTTTAGATATGCTCTAGATTTAAAACTATGGTTAAATGAAGTAAATGCTTTCCCTCTTTTTTGAAACTGGACAAATTAATTCATTAAAATTCCTCCCAACCACATGCCTAACTTCCCAACTTAGAATTGTATGATTTATACTAGATAAGGACATTATGGTACTATAGATGGATTATTTGACTTGTACGAAATCACACTGCTATGAGGCATGAGACCCAGAATTATTACCTACTGCTACCTCTCCAAACCAATCCTCTCATTATTCTACTAGGCTATTTCTCATTAATTTGGCCTACTCAGAGATGACCACAATTTATTCCTAATCTTCAAACACTAAGAATGACTTTATTTTATAATGTTGAGAACACAAAGAATAAAATAAACATTTTTAAGACTCAAAGAAGCAATCCAATAATGTGCTGAAACAGGCAGCAATTTTATAGTGACTAAGTCTCATTTGGAAATTAAATTTAGACATGGTATATACAGGTAGTTTTGCATTCCAAAATTATACATGGAACTTTCTCACATTAATTTGAATCTCTCCTAATCCCCAAGCCATACAACCATTTCTCACTATTTTAGTTCTGTTGGAAAACATGTAACCAAATTAAGCCATTGGAGACATATGAATTAGTAAGAGAGCAGTGATAAAAGAAATTTAAGAACTGTAAAAAATATTGCTTCAGAGAAAATAAGATAATTCATCATTTTGTTCAGTGTTTTGCTCACAAAATTGTATTAGGTATAGATTCTAAGAAAATAGTATATTTTCATACCATTAACTGTTATGATTTTTATGCTGGATAGTGTTAAAGATAAAATATGTTTTCATATTTCTATTTACATAAAATTAAATAATCTTTCAGCTTTACCTATTAATACTCCTTTGGATTGGTAATCTCATCAATATGGGTATTTCCACCATGGGTGCATACCTCACCCCATCTGTGCATACCTTGTTATGCCATTATTATCCATGTTCTAAAATAAATGCTTCAAAATTTATCCATTCTTCATGTTTGGATGAATCTCTTAGATCACTGGATATTATGTAGATGAAGTATGTAAGTTATCCTACCACAATCCCTTACTTCCTGCAAGTAGCTGACACATATCCTTTTTTTAGTGATGCATCTCTCGGATGATGTCCTTAATATTTCTTCTCATGTGAATTCTGAACTGGTAATATACTGACACTTCTTTATGGAGAGTTGCCATTGCAAAGTCCAGAGAAAACTAAAGAGGAATCCTCTATGCCTGGGAACACCACTTAGATCCTTCTCTTTACAGATAGCAAAGAGCTTCAAATTTTTCTGTCAACAAATGAAACTGATCCTCCAGTCACTTTTCTCCAGGAGAAAACCAAAGCTGGGCAATGAACCTGATCCCAGAAATGGATAGGAAGAAGATGGTAACTGGGTGGAATTTGTGAAATGTCACACTATTCTTAATCACTTTCTATAGGTTTTTTTATCCCTGCCAAAGGAGAACGTCATTTAAAGAGTGATATTCTTCTGGTCATGCTGTATGGATGCAATTCAGGGAATGTTCAGTCTCCAAAGAATTTAAGCTGAAAAATTACAAAAAAGGGGGTAATGGGTACTTTAATATCAATTTGAAATGTGACTTTATACACTAGAAAGTTAAAATATAACTTTCTTGAAAGGAATGGAGGGAGTCAATGTAATATGAAAATTTATCCCCAAGTTGATCATTTATTGCCTTATATTATCTTAATCTATTATATACATATGTCATACTGAGCAAGTCATTTCTGAAAAGTCCTCATTTACATAATTATCATCATTATCATTGTCATAATTAACATTTATATAGCAGATAACATACGCTAGGCACTATGCCAAGTGGTTTATAATTATTATCGTATTTGACCCTCTAAACCTTGGGAGTGAGGCATTATTATTTATGCCTATTTTAAAGATGAGGGAACAAATGCAAACCTAGATAAAATTCCTTGTCCAAAATCATCTATTTAATAAATGTCTGAGAACCAACTTGGACTTTGCTATTCTTGACTCTAGTCCTGGAATTCTATTCATTAGGGCATCTAATTTCCCCTACATAGAGTTCAATAGGTTTTTCTTTTCCTTTAGGCTACAGATCAAACATTGCCTTTTATATAAAGCTTTTCCTGATCTCCACCATTGCTAGTTCCTTTCCTGTCTATGAACTTTATACTTAATTTCTCATTAGTTATTTATAAATTTATTTTGTATACATTTATTTTGAAAAGCAAAGTCATATAGTACATAAAGTTCTGGCTCTGATACCAGGAAGGTCCCCAGTATCTGAATCTCACCTCTGACACTTATTGGTTGAAAGAAAAGGGAGTTTTTTCGACTAAGTGGTGCCTATTTTTATTCTATATGTACTTCCGTGTTTATCTTATCCCCCCTTTTATATTCTAAGGTCCAAGAGAGTAGGAATTGTTTCATTTTCTTTATCTTTATATCTCCAGATCTGGGTTGTCCATTTTCTGAAAAACCACTCCTCATTCATTCTAACCAAATTCCCCCATTACCTTCCAGTACTCCATCATTGGGATGGGAACAGACCAGCTCTTTTTAATTATCTACCTAGTTGTTCCTTCTATCCATCCACCTTTCCTCCGTTAGAATGTCTTTTTTATGAGTCTTGCCTTGTTAGAATGTCAGGACAGTGGTGTTTTTATTTTTTTCAGTTTGTATCACCATCTTTTTGTACAGCACTTGATACCTGGTAAGTACTTAACAAAGAATTATGTCTTTCCTGACTGCTTGATCAGCATCTTGCATAAGAGCATTAGTAAATGGTTAAAACTTAGTTGATTAATCTGGTTTAGCGCTGTTGACTTATACAGTCAGTGGACTTGGGAGCAAAAATGTAGTCAAAATTGTCATTTAGAGTGAATTCAACAATAAATAAAAAACTAAAACTGGATGGGGGAATCACCTACTCCAATCTTCCTCATTTTATGAATGAAAAAATTTAATCTCTGATAGGGGCTGTTTCTTCCTCAAGATCATATAGCATGTTCATGTGGAAGCTAGAAAACACAGAGTGATTAACCTAGTTCTAATTATTTTCTATTATGCCAAGGGGCATAGTAACTCCCTGGTTATTGAGTCACTCAGTATAAATAAGAAACCTCATCACAGTCTAGATGCTAAGGCTGTAGGAAATAGGTGAATGTCTGGTTCCTGGCTGTGTTTTGTTTTGTTTTGTTTTGTTTTTATTTTCAATCTCTAGGACATACCTTTATAATTCAGATAGAGAAAAGTAATTTATCATTATGTGTTTGATGAGCATGGGGTATTTTCACAGCCCAAGATCAAAATTAATTACCCTAAGTATGCTAGAGCCTGGGGGCTAGATCAAGGTAGAAAATGGGTCATCTCTACATAAATACATTTCAAATTAAAGGCTAAGGGAGATAAGAAAGAATGTTTAGAGAGCTTGTGCCATGCCCACCACCCCCACCTTACCCCAGACAAGAGAGGGAGAAGTGGAGGAGAGTGACCTGAGCATTTCACTCAAGGAAGGAAATGCAGAGGAGCAGGGAGGCACAGTGCAATGGGGAAGGAGCAGCTCCACCAGTGTTGTTCTGCCTTTCTAGTAACTAACTCTGTTGGGGAAAGCACAAGTGCCTGCAGAGAGGTCTCAGCATGTCATCTTTGGCATATGTGCCAGAGGTTCACCATCACAGAGTTAGAGAAAGCTAAGATGCACCGTGTCAGTAGCAGAGTCAATATCAAAGTGAAGTGAATTGGTCAAATGCCATAGTGTCCTTGCAGAGTTTCAGAGCTCTACATATGGACAGGACTACAGAAATCATCTAGTCAACTCCTTCATTCAATAGATGAGCAAAATGATTCCCTGAAAGTTAAGTGACTTGTCTTTGATTGCACAGATAGGAAAAAAAAAGTTTAACTTGATCAGAGATTTTATGATTCTAGAACCGAAGTCCTTTACAATGCATAATTGCCAGCTGGTAACTGTGGCAGCATTATGAACTTTTCCAAGTTATGAGACTCATAATTTTCATGTCCACACATGTATGTAAATATACATACACGATCAAAATATATTCACATGTCCATCATACATGTGCAATATATCATGTATATATCTACAACAGCTATGTGTGAATATATATGATATGGACGTGCATATGTATGAACATACATGTATTTGCATGTGTGTACATTTATATGTATAGCAAATTTCAATATTTCTATATGTGATTGGTTGTTGTCTTTCATATTCAAAGAGAACCAAAATGACATCGAGTCAAATGTTTTGATTCATGAACAAATTGGACTTAGGTGAGGCAAAGTTGCACAACATTCAAGTTCAGTGTCAAGACAAAGGTGAAGGCAACTGATGATGGCTTGGAATGCAATGGATGTCCTTAGCATCTTTGATGTCTGACCAAGTTCCGAATGCTTCCTATCACTGACTCCTGCCACCTTAGTGGTTGTTGGAACAAATTTGTTCTCATCCATCCCTACACCTGGGAGTTTTCCCATGTTTAGGAGAGAGACACCTCACTGACTCAGTGATATATTTGAAGCCTGTTGTTTACTCTCCATGTGGTTTAGCCCACCTGCCCAGGTATTTTACTGTGAGGTGATCACAGCACATCCTAAACCTTCTTAGAGTCCTTGTGAGGGTCGGGTAACAGGTAGGTATCAAAAGAGGAAAGGCTTGATCAGCCCGCACACAAGAGCTATAAGTCTTCCCTGAAAATCCTGTACATATTACATCTACATCTTTGCATATATATGAGAGTATCTGCTTTTATGTATACACACACATATAGGTACACACATAGAAGGAGAAGAAGAGAGAAAGAATAAAAGGAGGAAAGGGAGAGGAAGAGAAAGTCAGAAAAAGAAAAAGAAGCATAGGTTTACTGAAACAGAGACATACGGAGAAAAAAGGGGGAAAGAGACAGACACAGAAATATATACACAGAGAGAATTACACAGAGATAGAGACATATTCATATTCACAGTCAGAGACAGAAACACACATAGATAAAAAAGAACAGAAGTGACAGAAAAAGAAAGCAGGACAGAGACAGGAGAGAGAGAGAGAGAGAGAGAGAGAGAGAGAGAGAGAGAGAGAGATTTGATTTCAAATCCTACCTCATATGCGTTCTTTGTGACTTTGAATGAATCAATTAACCTCACTTAGCCTCAGTTTCCTAATCTTTAAAAGAGGGGTTAATAATAGTACTTACCTCAAAGTGTTCTTTTGTGGGTTAAATGAGAAAGCATATGTAAAACCTTTGAAACATTTAGTTGCATTATTCATGTTTTTCTGTCCCAATAGAAAGTAATTTCCTTTTGCACAGGAACAGTTTCATTTTTAAATTTGTAGCCCTAAGTTAAATTGTTTGGCATACAGTAAGTACTTAATGATTTTCTCATATTGAATTGTCTTTCTAGTTCTGAGAACTACTCCACACTAGGATTTGAAGTTTCTTCCACTAAGCTTGAGCACTGGAGAGGAAATAGAGGTGTGTGTCAGGCGCCTGTCCGCTAATCATAAGAAAAACAATGCACCATTGTTTTAATATTTATAATGTCTTAACTTAGGAAAGAATAAAATTTTGGGGTACAGTCTCAGATACCCTGATGGAAGTTACAATTTTCCTAGGGAAGCCTGATATAATACAACAAAATTATAAACTCTGGGATGTCAGATGTTGTGTCTCATTCAATGTATATAAAATTTTACAACTTCTAGAGGGGAAATTCAAAGAACTAAGGGATCATTGTTCCATTTCAAATGTATCTATTCAGTTTCCTACTGTTTTTTTCCCAAAGGTTCTTTCATATTTGTTTTTATTCCTGATTCCCATTGATCCCAGTGTATATTATTATCTACATAAGACCATAATCAATGAACAAGATAAGCAGGAAAATTTACAGTTTGAAATTTTCATTATTCAGCGTCAAAAGCACTCAGTATCTAGTTCATTCGAAACCATACTTCCAAGAAAATCATTCTTATACAGTAGTTCATATTCACTATCTTCACCATCACTTCTTGCTTTTAGATACAATTTTGGAGATTCTAAGCTTGTATTATTTGATTTAAAATTTAAAACAATCTTCTGACATAGGTACTATAATTATGCTTATTTTATAATGAGAGAGCCAGAGTTCAGAGATGGGTATTGCCTTTGTAATTAGAGCTACTAAGACTTTGAACTGCTGTCACCATCCCATTTGGGGATGCAAATATCATATTGAGTGTGTTATGACTTTTCTTTCAAGGTTACATTTTCCTGCTTTTCTTGATTCTTGTGTGTGAATCTTAAATTTTCTATTATTTTCTGACCTTTTCCTTAGCAATATGGTTTCAGGAATTCTTGTTGGTTTTGCATCTAATTCAAATTTTTCTTTAAGGCTTTGCTTGTAGTGTTTTTCTGTTTTTTTTTAATCTAATGTTCTTAGTATTAATACAAAGTATCAGTCCCAAGGTAGAAGCATGATAAGGACTACACAATTGGGATGAAGTGTTCTCTCTAGGGTCATAAAGGTAGGAAGTGTCTGAGACAGGATTAGAACTCAGAGCCTCCTGAATCTGGCCTTGGATTTCTATCCATTGAGCCACCTAACTGCTCCACTTGTAGTGGTTTTCAAAGTTTTTTTCTGAGTTTGTGTCTTAATCTTTTCCACTGTGGTAGCTTTTTTTGGTCAAGTTCTTTTTTGTTGTTTGATCATTTTTCCAAGCTTATTTCCTCATTTCTCTTTTTATGTTAAAGTTGAGCTCCACTCACCTAGGGGCAGGGTGGCATTATGCCAAGAACCAGGTTTTGTAGGTTTCTCTTTTCAGACCTAGTTCTCAACATTCTATGAGGTTTTGGTGCTTCCATGGTGTGTGATCGCAAGAAAGATGGGGTCAGAGCTCTCTTAGTCTGCCCTCTTTTCTTGACTGAGAAAGATCTCAAGTCCTCTTGCAGCCAAAAGTATTAGTGTGTCTTTTGGCCTTTGTACTATGTGCTAGTCCCTTGCAGAAAAAAAATACTAGCATTCCTTTCTACCATGAAACTACCACCAGAGCCCCAGATTGGTTGTGATCCACTACAAGTTCTCTTCTCTTTTGTTACTGGGAGCTTGAACTGTGAAATAGAGTTGCATGTAGACATACAGAATTGCCAGTCAACACCAACTATACCCGATGCCAGCAGAGGGCCCCTCCCCATAATTTTTTTCTGACAAGTTGTCCATTCTCCTTACTGTCTCTGGACTGAGAGCTCCTTTGTTATTATGGCTCCTATTGCTGACATTCTAGTGCCGAAGACCTAACCTGTAAACTTCTTAAATTGCTTTAAACTGGAAAAAAATTCTTATTCTTATTTTTTTTTTGCTTTAGCACTGAAACAAGTTATTTGAGATACCATTTTATTTATTTTTTTATTTTTTAAAACCCTTACCTTCTGTGTTGGATTTAATACTGTGTATTGGTTCCAAGGCAGAAGAGTGGTAAGGGATAGGCAATGAGGGTTCCTGTGCCCAGGGACATACAGCTGGGAAGTGTCTGAGGCCAGATTTGAACCTAGGACCTCCCATCTCTAGGTCTGGCTCTCAATCCACTGAGCCACCCAGGTGCCCCCTGAGATATCATTTTAAAGATTTTTTGGAGGGAATTATTTTGAGGATTCATTTGACCTGCTGTTAGTATTTAGCCACCTTGTCTTCATGACTCTAAACTCAGAATTCTTTGATTCTAACACATAATATATCAATGAAAACAATATTTAATATAATGAATGAATATAGAAAGTATTCACCACTGCCTCATGTTATTTTTTATTCATTTCTTTTTGTTTTGTTTTTAGATTTGTTTTATTTTTCAGAATATGTTTACTCCTCTTTTGACTTGGATTTGCATAGACATTATTTGTTATTCAAGAGCTTTATCAAGCACTTTCTAAGTTGTGTGAACAAAGACATTTCCCTTCATATGTCTGAGCAGTTTCCTTATCTGCAAAATGGGATGATAATGGCTAGAATATCATCCTCACTGGGTCCTTGTGAGGATCAAATGAGTTCAAATATGTATAGCATTTTGAACTAATTAAAGATTAGCAATTCTTACCTCTCTAAGTAAATATTAAGTTCCTAGTTGGACAATATTTTTCTTTTTATAGAGCCTACTTCAGAACAAAGCATGTATCAGGGACTCAGTATATACATATTGATTGACTGAAGTCAGGATAAAGGAAGCAATAACCTTCAATTTATAAAAGCAAACAAGTTCAATATGAATTTGAATTAATTTTCTAACTGCTTTCTTTGGAAAAGAAACTAACTCAAATCTCTAAGGTCAGATTTTGGCCTCCAGGTTCAGATCCTGTGTGTTTTCTCTTTTTAAATTTCCTCTTCCCTCAGATAAAGTCATTTCTGTACAATACTCTCAAGGATTTTTCCCCTTGCACACAGATTCCTCTGTCTTCCTATTAATCTACAATCAGCATTAGATGCAAATGAATCACTACCAACCAAAAACGATGATAAACAGCATACATGTCCAATTTTAAATGTTTAGATAAGCTTTGTTTTTTTTATAGATTATATGGGTTAGATTCTATATTATGAAGGATTAACAAATATAGAACATTCTTTACAAAGAGGCTTTCAGAACAGGCAAATGAAGTGAAAAGATAACAGGTCCAATTTCCAACATTAAATCATGTTCTCTAAGTAATGCCATTTGGTTGTAAATCATACAGATTTGTGAGGGGAACAAAAGAACCATGGAGGCTGTATGATGAAAGGAATAAGACTACCATGTAGGACTGTCCATGAGAACTGACACAAAGAATTTTACTCTGATGTGAATGATTGGAAAAGGAGGCAAGTAGAGTGAGAGCAAGTGGTAACAGATGGATAGCCCCAGGGTTGCACTGGTACCCATGGGATATTTAAAGAGACTGTAGAAAATACATAGTTCATTGGTTAGATTATTCATGGTGGATTTAGGGAAAGAAAAAATCAAGAAAGGCATAGAATGAGAAGAATCAGTTATGAACTCTAATCAGAAATGATTCCTGTCCATAAAACTGCAGAGCTCTTAAGATACTACGATACATAATTCACAATTATAGACCAACAACACACCAGCTAGTCATTAGAGAGAGAGAGAGAGAGAGAGAGAGAGAGAGAGAGAGAGAGAGAGAACGAGAACACATATCGTATTCAATGCCCTGAATATGGCAAGGGTACTTAATAGTAAATGTGACAACTATATACATCTGAATTGAAATCCTGTCTTGGAAACCCTCTTTCTATGTGAGGATATATAATTTTTCAACCCCTCAGTGTCCAAGGTAGTTCTCTAGAACTGGGAATCAGATTCAAGTTTCTAATCTGAATTAGCAAAGGTTTTCATGTTAGGAGTTCCTCACATTGATAAAATTGCAGTTAGGGAACAAAATAATGCAGACAAAATTCTTATTGAGGCAACCATGTGCTTTAGAATGGTAGGTTAACTCTAAGAAGCTCTTTTTTCCAGTTAGCAGTGATCTCTTCAAATCTATTGTCAATGTCTTAGTACTTCTTGATCTTCTGGCATTTTTGACATTATTTACCATGTTGTCCTCCCATATAGTCTCTCCTCTCCAGCTGGTTGTGACATCACTTGTTATTGGTTCTCTTCCTACCTGTCTGGTCAATTCTCACATTCTTTTTTTTTCTGAATTATTACTCATCTCCATCTCCTTAGCTGTGAATGTACCCACAGGGATCTGTCCTTGGCTATCCGCCACTCTTCCTCAATGTTCTCTCTTTGACACTTCATTAACTTCCATAGTAATCATCACTGTTTTGGGTGGCTCAATAGCAGACCCTCTTCTAATTTCCACTATAAAATATAGCAATAGCAACAGCAACTGCAACAACTGTCTATTAGACATTTAGAACTGGATATCCTATAGGTATTTTCAAGTAAAAATAAGCTCATTATGTCTGTTGAGTGTACCTCCATAACTGTAAGGACCCCAGTTAGTGATCTTGGATAACAAGCATACTCTTTTCCTCACATTTCCTTACTCTACATGGCTCACCAGTTGATCAGGCTTCTGGTCACAATGAAAGTTTCATCTTTACTTTTCTCTTCATTCTGAGGACCACCACCTTAGTTCAGTCCTTATTACCTAGAATCATCTAAACCAGTGATGGTGAATCATTTAGAGATTTTAGAGGTGGAATGCCTGAATAGCAGCCCTCAGGCAGAAGGTGAGCCCCATACCTCACTCCAGACAGGGGAGGGAGGAAGCATTCCTATTGGGCTGCTGGGCAGTGGGGTGGGTGACAAGAGAAAAGTCGTCAGGCTTGGTGGAGAGGGGGACAGGGGCAGCCCCCTCCAGCATGCCCCAGTAACATTGCTTTGCCAACACAGGCTTAAGCTATTATGCCAACCTTCTCACTCAAATCTCTCCCCTATCCGAAGTATCCTAGACCCAGCTGACAAAGAGGTGTCCCTAAAGTCTATCTGTAATGTGTCATTCCCAAACCTCTACTTATAAATGCCAATCATTCTCTGTTCGTTCTGAAATAAAATAGGATCCCTTTCGATGGATATTTAAAGCAATTTGTAACCTGATTTCAGCCTCCATTGCCAGGTGGATTATTTATTATTCTCTTTCTCATACTCTATGGCATAGTTACAAACTGTTCTCTATATTGTCTCTCTGTGACTTTGGACAGATTGTACCCCATGTCTGGCATGTACTTCCTCCTTGCCTCTGCTTCCCAGAAGTCCTCATTTCCTTCAAATACCACTTCCTAATTATGCATTTTCTTATTACAGGCCTTACCTCTATCCCCTTAAATAATTTTGCATTTATTTTGAACATTCCTATATGTGTAGATTTAAATTGTAAGCTTCATGAGAGGAGGAACTATTTTCTTACCTAGTGCTAACACAAATTTGTTCTTCCTTAGTCCTGTAGGCCAGTGGCCATTTGCAAGGTAGTCACTTTGACTGAATTATGAGACTCTGTCTCTCTTTTTCTCTGTCTCTTTCTCAGTCTCTCTCTGCCTATATATCTCTCTCCCCCTCCATTTTTCTTTGTGTATCTCTCCCCTCCTGAGATATAATATGCTATAACATACCATATTGTATATAATATATGCTATATATAATTTAATAAAAAGTATTTAATCACATTATGCAATATATTAAAATTATTGCTAATATATTATTTATCATTTACATCATAATATACTTATTATACTAGATTTATGCTATATATACTCTATATGTACTCATATACTATGTATATACATGTATCACACATGTGCATATAAGTAAATTTATTTGGATCTGTAAGTGTGAATGTATGAGTCTCTGTGTGAGCTATCCATGGTACCTCCACTAAGAATATTTCTTTATGATGGAACCTGGACTCTGCCCCTGAGTCTGTCAGTTCCTCTAAGTCAGTGTTTGACCAGGAGTCCACGTGTCCATGTCTCTTCCCGACTGTGTCAAGTCATAACCCTGCTAGCTTTGCCTACTCCCTTCTCCCAATTACAATCATCTTAATGTGATGTTTTCACCTAACCATTGAGCTAGAGATTGTTCTGCTGGCTTATATTAGGCTCTTCTGTGGTTTGCACAGCACTTAGCAAAGAGTAAGAACTTAATTATTTTTCTGACTATCATAAATCTATGAAATTTCACTGAAAAGATATTTAGTGAAAGAGTGAGAACATTTAAAATGGAATATTGGCCACCATTTTCTTTCTTGGACCAATCCAAACATTCACAGCTGTAAAACAATAAAAAAAAAAGATTTGAATGGTAGCCTGCCTTGAATGATTATTTAGGGATTAGGCCTGTTTTTCTAGTGTTTATTTTCTCTGACTTGACTTGAACCTCTTTCATCCAACAAACAAATAAGGACATAAATGATTCAGCTAAATAACTCAATAGATAAAATATTGCTGTTTTAAAACAAAGAATAATTCATGGTACTTGAGATAATTAGAATCTCACCTCATAATTATTTAAAGGGGATAATTATTCAAAATAACTTCAAATGTGATTACTGCGATCTTTTGACTACTAAATGCATCGGTTATTCTGTTTTTTGTTTTTTCCCCCCTTTGGCTTCTGGTGAATCTAAGCATCCATTATAATTCCATTCAAAATGACCTTGGTCATGAATTAATTTTAACTCAATAAATATCATTCTATCTATGTACACTGCTGTAAATTATACTAAAAAGGTTTCAGAACTCAGGCAATAAATAAGTCTTAGATGGTCTCAATGGACATGCTTCTCACCAAAAAGCAAAAATTGATTACTGGAGCAGAAATGATTGGTACCTTGGAAGCAAGTGACATCCTTGCTAATTCTTGTTTGGGTTTCTATAACATCCAGAAACAGTAGTCATCTATAGCTAAAACAAGGAACACTGTCCAATCTTCAGAGAAGCTAAGTGAGTTGCCTATGGTTAACCAGTTACTAAGTGTCAGAAGCAAAATTTGAAACCAGGTGTCTGACTTCAAATCGTACAGTATCCATTATTCCATTATTGCATGTTCTAAGGTTCCATTAAGAGTATCATGACATCTAAATTCAGACTGGTGACAGTCCCATTGTAATCTGGTCAGAATTTAACTAGAGTATTATGTCAAATTATGGCTGCCACACAGATATTAGCACGGATAAGACAATGATAATAAAAAACAACTGGAGGAAGGCAGAACTACTAATATGTGGTTTTGCTTATGTTTCCTCTACCAAATAATAATTTTAAGACTAAAAGTATAGGAGAAAAAGCATTAATTTGAGAGCCAAAGATAAATGAGAAGGCAAAAATAGAGTTATCTAGCTGCCCTCTCAGAATTTTATCAAAGGAGATGGAAAAAATTTTAAAATAGCCAAATAAATAAAAACTATAGAATTATTGTTAAATTAATAAATAATAAACAATCATCATGTAATGACTTAATTATGTAGTTATGCTATTATATTGATTATAATAATAATAATATTATATAATTAATTGTTAAATTGCCACTGCTAACCTTGGTGAAATTGTTAAGAGGAGTTTTGGGAAAGTATGACTTTATATGGGAAATTCCTAGTTTAAAAGGAAAATTCTTCTCCCTGAAGAATGTTGAACTTAAAGTGAAATCTTTAAACAATTCTAGAATTATTATTCAGTAATAAAACTAATGACAATAAAAATAATAACTAGTTTAGGCAATGCTTTAAATTGTGCCAGTTGTGGTGGGGAAGAGGAGGTCAGGGGGGACGAAGGGGAAAGTAAGAACATGAATCATGTAACCATGGATAACTTTTCTAAAAAATTACAAAAATTACAAAAAAAAAAAATAAATTGTGCTAGGTGCTTTAAAATATTCTCTCATAATATCATCACAGAAATGCTGGGGAGTAGAATGCTGATATTATGCTTATTTTAAAGATAAGGAAACTGAGTCAGACAGAAGTTAAGTGACTTGCCTATTCACTATTACCTGTTTGAGAGCAGAATTAAAGTCAGGTTTTCCTGACTTTAGATATGGAACTCTATTGCACCAACTTTCTGCCTACTTAAATAAATATTCTGCTAAGTAATAGAAACATAGTGCAATGAGTGCTAAAATTGAAGTCAGAGAAGTATTCAAAATTATGCCTCTCCCTCTTACGAGCTTTGACACCTTGGACAAGGCTCATGTATGTATGTGTATAAACATATATATATATATATTTTTTTTGTGGGGGAGGGGGACTCAGTTTCTTCAGCTGTAAAATTAAGTGTTGAATTAGATGGCCTCTGAGACTTCAAAGTGTAATTCTTTATTTAGATACACAGCCCCTTATACCACTCTTCTAAGCTTGGCATAGAATTTAAAAATTGTCCTTGATGCTTCAATTTCTTTCTTAGTTTCCTATATTAGTGGCTTTAATCTCCTTTGAAAAAAGTACAGGCTAGTTTTACATGGCATTTCTTCATTTCTGGCCATTATTTCTTCATTTATGGTTTTGAAATGAGTTAAAATCCGGTCATATACACTTGTTTCTGAGTCTTCAGGTGGTGTTGAATTTTTTCATCATGATGAGTACATTTTCCAGATCTCTGTGATTCTATTCCTTTTATTGAGATTTGTAATGCTTGTTAAATATGAAATTATTATTATTTTTCATTCCTGTTTGGGATATTCTCTTTGAGAGTTTTATGGTCCTTTTAGGTCTTTCCATCAGGTATGTTTCACATCTTTTTGTGCTTATAATCAGAAGAAAAGAACCCAAGCTACTACTCCCTCCAAATATAGGAACTGAATGTAACCTTTATACTATTTTAAGAAAGGGATGACTTGTTTTCTGGGTAATGAAAGTTATTTTTGAATTTGATTTTCTCATAGACTATGGAGGCATTTTTCTTAGGTGCTACATTATGTATTTGAAAATAAACATTCTGCATAAAAGTGAAAATATTAATTAAGTTTACATAACAAATGGCTTGTTGTAGATCTGGGGGCTTATCATGTAGTCATTACAATTTATTAGTGAATAATTTTAGCTGTGGGGAATAAAGAGAACCATCTGCATTATGATGGAAAGGAAGGAAATTAAATGCAATCATCTCGTTGAGTGGCTGATCAAAATGAAACCACTGGATGGATCCACAATGCTAAATGTTGCATGGCATTTTCTTCATTTTCTCCATGTTTCCCCATGTTAATTAATTAACAGCCTTTCAGTAATGAAATCCAAGGTTGCTTTGGAAACAGTTACTTTAACAACATAACACCCGTCTTTCATGTTAAGTTACTCTCTGTTCAATCTTTTGACTTTAATATTTTGAATTAATTTGGTTTTGTTTATATTGAAGAGATTAATTTTTGAATTTATGACAATGTTCCCAGCTATAGGGCTGTCTTTATAGTAACTTCTGTTCCGTTATTATGGATAATTAAGGGATAAAGGTTATGAGCACAAATACTTCCAGAATTAATGAGAATGCGTTATTCTCTGAGTTAAGGAAAAAGAGAATGAAAAAAAACATTCAGAATTTTCTTGGATTATACTTTGAAAATGGTTTATAATTTTTTATTGGTAAGAAACTACCTGTTTCCCCCTCCTTACTCATATTTCATTCTCAAGACATGGTTATTTTATTTCCAAATAGGTATTAACCAAAGTTGTACAATGGAACGAGTTCTTCTGGAATCAGAGGACTTGGTAGAGTGATGGAGTTGGGATAAGTAAGATCTGCATTTCATTTCTGACTCAAGTGCTTACTAGCTGTGTGAGTGATGAAGTCACTTTATCTCAGCCTTAGTTTTGTCAATTAAAAAAATAGTTTTAATCATTGTATCTACTTCCACAGATTGCTATGTATTTATTTCCCTAACTCTTCTAAATTTTAGCTGATTGACTTTAAGTAAGCCATTTATGCTCTCTCTAGGTCGTAGTTTCCTTATATGTAACATGTAGTGATGGACTAGGTAATTTCTATGGTCCCTTTCAGCTCTGAATCCTTGGTTTCTTCCTGCATTATGGTGCTATCATCAATTACTAGCAACATATTGAGCTCTCTTACAAAAGGAAGACATAGGAAAAAGGAACAAGCCCTGGCTTCTAATTATAATTTATGTCACAAGACAAGATGAAGAAACATGGGA